>NC_138118.1:29082846-29470346 GCF_964146895.1 Miniopterus schreibersii | reverse complement strand
ATTTTCAAATGGTGTGCAATGGCAGGAATGTTGGTGTGCCGTAAGAATTTTTAAAACATGCAGTACCTGACTATTCAGTCAGGGGCACTGACCTCTTTTCCCTTAGATTGTCAAATAAAGGGAAAAAATGACAACAGTCAACATAACAATAGTTGTCTGTGTGAATGAATCAAAATTATACCCTTTTTTTTTTTTTTTTTTGTCAGATTGGCAAAAAATTTTTGGTCTACCACAGAATTTTAGTAATTGGTTTATGTGTCCCATGAAATAAAAAAGGTTGAAACTCGCTGCTCTATTCAGTAAAAAGCAAAAGTAAATCATTCTATTTTGGAAGAAATTGAAATCTCTATAAGCATTATTTACAAGAGGAGACATTTTTATTTTGCAAATAATTATTTGATACAATTATTAAATTATACCTACCAGGCAACACTTATAAAATGAACCTCCATCATTAAGTAAAGCACACAACTCTCATGATGAGAAAATGACTGCTTTCTCATTTCAAGGATCAGAGCAATTACTGAAAAAAAATTAATTTCAGCTTTGAAAACTGATATTTTATGGTTGTTAAGCTTCAGTTATGGGCATAGTATCTAGAAAATTGTGTAGGTTCAGGTCAGTTAAAAAGAAAATAATATTGTCATGAACATACAGTCCAATGAAAATTATAAAATGTTTCATTATTTGCCCTATCAAGTCACTTTGTGTTTTTGATAGTGTGAACCCTAGACAGGCATGTTAAAGCTTGTTTGATTTCTGGTCTATCTCCTTCTCCTTGCTTTTCCCAACACTGCAGTTTGTCTTGTCTGATCCTCTGCCCTTAACCTTGAGTCCTTACTCTAGTTGAACATTGTGGACATTATTCACAGCTCCATAATGGCAGTCCTTAAGTAGATTCTAATTATTTTTTTAAAAGAAATTTTGTATTTTCAATTATAAAGAGAAATATAAAGCATTTAGACAGTTTTCTTCTTCATATTGACCACCTACCAGAGCATTATGTCTCTGGGTTAACACATAAAGGCTATCTCTTTACTGATCTATCAAATGTGGAAAGGTCAAAGAAAGAAAACAGGGAGAAGAAAGAAACTGTTGCCTTGACATATAATCAGTTGACTAATATTTTGAACATTTATTTAGCACCGTATTTGTAAAATTGACAGCTATTTTAAAATATTTTAAAAGGTATTTTAAAAGTCAATGACTACAAAGCTAAAACTGCCTTCTCAAATTTGAGTTAAATTTTATTTAAAATATTTAAAGTATGATTAACTTAAAGATCTCATGTTTATTCCAATATATAACTGTTCCAGTAATAATAATGATAGCTAATATATTGACTAGTCACTATGTGCCAGATACTGTTTTATATACTTTCTAGGTATTATATCAAAATGGCAAATTAAATAAATAGTAATTATTATAAGATACTGGATCTGGAGACATTACAATTATATTGCATATGTTTTTCTGATGGTTTGTGAAATTAGAACCTGATAACTGGAGCTCAAGGGACAAAAGTCAAACTCTTGTGAAACTCCTAGGTATATCATTCTTATTAACATATTTCTTTAGAGACCAAAGTTTAGACAAAGAAATGCTAGTGCTACTCTTCAGTTGCTCACATTATTAAAAACATATTTATTCCAGAGATGAAGCAATTTTTTTATTGACTATTCCAAATGGTTTATAATCTGTACATAAATAATTAACATGCTTGTTGTAATTCAGTAAATCCACAGCCTGTAGAAGAATGTCGCAGGACACACCTAGGAATGCATGTTGTTTATGCCAGTTTTACTAAATCTTTGGATCTGTGGTCTTGGACTACATCTCTTTTCCAATAATCAATTATTGGGATACACATGTTCCTTGAATTTAGACTGAACACACTATCCTGGTATCTACAATTTGCCTAATCCTTCTAATAAGAAAACTGCTTCTGGACTGGCTAAAGGTGTTTTCAATAACAATAATTTAACTTGAAAATTCAACATGTAAAAAAAATAAATATGTAAAGATATTTCTTTAGAATACAAAAAGAAAAAATATTCACATATTAAATTCCAAAATGGCATATACATTGCCCTGATGTGAGGTGTTATCTAGAGATAGGGTAAAATGTCCAGAATGCATTTGTGCTTTTTTTTTTTCAAATCCTTCATGCATCAGACAAACTGACAGAATTGGTATAGTGTGCATCTAATGGAAGAGAACATGGATTTGAAATTAAACTTAAAGAAGTGGAGAATTATTTTTTGTTGCTGCATAATCTCAAATTTTTCTCAAGAAAAGAACTATATATTACTAAATATTTTGATGTGTAAACATTTGTTTTTTCTCTTGTGAGAGATAATTCATCAGCTCCCAAAAGCATTTGTTGAAATTATAATCATACTATTTTGCTCAAATCATAAAAGAGATTTATTGGGTCATTCCACCCCTCCTCTACCTAGCTAAATCTTATTTCCAGGAGAATACCATGTACTGATTTACTTAAATGTAGGTTATCAAAACTAATCATTGCCTGGTAAATGGATTTTGCTAATTGGTTTATCCCATTCCACAATGAAGGTATAGTAGACCAGATAGATAATGGTGATAGAGCCATTATGTCCAGTACATCTGCATTCTCAGAGTCGGAAGTTTGTTACTGAGAGATTTTTCTTATATGTGCCCTTATATTTTTGGATCAAAGATAGGTGAATAATATCACTGAAAGATTAGAAAGCCAAAATAGAAAAGATAAGTTATCTCTTAGCGTTCAAGACAATTCTCTTTGGATCTCTTGTGTTTCTGCATGTCTCATGAACAGAGGCACTAATTGCCTTTGTTGCAGACTACCTTTTCAAGGAGATTTAAATGGAAAGAAGTGACTCCTGTGGCAAAGATCAGGCCGGCTTACCGCCCATTATAAAAATGTTGGGTTCCCTATACTTGGGGTCCTCCAATAATAACCCACTTTATATTTAGGCATCACCTGGCCCACTTGGTATTTCTCTGCAGAATTGAAGCTTGGGGAATTGGCAAAAATGCTGATACTCTGGCTACTGTTATTGTTGTGAGTAATAAATGGTTCTTTGTCTCAAACCCAGGAGTTTCCTGTCTTCTATCAGTATCTGTGAACCTATGGCAGGCTAGTAACTTGCTTGTTGTTAACTTGCCTGTAGGGTCAATTTCAGACACTTCATAGTTCTTGACAGTTAAATATGATTAGTATGTGAAACACAAATATTCCAACTTAAAACTTTCTTGCAATAGGTAAATTCTTTACTAAGATTGCTGCATGATAGCCTTGGAATGATTATATTTGCTGATTTTCTTGGACTGCTAGCATTTCCAGGAAACTACTATACCAGAGAAATCACTCTCTAATCCTGCAGAATGGATTCCATGTCCACATCACACCAATTCTATCATCTAATTCCTGAAGAGTTTCTGTTGAGAGATCTGATGTCAGCCTCATGGGAGTCCTCTTGTAAGTCACTGCTCGTCTCTCTCTTGCAGCCCTTAATATTCTCTCTTTGTCCTTGCCATTTGCCATTTTGCATGGATCAGACTGATGAATCTCAGAGGGTTGGAGGAGGGCAGGTGGGTGGAGGGGGAGGGATTAATCAAAACTTATATGCATATATGCACAACCCAAGGACACAGACAATGGTGTGGAGAGGGATTGAGGAGGGTGTGGGAGGGGCTGTAAAGGGTCAGAAAAATGGGCATCTGTAATATTCTGAACCAAAAAAATAAATAAATAGTAAAATGCCAAAGGTCAAAAACAACGAGAATCTTAAAAGCTGCAAGAGAAAAGCAGTTTGTTACCACAAGGGAGCATCCATAAGACTATCAGCTGCTTTCTCAAAAGAAACTTTGCAGGCCAGAAGGGAGTGGCAAGAAATACTCTAAGTCATGAAAAGCAAGAACCTACAACCAAGATTGCTTTACACAGCAAAGCTATCATTTAGAACTGAAGGTCTGATAAAGAGTTTCACAGATAAGAAAAAGCTAAAGAAGTTCATCACCACCAAGCCAGTATTACATGAAATGTTGATGGGTCTTCTTCGAGAAGAAGCTAGTCGACAAAAAAATCTGACAAACAAAATAGACCCAGAGACGTTGAAGCATGCAACACTGTCGTATCTCAGAAGGAAGAGGCAAGGGGGTGGGGGTGGGAAGAGATTAACCAAAGAACTTATATGTATATATGCATAACCCATTGACACAGAAAAAAATGGGGTAAAAGCAGGAGGAGGGGGTGGGAGCAAGGTAGAAGGGGTCAACTGGGGGGGAAAATGGGACACCTGTATTACTTTCAAAACTAAAGGTAAGTTAAAAAAACAAAAAACTTAAAATAGAAAAAAAAAGAATTAGGAAAAAAAAAATCTTTGCAGGCAATTTTACCTCACAAAGCCTTAGCAGGACTCCAGATTTTCTCTAGGCAGTTCATTTTATTTTAGCAATAGGAGCACTTTGGGGCCCACTCTCTTTGTATATTAACAGTTCCCAACATTATTTATTCAGTCTATTTTAGAAACAACTAGCCTGGAGTTTTATTTGTACCTGAATTCAACTACTTAAGCTTATTTACAATTTTAAATGACTGACCTTGCATTTTTGTATTTAATACTCTTATACTATATAAGTTGGTTTATGTAATTAAAATTACTGTGACCATTCTTTCTCATATAATAAAGATTGATTAGTTGTGACTTGCTTACACTGTAATTCTCTTTTGCATAGAACAAAAGTGAAGGAGTTTCTCTTTGGGTCAGTAGATAATGCCTCTGGGCTGTTTCTCTGTTTTACCTCTGTTCTTCTTTAGAGCAAACTTTCTTTTGGGTTCCTAGTATCCTCCTGCCTTCTCAATTCTTCCCTTTCAAAAATCAACTTTCAGATAATTTACACAGTGTGAATTATTAATAATGTTTAATATTACCATATTGTATATCCCTTCATGCACTGCTTCCTACCACTCTGACCATAAACATGACTTTTTAGTGATAGAAACTCAAATTATAAATATCATAAAACTAAGGGAGAAACTTTCAGGGTCTGAGGAATATTCCTGGTACCCAGAAACCATACAATATAACCTCTACTTTTAACTAAGCATAATACTGGTGAAATAAAATAGTCTGATGCTAAGGAGATACAAATATTCATAAATATAAATAGGAGAAAGTCTGTCTTTAAATGTGTCCAGAATACTACAGAAACTAAGGACAACTTTATTCTTGTTTTAAGTGCTTTATAGGTCACTGAAATCTTCTCCTCCAATTTACTGAGTAAACTTTCTATAATAAGATTTCACCTTGTCTCATATTTTCCTTCCATGAAATGAAAATACCTGTTCCTATTTATAGGATAATTAGGATAAAAAGCTTTGGGTAGGAATAAAGTATAATTTTTCAACTGTGGTTTTATTGTAGGAGAAAGTAGCATCCTTTGTATGGAAAAAAGGAAACAGCTTTGCTTTTAGTTTGTGCCACAATAGCTTATGGTGCCTGTGTACTAGGCTGGCTTGCTACCTTCTAGTTTCTTTACAGGAAGCTATATTTTTGCCAGGCAGGCTCTCCAGCCACCCAGCAGTGGGAACACTTGCTCATGGAATTGAGAATTCAGCTTTTGATAACTTCAGAGACAACTTGTTCTGTCATGTATCTTGTGATATTGTGATTAAGTTATTGAAAAAGATCAACAACGAATATGAAATGCTCAATTTTCTGGTGTGCAACTTAACTGATTTTTGTTTGTGTACCCAATTAATATGTAAATACCATAAAATAAAAAAAGTTTTTTTTTCAGGCACATATGAATTAAGAACAGATACACATAATACAAAACCACAGCAAAAACAATTAATTAGAAAACAAGTATCCCAGAACAACTTAGAAATAAGATACCTTAGTACTAACTTCTAATTCACCAATTCTCTCTTTAACAAGGTCAAATCTAAAGTTTATCCTATTAAGGGATTTAAAATTTTTATTATTTTAAAGTTGTAATTTTATTTTTAGGATTTGTAATTGCTTTTGTTTTATATCCATCTGTTCTTGATTTGTATTTGCCTATAAAAATAGGTAAGTCTCCTGCTTTTATAGCATTTACATTTTATTTGGAGAAGCGTGTAAGAATCTAGTAAACAAACATATAAATGTGAATTTATAATTTTAAAGATAATTAGTGCTTTGGAGAAAACCTAACTAGGCAGTGCAGTTATTTCCTGGAGAAGGGGATGGACAACAGAAGACTTTTACAAATCTGGAGAATAAAACACAGTCCTCTCAGAGGCCTTAGGCCAAGACCTTACCAAAGCTCTCTCTGGTTGTCACTTCTCAAATTTACTGCTCTCAGAAAGGTCAGCTTACTTATCTCCAGTGGGAGTGTACTGCAGCAGACTTATCTTGTCCATAATCCAAGCACTTATTCTTCTTAAAGGTGTATATAAAGAAATAAACCAACCATTTTTGTAGGAGGAAACAATTTGCAGAAAGTCTGCCCACAACATCAACCATTGTTTATGCAGAGAAATTCATCAACTGACAGAAAGGATGGTCTCCATGGCATAATAGGAAATACTTGTATAATCAAAAGATCCATTAAAAAAATTATTCCCTCACCCCCAATAGAGCAATATTTTTCAGTATTTTCCTTATACCTAGGAATCAAGGTACAGTAATAGTTAAAAATACAGATTTCTAGTCCCCAGCCCAGACCTAATTGCTATGGAGGTAGAAACTATATATATATATATATATATATATATATATATATATATATATATATATATATGTATGTATATGTATATATATTATATATATATATTAAACTATATAATAATATATAAAAAAACAATATATATTAACTAATAATATATATATAATAAACTAGATATATATATATAATCCTCACCCAAGGATATGTTTTTAGTGATTTTAAAGAGAAGGGAAGGAGGGAAGAGAGAGACAGAAACATCAGTATGAAAGAGAAACATAAACTGGTTGCCTTCCATACAAGCCCCAACCAGGGATCAAACACGAAATTTAGACATGTGCCCTGAACAGGAATTGAACTCTGCTGGTGTATGGGACAACACTCTTACCAATTAAGCCACCTGGCCAAGGTGAAATCTACATTTTTGACAGTCATCCCAAATGAAACTGATGCAAATATAAGTTTAATAACTATTATCAAAAGGTGATTTTTCTTATTTTAAGACATCTATTTTTCAAATTAATGTAACTTCACAGGAACTTCATCTCCTTAATATGACTTTTTTCCTTAATTCAAGCCAGCTTTGTGCAGTTTAATAGCACAATGACTCACGAGCCTTCTTTCAATCAGATCTTTCCACATTTGCACATACTGCCCATCCATTCCCTTAATCATCAAGCCCTTAGGACCTCAGGTTCTGGTTAGCCTCAATCTTAATAATAAAGCCTCAGGTCTGTTGATAAAGATAAGTTTCAGCCAAACTAAAGATAGCATCTTGACCTCAGTTGTGCTTCACCTGAAGCCCATGAAAGCTGAATGACATTACTGACCACACCTTCATGAAACCATACAGAACAAAACTATGGCTGACATCAAGTTCTGATACAACTACTCCCTACCCTGGCCCCAACCGATCAGTAGAGCCCGTGATCCCAACTCCCTTAGTCACCAGGAGTAATTATTTTTCCCCTTTATAGTCTATCCTCTAGAGGCCACCTGGAAGCCAGGTCTTAGACCACTGACTCGCTTGTCTCTCTGGACATGGCAAAATTTCCTTAAATAAACCTTTATTTTCTTGCAAATTTCTGTGCTTGTTTTATTGGGCTTTGATGGGCACAGGCAAATGAGCCCTTTCAGTTCTATAACATTAATTTTCAACAATCTAGATTATATGTGGGCTAGATAAAAAGGTTTAATCAAGTAATAATATGATTAAGATAAGCTAAATAAAAAATTCAAAAGTTCAAATTAAGCTGAATTATAAACTAGTGGGCCATTCAGCTTTCTTACTAGACCTTTAAAATGCTATAAATTAGTTAGGGAGACCACCAATAATTAAAAAAGAGATTATTTACATATTGCTGCCTTCTGATGAATGCAAGTTACTTACTAATTTCCTTAAAGGGTACTCTCATAAGATATTCAAGTTTCATTTTGAGATGAAAGGGTAAGTGTTAGAAATACATGATGGTAGACCTAATTCTCAAGTAAGCCATTGATAATGTAAAACAGAAGACTCCAATGTTTTATCCCTTTTTAGTGAGATTTTTTATTTTTGTGCTAAATTTAATTTTCTGTGAAATTATTATGTGCCAAGTACTAAGTAAACCTCAGTGAATAAAGCCAGACTCATAACTGCTCCCAAAGTGTTTACATTCTAATGGAGAGACACAATAATCAACAAAATTACAAATAAATCTACAGTTATGAATTGACTTAATCTACAGTAAATTCTAAATTTTTACTAACTCTATCTGACAAAAGTATATCTAAGTTACTACAGAGATTGTCAACTCCATATTTTGTTTTGACTTAGTTTAATATTTATCTGTTAAAAGTGTCTGTTGGTTTTTTTGTCACTTAATTTATCTGTAAGAATATCTTTTGTGTGTGTGGAACGTCTATGAAAAAATTAATTTGACAAGGCTTTGGAAGTAGCTAAAAACAGCATCTATTCCTTAGAGATCTAATGGATCAACTGGGTTATCCATTAGCAGTCTTATTTTTGTCCCAGCTATTTCCAAGATTCCATTAGCTTTTCCAAATGGGTAATTTCCCCAGTCAATTTAAACCAGGTCTTCTGAAAACAAGGTAATAGGATCCTTTTATGGGTGAAAAAACATTGTTTATGTCTGAACAACTGAAAAACATAGATAAGAGAAAGCTTACAAACTTCTGTGAACCTCAGCTTTTCAGAAGTGTTAACTCATTTAAATTTTGTAGAAGCAATGATTTGTATTTTTAAAAACTGCATTAATTTCTTTATAAAATGTAAAAATTTGGAACTTGGGCAGTTTATGTCTTAATTTATTTTCCTAATAACAAACATCCTAAGCCAGAGAAAGGAGATGCATCATGAGCTATTAAGAATTCATAAACATACTATGGTGATGATCCATCTCTGAACCAATCACCTCATCACCATCTTGACTCTATTTCACATCCACCCACACTGTTTATAACAAAAGATATGCTCCTCACTTACCATACTCAGCCCACGCATCCTAAATGTTAAGTTATGGATATTCAGGAAAAGCACTAGAAGGGTATGTAGTATTTCTGAGTCAGCTAAGACAAAAGCATTTGATACATCCCGTCAGATGGCATTCACTCAGGTGTTCTAGGCTGCCTTAAATAATGGGATGTGAAGGCAACAGTAAAAGCTAGGTGGGGGAAGAAGTCAAGTTTTACAAATCCACAATTACAAAAGAATTTGAACCTGTCAAAACACCTTTCAAACTTTCTCATAACCTGCTTCCTAAGTTATGATCCCAAGGGAAAATCAACTGGAGAGAAATGTTCTGCAGTTCATTGTTTGTAGTGGGTTGCAGGTAAGCAGGGCCTGGCAATTGATATCTCCTCATATTATGTACAGTGCAGCATTTGTATAATTTATTTCTTCATACATATTTCATTATTATTAATCATCATAAGTAAGTTGCATCTTTTAATGACATAAGGGTTGAGGAAATAGGTTGTGCCAGTGTGTTACAGTGCTGCACAGTCATCATTAGGGGGATTTATTATTTTGGAAAAAAGCAAGTTAGACGACTCAGCTCAGTAGTCAAAAGCACAATTTAGGGTTTACAGTGCAAAAACCTAAATAAAGTGGAAAGTGTTCTTCTGAAATTGTTTAACATACATGTAATTGAAACAAACTTCTTTACAAGGTCTTCTGTGTGTTCATGCTAGAACAGTGAAGTTCTCTGTCCAAGTTAGTCCTTTAAAGCTTCATAGTTAAAGCACAACATGAATACCTTGGCCATAGGAATTCACCAAACATCAAACACTGAGCTCAGTTTTTCTCCTTCAAATCCTTTTCAGGATTCTGGTAAGACTTCTTTTACTCCCTTCAGAGACAATTAATGATTTTGAATATACCTGGAGATTATTAATTCTGAAAGTGACCTCTAAGCTGCAGGTCACATTTCACTTTAGTATGGTAAAAAAGAAAAAAAGAGGGATTTAAAAATGTAGTCAATTTTTATTCTAATACTTTTGCATACAAACTGTTCTAGCATTCTTTGACAAAGAATTAAATGTTTTCAGCCTAGGGAGCTTAAATGTACTATATGAATATTACATTTTTACCTCAATTCAAGTGTTTCAAACAGGAAGAAAAGACAGAGAGAGCCCAAAGAAAAGCCCATGCCAGACAGGGTGGTTTGGTTCTCTGGAGCTTACCTGGAGAGATGGCCCCATGGAAAGAGGGCCAGTGCACATCAAGGAATATACTCTTTTCAATGCTGCTGTATTATCACTGACTCCATCCCACGAGCTCAGCATGGTCTCAGGTACTTTTGATTTCTGGTTTGGATCATTCTTCATAATTGAAGAATGGACAGAATATATCATCAGATTTGTAAGGTGATTTCAAACTCTTCAAAAAAAGAGCTCTCTCACTTAAAATTTAGATATATATTTCATATTGGACTGTATAAAAGGGTTTACTCTAAACCAATGTTCTCAATCCTGGCTGCATATAAAAATCCCCTAAGGAGCTTTCAAACAGAAATGCCCAGTCCCACCCAGTTTCTGATTTTAATTGATCTGAGGTAAGGCTTAGAAATTTTTTAAAAGCTTTCTGGATGATCCTAATGTGCAAGCCAGGGTTGAGAACAACTTCTCTAAATACCTAGAATAAGGATAGAAAGTATCTTGGTTATTTTTCCAAATGTATTTTATGTTTTAGCTTATGAGGCTGAGGAAGGGCATTCATTGATATATTATATTGGAACATCTTGATTCTTAGTGTAGAAAGTTTTGAGATAATGATTTGCTTGCATTTTTTTTTCTTATTCTCTCCCTTTTTAAGTGTTTGATTTTCTTTTTTTCCTATCTCTCCAACACACACACACACACACACACACAGGCATTTACAAACACTTCTAATGTCACAATTGCACTTTAAAAAAAACCCTAGGAATATATAAACTATGAAAGTGACTATGAAGCCTTTCACAATAACCCAAACTTTTATTATTTCTTTTACTCTTTTTATTCTTTCTTCACCAAGCAAATATTTTTACAGCATCATGTAATTAATTAATTCAGAGATGGGGGAAATTTTTCCATCACATGACAAGGGGAGATGGCAGTTGGATATTTTTAAAAACAGTACCAGACACAATATTGACATACCAGCCTAGAATGAAACAAGAAATTGAGGTAAATATCACAACAACAAAAAATTTATTCACCTAAGTAATGCTACTGATTATAATGAACTTGGGTGCTATTTTTGCTTGAATTATTTTGGCAATTTGATATATTTTTGAGCAAATTGAATGATCAGAAGTAATTTTAATAGCCAAAGCAAAGTAAAGAATGAGATAATGTGTAGTTCATATTGGAGTAAAATAAATTGAATTTTCTAGATTTGTAGAGAAGGAAAGATGTTTATTTGCCTTCACTTTACAAAGAAGAAAATTGAGGCTAAAAGAATTGCCAATTTTTATCTTATTATTTCTTTGCTTATATTAAGAGCAAAAGCAATTGGCTTCTCTAACAGTCAAAGTGAAGTTTACCAGTTAGAGAAGTTTACATTTAAGTGATTTATTTTATTATGAGTCCAAATTAAAGAATATCCAAATGGCTCTGTCACTAAATATAATACATATGATCAATTTTATACTGAATAAGGAAAAATGAATATGGATATTTGAGAATGTTAATATCAACAAAATTAAAAGTATTTGAAAATATCTTACAGCCCATGCCACATGACAGTATTGCTATGTAATTACCTGAAGTTTTGCACCTTGTAATAGAGAGAAGGTAAGTGCCTGTGATTAGACCCCATTATACATACTGAACCTACTACAACACATCTGTTTTTGAAATGGGTTTACACTAATAAATACTTTTATTAAAAATTTATACTAAAACTAAATATTTGATTTAAAATCTATAAGGATAAAATGCATTTAATCACAAATATGTTATAAATAGATTCTATCTTCTAACAAATACTAAAATACAAACAAGAGATGTTTGATATATGACCATAACCTGATTTTCCCCCTTTCATTAATACTAAATGCTCAAGAATATGGTACTATATTTCATCCTCTAACTAAACATATTTATGTCCAAATAACAGATTCTTCAACATATTGTTATCGTAGTGAACTTTATTTAAAACATTTTATAAACTATGCATATCCAGACAGAAGCTTTTATTCAACACTATGAATAAAATATATACTTGTATTTGCCAGTGAGATTTTGGGGAAATTAAAACTGCTAAAATACACTGTTTCTTGGATACATAGCTCTAGAATATAGCTAGAAATACTTAAAAGTCCCCAATGAGATGGTCTTCATCTTGGAGGGCTAAATAAGATGTCTAAATAAGGTTAAAAGTTTCCCCAGACTCTGAGACATAAATACTGAAATATTTTGAGAAATTCTAGATTTAACTGGTATTTGGCACCTACTCAATCATGAATTATTTAACTCGGTGTCAAAAAATGTAGAAATGGTTCAATATTCCTGGTTCATTTTGGTTTGGAATAGAACCTTGGGCCCATTCCGGAACACTCCCAGCAGCTCAAGAGAAGGCTAGAATGAGACTTTCTTCTGGGAGGAATTGCAGCAGAGTCATAAAAATAAGGGGGCTTTGGGTTCTGAAATGTGAAGGTCAGTGGTACACGGGCAAGCTAAGTAGCAACTGCAGATGATAAATAAAGAAAAATTGCCCAGCCCAGTGTGGCTTAGTGGGTGAACATCAACCTAGGACCCAGGAGATCGCAGTTCAACTCCTGGTCAGGGCACATGCCCAGGTTGTGGGATCTTTCCCCAGTCAAGGGTGTGCAGGAGGCAGCCAATCCATGATGACTCTCATCATTGATGTTCCAACTCTCTCTCCTCTCCTTTCCTCTTTCTGAAATCAATAAAGGTATATTTGAAAAAAAGAAAGAAAAAAAAAAAAACTTAAGGAAAAGGGGATGGGGGATGAGGATATGCACAGCACTGAGTCAAAGGGTATTGGGTCCATGATGGCAGCAAAAATAGTCTCAGGACAGTGAAACAAGGAAGGTGCATGGAAGAAGTAACAGGAGAGGCCAGGCTGGGCTGCTTTGGCTCACTAAGAAGTCAGAAAGAGAAGGGGGCCTTGGAGACAGGTTCAGGGGATAAGCTTAGGAAAAGCCACTTTGCTGCCCATTGCTCCCCTGGTTACAAGACTCATGGGGTCCCTTCAGAGGGAAGAAGGGGGATAGATATGGCGCCGGTGGGCTTCCCTAGTGGAGAGGCAGCACTGGATCCTGTGTCCTGTGGGTATTTTCTCTTTCTTGCAGGTGGAAATTTTAGGGGTGGTTTCAGGTGAGTATCTCAATACAATATTCATCAGCTTTCCAGGTGTGCTCTTTCAGGATCGTGGTCTCCACTGATTGGTCAGTGCCAGAGCAGGGGGTCATTAGTCAATGTAGCTGGTCCTGAGGCAGCCACAGTGCCACTTGTCCAGTTTTGCTGCATTTCTGGGCATGGAGCTGAAATATAACTGAAGCATAGATGTTATCTTTAGGGAAGAAATGCTCAGGGGATCTAAGCTGAATGACCAGTGATATGCTGGGGGAGGATAGGTTACCCTGGGGACAAGGTTCTTGTTTTCCCAGTTTTATCCCTTGCTAGGCATCCCAAACTTACTGATCTGGTGAGTCTCTGTATCCAGCCAATCATCCTTGCTCTGCTCATGTTTGTCTAACAGGATCCTACAGATCTGAATCCTAGTTTAAACCCTAATTTCTTTATTAATAATTTTTATGATATTGGCTGAATTGTTCAATCTCTTTAAGCCTTAGTTTCCTCATCTGTTAAATAGTAACTTGTAGCATCTATTTTAAGAGGTATTTTATGGGTAAAATAATATCATCTTATGCAGAGGGCCTCACATAGTGCCAGTCACATAGTAAATACATACAATTTTACTTCTTCAACAAGTGCTTCCATAGGTCAGCAAGACCCATAATCTGTAGGACCCAGTGAAAAATGAAAATGGGGCTTCCTTATTCAAAAAGCAGAAAAAAGTTCCATTAAAGGTATGAAAATATAAAACTTTTTCTTTCTTCAGTGATCTCTTTTTTGATGATCTCAGATGAAGAAAAGTTGAAATTTTAAATTATCATCATGAATTTTACCATTCATTCTTAGTTTCTGCAATGCCAATTTTAAATGAAAGTATAAGGACATTCGTATGTGGATTCACCAAAATTATAAAATTTATGTATCTCAGCTTCTACATACCTGTACAGGGAGGCAAAAATAGGTTTACAGTTGTATGCGAAACACAGAGTTTATTCTTCTACTAGTATTAATTATTGTATTATTTTCCATATGAACAAGTATAAACCTACTTTTGCCCCATTCGGTATGTATTTTATTCTTACAAAAGAAATAGTGCACAAAACTAACTCAAACTTTTATTTTATTTCTGTTTTTAATTTAAATTTTATATTGTTGACACTATGGCAGATGTCCACCATTTTTTCTTCCTTTGCACACTTCCACCCTTGGCCTTTCCCCACACTATTGTCCATGCCATGGGTTATTCACATATGTCCTTTAGCTAAACAATTCATGTTCTTTTATCCAATCTCTCCCAAACCCCTCCCCTCTCACATTTGTCAGTCTGTTCCATGTGTCCATGCCTCTGGTCCTATTTTGTTCACCAGTTTATTTTGTTCATTATATTTGCTATGAACATAAGTGTGTGCATATATTCTTTCTGATTGGTGTTTTGAGAGTCTTAAAAAATATACCCAGAAATGGGATTGATGGGTCAAAAGGAGCTTTCATTTTTAATTTTCTGAGGAAACTCCACACTGTTTTCCACAGTGGCTGCACCAGTCTGCATTCCCACTAATAGTGCACTAGAGTTCCCTTTTCTCCACATCCTCTCCAGCACTTGTTTGTTGATTTATTGTTAGTAGCCATTCTGGCAGTTGTGAGGTAATACCTCATTGTCATTTTAATTTACATCTCCTTGATGATTAGTGACCTTGAGAATTTTTTCATATTGTCTTTTGGCCATCTGTATGTCTTCTTTGGAGAAGTGTCTATTCTAGTCCTCTGGCCCTTTTTTAATTGGATTGATTGTCTTCCTGGTTTTGACTTGTATTAGTTCCTTATATATTTAGGATATTAACCCCTTATCAGGTGAATCATTGGCAAATATGTTCTCCCATACTGTGGGTTCCCTTTTAGTTTTGTTGATGGTTTATTTTGCTCTGCAGAAGCTTTTTAGTTTGATGTAGTCCCATTTGTTTATTTTTTCCTGTGTTTCCTTTGCCTTTGAAGACATATCAGCAAAAATATTGCTGCAAGAGATGTCTAACAATGTACTGCCTGTGCTTTCTTTTAGAATTTGTATGGTTCGATGACTTACATTTAACTCTTTTATCCATTTTGAGTTCATTCTTGTGTATGGTGTATGTTGCTGGTCTAGTTTCATTTTGTTGCATGCACCTTTCCAATTTCCCCAACACCATTTATTGAAGAGACTATTTTTACTCTACTGCATGTTCTTGCCTCCTCTGTCAAATATCAATTGACCATAAAGGTTTGGGTTGATTTCTGGGCTCTCTTTTCTATTCCATTGCTCTATATTTCTGTTCTTGTGACATATCAGGCTGTTTTAATTATAGTGGCTTTGAAGTATAGTTTTATATCCATTATTGAGATCCCTCCAACTTTGTTCTTCTTTCTAAAGATTGCTGAGGCTATTTGTGGTCTTTTTGGTTCCATATGAATTGTTGGAATATTTTCTCTAGATCTAGAATTATGTCATTGGTATTTAAATAGGAATAGCATTTAACCTATAGATTGCGTTCGGTAGTTTGGACATTTTAATGATGTTAATGCTTCCAATCCATGAACATAGCAAATGCTTCCACTTGTTGGATCATATGATTTTTGTCTATGCAATTTGTCAGTGCTTTTTTGTCTATGCAATGTATCCCACTTATTGACTTGTGAATAAAATACCATCCTTTCACTCCCTAAATAAATCCCACTTTGTCATAGTGTATGATCTTTAGTGTATTGCTAGATCCAATTTGCTAATATTTTGTTGAGAATTTTAGCATCTATGTTTATCATGGATAGTGGCTTGTAATTTTCTTTCTTTGTAGTGTCTTTATCTGGTTTTGGGATTAGGATAATGGTGGCCTCATAAAATGAGCTTGGGAGTCATCTCTTCTATTGAAATTTCTGGAATAGATTAAGGACAATAGACTAAATCTTCTTTGAATGTTGTGTAAAACTCACCTGTAAATTTATCCAGTCCCAGACTTTTGTTTCCTGGGAGTCTTTTTATTACTCCTTCAATTTCATTATTTGTTATCAGCATATTCTGATAGGGGTTTCTGATTCTTCCTGGTTGAGTTTTGAAGGTTGTATGTTTCTAGGAATTTGTTCATTTCATCCAGGTTGTCCAGTTTGTTGACATATAGTTGCTCATAATATTTTCTTAAAACTCTTTGTATTTCTGTGGTGTCAATAGTTATATCGCCTCTTTCATTTCTGATTTTATTTATTTGGGTCTTCTCTGTTTTCTGTTGAGTCTGGTGAAGGGTTCATCAATCTTATTTATTTTTTCAAAGAATCTGCTCTTGGTTTCATGCTTTTATTTCCTTCCCTCTATGTCCTCTTGGCTTTTCTTTTAGTTGTAATGTTAGAAGTTTATTAGAGCTTTTTATGTCTCTTGAGATATGCCTGTAATGCTATGAACTTTTCTCTCAAGACTGCTTTAGCTGTGTCCCATAACTTTTGGTTTGTTGTGTGTTAATTCTCATTTGTTTCCAGGAAGTTTCCATTCCTTCCATGACCAAATTGGTAATCCATTCATTTTAATAACATGTTATTTAGCCCCCACGTGTTTGAATGTTTTTAGTGTTTTTATAGTGGTTGATTTCTAATTTCATGACATCATGACACTGTGATCTGAGAAGATACTTGATGTGACTTCAACCTTCTTGAACTTGTAGAGACATATTTTGTGCCCTAACATGGGGTCTGTTTTTGAGAATGTTCCAAGTGCACTTGAGAAGAATGTATATTCTTCCACTTTGGGTGAAATGTTCTGTAAATATCTCTTAAACCCATTAGATCTAGTGTATCATTTAAGGTCTCTGTTTTCTTGTTGATTTTATTTTCTGGATGATCTACCCAATGATGACAGTGGGGTATTAAATTCTCCTAATATGACTGTATTGCTGTTGAACTCACCCTTAAAGTCCAAGGAGAATTTTTTATATATTTAGGTGATCCTATATTGGGTGCATATATATTTATAAGGGTTATATCCTCCTTTTGAGTTGATCCCTTTAGTATTATGCAGTGACCTTCTTTGTCTCTTGTCATGGTCTTTATTTTGAAGTCTATTTTATCAGAAATAAATATTGCTACCTCTGCTTTTCTTTGTTTCCATTGGCATGGAATATTTTTTTTCCATCCCTTCACTTTAAGTCTGTGTGAATCTTTTGTTCTAAGGTGGGTTTCTTGTAAACAGCATATATATGGGTTATGTTTTATCCATTCAGCTACCCTATGTCTTTTGACTGGAGCATTTAATCCATTTACATTTAAGGTTATTATCGATATGTACTTATTTAATGCTATTTTTTCCCTGTATGCCTATGTACATTTCTTTCTATATTTCTTCTTCTGCTTAAAGCAGTCCTTTTACCATTTCTTGCAGTGGTACTGAACCCCTTTAGCCTTCTTTTGTCTGGGCAGCTCTTTCTTTTACCTTGAATTTTAAATGATAGCCTAGCTGGATAGAGCAGTCTTGGTTGCATATTCTTGCTTTTCATTACTTTGAAAACATCATGCCAGTCCCTTCTGGTCTGCAGTGTTTTGTTGAGAAATCTGCTGACAGCCTTAAGGGGGTTGCCTTGTAGGTCATTTATTGTCTCTTTCTTGTGGCCCTTAATATTCTCTCTTTGTCCTTAACATTTGCCACTTTAATTATGATGTGTCTTGGAGTGGGTCCCTTTGTGTGTTCCTCTTGTTTGGTATCCTCTGTGCTTTCTGAACTTGTGTGGCTTTCTCCTCCACCAGCTTAGGGAAGTTTTCTGTCATTATTTCTTCCAACATGTTCTCTATCTCTTGTTCACTTTCTTCCCCCTCTTTGACACTATGATGCGAATGTTGGTTCATTTCATGTTGTACCAAAGTTCCCTTAAATTGTCCTCATGCTTTTTAAATGTTTTTCCTTTTTGCTGCTCTGTGTGTGGTTTTTTTTCTACCTTATCTTCTAAATCACTTATTCTATCTTCTGTTTCATTGTGTCTGCTTGTAATTCCTTCCAGCTTATTCTTTTTTTTTTTTTTAATATATCTTTGTTGATTTCAGAGAGAGGAAAGGAGAGGAAGAGAGATAGAAACATCAATGATGAGAATGTCATCATTGACCAGCTGCCTTTTGCACACCCCCCTTCTGGGGATCGAGCCCACAACCCAGGCATGTTCCCTACTGGAAATCGAACTGTGATCTCCTGGATCCCAGGTCAATGCTCAACCACTGAGCCTTCCAGCATATTCTTGAGGTCAGATATAATATTCTTAATTTCTGCCTGTTTCTTATTATAATATCTATATCTTTTTTTATGCTGATGTAGCTTTCACTAAGTTCTCTGTGTTTCTCACTAAGTTTCTGAAAGTTCCTATTAAGTGTCTTGTGGTTCTCACTAATTTCCTTGAACATCTTTTAACCATTACTCTGAACTCTGCTTCTGATGACTTGCTTACCCCCATCTCATCAAGGTCTTTTTCTGGTGATTCTTCCTTTTCTTTAACTTGGGGATTGTTTCTATGTCTCCCCATTTTCTTCTTGTCTGGTTGCTGTGGCTAGGACTTCTCTCATGATGTTGAAGAAGAGGGGTGAAAGCAGACATTTCTGTCTTGTTCCTGTTCTGAAGGGAAATGGTTTTACTTTTTTGCCCATTGAGTATGATATTGGCTGTATGTTTTTTTGTACATGGCCTCTATTATGTTAAGACATGATACCCCTGTTCCCGCCTTGCTGAAAGTTTTTATCATAAATAGGTCCTAGATTTTATTGAAATCTTATTCAGCATTTACTGATGTGATTATATATTTATCTTTCAATTTGTTTATGTGATGTATCATATTTTTAATTTGCAGCTATTGTGCCAGCCTTGCATCTGGAATAAATCAGACTTGGTCATGTATGATCTTTTTAATGTATTACTAGATCTTGTTTGCTTTTATTTGGTTGTGGATTTAACATCCATATTCATCATGGATATTGGCCTGTACTTTTTTTCTTTTTAGTGTCTTTACATGGTTTTGGAATTAGGATAATGCTGGCCTCAGAAAAAGAGTTTGGAGCTCTACCCTCCTTTTGAAATTCTTAGAAATTTAAGAAGGACAAGTGTTAGTTATTCTTTGAATGTTTGGTAAAATTCCTCTGTGAAGCCATCTGGTACAGGACTTTTGTTTGCTGGCAGTATACTTTGATTACTGCTTCAATTTCATTAGTTGTTATCAGTCTATTAAGGTTTTCTGATTTTTCTGATTAAGTTTTGGAAGATTGTATGTTTCTAGAAATTTGTCCAATTCACCCAGGTTGTTCAATTTCTTGGATATAGTTGTTCACAGTACTTTCTACAATCCTGTGTATTTCTGTGGTGTCAGTTGTTATATCACCTCTTTCACTTCTGATTTTATTTATTTGGTCCTTCTCTCTTTGTTTCTTGATGAGCCTGGCTAAAGGTTCATCAATCTTGTTCATCTTTTCAAAGAACCCACTCTTGGTTTCACTTTTCTTTTGTATTTATTTTTTAGACTCTATATCACTTATTTCTGCTCTTATCTTTATTATTTCCTTCCTTCTGCTCACTCTGTGCCTTTCTTGTTTTTCTCTTTCTAGTTCTTTTTGGTGTAGGGTTATAATTGTTTATTTGAGATTTTTCTTGCTTCTTGAAGTAAAACTGCAATGCTATGAACTTTCCTCTCAGGACTGCTTCCTCTGTGTCCCATAGATTTGGGGTTGTTTGTGGTCATTTTTTTAATTCCATGTAATTTGTTATTTATTTCTTGATTTCATTGGTAACCCATTCATTGTTTAATAACATGCTGTCCAGCCTCCATATATTGAGTGTTTTTGAGATTTTATATTGTCATTAATTCCTAGTTTCATGCCATTGTGCTCTGAGGAGACTTGGTATGATTTCAATCTTCTTGAATCTTTTGTGTCCTAACTTGGTCTATCTTTGAAAATGTTCCATGTGCACTTGAGAAGAATGTACATTCTGCTACTTTGGGGTGAAATGTTCTATAAATATGTATTAAATCCATCTGATTCAGGGTGTTGTTAAGGTCATTCTTTCCTTCTTGATTTTTTGTCTGGCAGATTTATCCAGTGATGATAGTGGTGTGTTAAAGTCCCCTACTATGACTGTATTGCTGCAAATCTCTCCCTTAAAGTCTACCAAGTGTTTTTTTTTGTTTGTTTCATTTTGTTTTTTAATATATTTTGTGCTCCTATATTGGGTGCATATATGTTTACAAGGATTAGGTCCTCTTGTTGGATTGATCCCATTACTATTATGTAGTGAGCTACTTTGTCTCTTGTTATAGCCTTTGTTTTGAAGTATTTTTTTGGTCAGATATGGGTATTGCTACCCCAGCTTTTTTGTTTGTTTGTTTGTTTGTTTTTTCATTTATAAAGAATATTTTTCCCATCCCTTCACTTTCAGTCTGTGCAAATCTTTTGTCCTAAGGTAGGTTTCTTATAGCCAGCAGATATATGGGTTATGCTTTCTTATCTGTTCAGCTACTCTATGTATTTTGATTGGAGCATTTAAGGTTATTATTGATAGGTCCTTATTTATTACCATCTTTTTCTTTATATCTATGTTCCTCTCTCTATATATTTCTTTTTCTTCTTCATAAAGCAATCCCTTTTACCTTTCTCACAATGCTGGTCAGGTGGTAATGAACTCATTTTGCCTTCTTTGTCTGTGAGGCACTTTATTTTGCCCAAAATTTTAAATGATAGCCTTTCTGTATAGAATAGTCTTGATTTCAGATTGTTGCTTTTTATTACTTTGAATACTTCATGCCAATGCCTTCTGGTCTGAAGTGTTTCTGTTGCAACATCAGCTGACGGCCTTATGGGAACCCCTTGAAGATAACTGTTTTGCTCTTGCTGCCTTTACAATTCTTTGTCTAGTCTTTGCCATTTTAAATTATGATGTTTCTTGGTGTATCTTTGGGCTTATCTTGATTGGGACTCTGTGCTTCCTGACCTTGTGTGACTTTTCCTTCAGCAGTTAAAGGAAACTTTCTGCCATTATTTCTTCAAATAGGTTTTCTATACCTTGTTCACTTTCTTCCCCTTCTGATACTCCTATGATACGAATATTGTTATATTTTATGTCGTCCTAAAATTACCCCTAAATTCTTCTCATTTTTTAAAATTCTTTTTTCTTTTTGTTTCTCTGATTGGGTTTTTTTTCTACATTGTCTTATACATCACTTATTCATTCCTTTTCTTCATCCAGCCTACTTTTAATTCTTTCCAGTGTATTCTTTATGTCACATATGGTATTCTTCATTTTCTACTGGTTCTTATTCATGGTTTTGATATGTTTTTTCATGCTGATGTGGTTCTCACTAAATTTCTTGTATTTTCCTTTAAGTTCCTTGTGGTTTTCACTAAGTTCCATAAGCATCCTATAACTATTACTCTGAACTCTACATCTGATAAATTTCTTGACTTTATTTTATTTAGCTCTTTTTCTGGAGAGTCCTTCTTTTCTTTCATTTGAGATTTTTTCTCTGTCTCCCCTTTTTAGCTCTCTCTTTGTGTTTGTTTCTACTTACCAGATATAATGACTACGACTCCCAGACTTCGTGAGGTGGCCACATATAGTAAGTGTCCTGTGGGACCCAGTGGTGCTATCTCTTTGATCTCCTGAGCTCAGGGTTCTGGGAATGCCCTTTGTGAGGGTTATTTGGACTCTCTTTTTGTAACTTGGTCTCAATTATTGTTGTGCCTTTCCATGGATGGAATCTCCCCTTAAACTGGCCTACTGTAAGACTCTTTCCCAACTTGTACAAGCAGTTCTGCAGTTGCTGACAGAACAAAACAAAAGAAGAAACAAAACAAAAACATACAAAGTATCCCAACAACAAAAACACAAAATAGAAGAGAATTAGAAAAGTGAAAAGAGAACAAAAACAATAAAAATTTTAAAAATGAGAAGAAAAAAAAGGAAAAAATAAAGAATATGAAAGAAAAAAAGGGAGAGGAAAAAATAGAAAATTGAAAATGGTATAAAAGAGGGCAGAAAAACTTTTGGAGAGGAAAAAAGAAGAGAAAGAAGAAAAAACATAAATTAAGAAGAGAAAGAAAGAGAAAGAAAACATAATAAGAAAGGCAAAGTATTAGAGATATAAAAGAGAGAACATAGTAATAAAGTAATAAAAAAGAAAATAATGAAAAATAAAATAAAAGCAAACTGGAGTTCTAGATAGAGTTTAGTGCCTACTAGTATCTTCCTTTGAATCCTGATCATATGTTGACTGAAGCTGTTTTGTATGCCAGTTATGAGCCTCCTGGGGGGTACTTTGGTGCTAGCCACTGTCAGAAGCTGTCGTATTCGAAGCTTGAATTGATCCACAGTTTGTAGCTGCCTCCACAGGGTTTGACTCCACATGGGATGGGCCAAGCTTCACTCTAAAGCTGGTTTATTAGCAGCACAGGGCCCAAGGGTGGGTCAGGAAACTTCACAAAGCACCTCAGGGTCCACCTTCTCCAGCCTCTTCCTGCCAGCCAGCTGTCAAACTTAGTCACTGAAAAGGCTATTTCTGAAAGGGCTTTTTGTGATTTGGGAGGATGCAACTTCTGGGTCTCCTGTGAGTAGGAAGTGCCATTCAGATTTCAGGGGAGATGGTGGGTGTGGTCCCTCGTCCCAGAGCCACAAGTCTGAGTCTGTCCCAGAATATTGCCCTGACTTTGGCAGGGTGGAGTACCTCATAGACAGTCCTGTGGGGCTTGCCTGAACCTGAAGCTTCTATCAGCTCTTCTGTGAGGGGGAAGTACCAGTCAGATTCCCAGGAAAGTGGGGGGGAATTGTCCCATCAAAACCCAATCACTGATACCCCTTGAGCCTGCCCAGAGGCAGAAGCATAATCTCTGCTGCTGCCTCCTCAGCAGGGGCTGAGAGATCCATGGTGGAGCAAGCGGATTCCTAAGGGTAGGGAAATCTGTGTCCCCGAGGGCCAGGTAATTGCCTTTCCCTAGGCTGTTGTTGCTGGGAGGGGGTTGCGCCTCCCAGGAAAAAGGGCTGCTGCAGTAGGGGGCAGGGGCACCACCCAGAGCAGATATCCTGGCTGCCATTCTTCCTCTTCTCCCCACAATACCTCACATCCCAAACTCTCCTCACGTGACTCCAGTCCACATTGTCCTCCTTCCACCAAAGCCCTGGGTAAATGGCTAAGAATGAAAATTCTGTGTTCTGTTTTTTTTTAAGTGGCTTTTTCTGATCAGGCTCCATCTCTCCCTGGTGTGTCAAGTCCCGCTACCTTTCACACCCCGATGTTCCATAGCTCTGATGCTCCAGTCTGGGGAGCCCAGCCTGGGGTCAGGTCTCCTCTCAGGGAAAATCCCACCTTCTTCATCTTCTGTCTGCCAGCTGTGGGAGTTGGGCCAACCCTTCTCTCTACCCTGCCCTTCCTACCATTTTCTAGGTGGTTTCTTCCCTTTCTTGTTTAAAAGTCTCCTCTACAGCTAGTCTTCAGTTGGTAATTAAGGGTGAGTGTTCCCCAATTTAGTTTTATTTCAAGTTTGGTTCGGGGAGGAAGTACAAGAAAGACCCACCTACTCTGCGGTCATGCTGAAAACCGTAATTTACTTCTTAATATATGCACATTCTATCAGCACTCTACTTTTGTCCTGAGTAAGGAAGGACCAAATAGAAAAAATATATATGGGGTGCCCTGTTTTCTGTTTCCTCGTATGTCATTTTCTATGTAAGTAATGGACTAAGGAAGTAACGTAAGGAAGAAAAAACATAACAGGGTGCCTTGGTCATTCATGTTTCTTGGAATACCCTTGTTTTTTGTGTTTTTGAAGCAAGTTCTAGCTTGAATAGAAAGACTGGCCTCTTGGGGTTGTTAGCACCACACTTATTCATTCAAGTATATAACACACTTACCTTGCAATCAGTCTGAGTCTTGTTGGGTTTATGGGGCATCACAAACACAATATGAGAATGGCAATAAAGAAAAGAAGGCAAATATTTGGAGTGTGTTTCCTCTGATCACATGTGTGCTCTGTTGTCCCACTGCTCTTCACTTATAAAACTCAAGTTCAAAGATAAAATTATAAATTTAAATTTATAAAATTATAAATTTCTAAATGGTGACAGTACACTATTAAAGCAAGCAGAAAGCCAAGTACAGTTGCACAGGTTGTGCATCCATAAAGCCATCCCTACGGATCAGACATTGGTTTATTTGCTGAGATATTGTGCTGAATTGTATAGTCCATGCCATTGCTTCATGGAGCTTACAAGGAAACAAATAGGTAAGGAAAGAAAGCTGAGAAGGTGACAAGTATAATTAAGAAAATAAAATGGGAAAATGTGTTGATTGAATGTGACAGATCAATGATTAGATGAACATTCTTGATAGGGTCACTAAGAAAGACTTTTCTGGAGGCTGACAATTAAGCTGAGACCTACTTGACAATAGGTGCTAAACATACAAGGATATGGGATAAACAAATTCCTGGCAGAATAAGCACCATGTTTCCAAGGGGAGAACGCGCTTGGTGAGTTGCGTTGTTACTGATATGATGGAGAGTAGCCTGCCAGGATCTGGAATGAGCACCGGTCCTCTGGCACTCGTCATCACTATCAGCAATATCTTAGAGTTTATTCTTTTTAGAGCAAATATTTTTACCCCCTCCTCAGATCTACTATATAAGAATCTGCCTTTTTAGCCAGATTTTCCCCATATGATTTGTATACACATTGAAGTTTGAAAGGCACTGAGTTAGAGGACAAGTGTGGCTGAAAACTAATGAATCGGAAGTTGCAGCTAAATCTCATAGGTTTTACCAACCAGAGAAGGGAGTTTAGCTTTTCTTCTAAGTGTGAAGGAAACTGGAAAAATTTTAAGGGAAGTGCAGGTGGGGACAGTGAGGGTTTTCAAGGTTGAGAACCACCAGAAAGGATAGAGAGATACTAAAAGAGATGTGGGAACAATTTACCACTTTCCAAATTACTCTAAACTGTCTCACTGGTGAAAATGTCCCAGAACAGCCATATAGCTTACCAGAGGATCTTAATCCTATTCATAGATCTCCAATAAAGCACATATCATGTTGTGTCATAGTACTATTTTGCATTTATTTTTCTCCTTTTTCTACTAGCCAATTTTTTTTCCATTGCATAAACCACATTTTGACCTTCTTTGCACCCTAACGTCTTTGGGAGCACAATAAATTGTTGTTTTGTGTGGATTGAGAAATTATGAGTTAAAGAAACAGCAGATTAGGACATAGGATGCTAGCCTGTCCTCAACTATCCCTCATTTTTTCATGCTTTGAGCACATTAATTTAAATAATGCAGTAATAGGAGAAAATGCTAAAATATTTGAATGTATGACTCCTTAGCTGAATAACAACATATTCTAAATATGTTAATTCCTTTTAAATGAGACTTGTTATAATTCTTTGGTACTGTTTTGGAGTCAAGCATTTATTTTCTGAGCTGTTATGAGAGCCCAGAAGGGAAGTGTTGCAGAATGGCCCAGACATAAACCACACAAATAGGAGACAGTGTTTTTCTTGTCATCACCCTGTGGTTGGACTTGTCAGAACTCTTTGCCATATCTTTGGGCTTTTGGCTCTTGAACTTAGAATCTATTCTTGTCTAGAAAAATTCAGGAGGCTCTAATGGTGCTACTCCCTTCTCTATCCATGAAAATTAACCTCTCTCTGACCAGAAGGAGGGACAGGGTCTCATCTGCTGTTTTTAGTGGTTTCTGCTAATGGTTAAAAGATGACTTACAGTTGAAGTTGCAATCCAGTTTACAAGACCACAGAAAAACATTTAAGAATTATGATTTTTTTCTTTAGAAAATATGACAATCCTTATATTTCTTATTGCTTGATTGATATGCCAAACCTTTCTGGTATCCCTGTTTAGCTTATCTGAAATAAGATTACGATTTTTTTAAATTAGTGAATGGTTCAATTAGATAGTCTGCATCACATTGCACTACAAGCTTTTATTATCTTGTTTGATTTCAAGGCTGCCAGCATAAAAATAATTTTAAAAATTGGTTATCAATTTATTTATTGAGTCTCCATGCTGAAAGTTCCCTTGTTTACATTGACATAAACTACACATTATACCAAGTTTGAAGCTAAATATGGGCTTGATTCACTCTTTTTAAAAAAGGCTCCCTTTTCATCAGTGAAAGGTTGGCTTCTCGGCATAGATTCACTTTTGAGCACGTCATCATTTTAGTAACCTGTGAATAAGTGTCAAACATTATGTGCTGGAACAGGGTGTCAGCTATGACTAGTTTAATACACACTTCTTCCTGCTCCTGACATCCATCATCTCTATAGCTGTATCTTCACCAAAGTACTAGGGTTTCTATCCCTTACTATTCTAGTCACTAGATACAAAAAACATATTTCTCATATAGATTTTTATCAGTGTCATATGATAAATACAAAATTTCTCAGGGAGAAGATAATCTTTCAGGTTATTAAGAACTGTATTCACTTATCTTGCACATACATAAATAGAAAAAAGATTGAGACTTCTTATCATCCCAGTCACCTGAATTGTTACCTTTGCTGTTTGATGCAAATTGGTCTCCTCAAGATTTTATACATCAGGTTTCAAAAATTAGAGAAATAAAATTTGAATGTATGAGTAGTAAACTACTAAAAAAATTGATAAGAAACATCAGAAAATTAACCAATCTCACCTTGTGTGTATACCATCTGGGTAGTATATGGAATGAATGAAAGCCATTGTGTCTGATTTACTTACACAACAGCCACTCAATGCTTTCAAATTTGTCTCTGTATATTCTGTGACTTGTTAAGCTACTGGGCTTCTACCCCTTTATTGAAAAATTTTACTGCTGAGGCCATCATGTTAGATTCTGGAACATGTGTCTTTCTTTGGAGGGAAAAAATAAAGCTGTTACGAGGTGTTATAACTCAATCGAGGCTTCCTTAGATCTTTTGACTTGTAGTTTGGAATTCTGTTTTTCTGTCCAAATCCCTGCAGTGACTGTAACTGGTTTCCCTGTACCTGGTTTTCACTATTGGGACTTCTCTACCTACGCCCCTTGCCAGATCAAGCCAATCCCAGTTCACTCACCCTGCCACTTCCCCTTGAGTGTTCATGTGCTCATGCAGACTTGAGATGATCTGATTATTAGACTTAGCTCCATCACTTTTGCTGACAGTACTCATATTCTGCCTGTCTCTTGAAGTTCTAGGCTTATCTTTAGTTCCCATTCTTTCACATTAAAAACAACAACCCTTAGCCTTTCTTCCATGATTAGTCCTCCAGCCTCTCTCTATCTAACTATATAGATATAATTGTATATTTTATGTTTAGGCTCTGTTCTGGCACATCTTATTACTGGCTATGCTTGAATTATGATAAGGTAGAAGTTTTCTAATAACTCTAGTTGTTGATATACTATAATCCTTGACAAAAATTATTAATCTTTAAAGATTTTATTTTTCTCTGATAGGTATGTAGCAGCATATAAACTGTTCCATAAAATATATAATAAAATTGGTATGAAATATGAGTAATAATTTCTATTTTGGATACTTGCTATGTACCAGGTATTTTGCCAAGCACTTTATAAACATCATTAAATTATATAAAGTCTTCAGCATCAATAGAACCCTATGAGGTAGATGCTATTTTTCACATTGTACAGATGGCCCAGAGAGACTGAAACACACACCAAAGCCACAATCAGATAAGTATAGGAAATAATTCTTTATCCTCAGTGTATGCTCTTAACCTCAGTGTATGTTCTTAAGTCCAAAGTGCATGTTCTTAATCACTGTTGCATGTGTATTTCATATTTATTAATGGTTTATATTGCCATCTCCTCCAATTAGGTTACATTAAAAATTTTTACTGTAGTTATGTGTTTTGAAAACACACACATAAATATCTGGTGGTAAAGTAATGGAGTGGGTTAAAGTAATTCTATCTAATCATCTCTTTCCTGTATTATATCTAAGACACTGGATATGAGGTCTTTGTTGAAAAGGACATACTAGGACTATTTTTAATTCAAACAACAAGTACTTCTTCTAAATACCAGAAACAAAATAACTGCAGTGGATAAACATATTTTTGGGTTTTTTTTTTTTTTAATTTAAAAAGCATTTATTTTCTATGTAGATATAAAAATATCCAGTTTATGATATGAAAACAACAATAAACAAAATTAGAAATAGACAACAAAAAATAGAGGTTAATGACAGAAATCAAGCACCATAGCTAGTACTATAGGCCAAGAGAAAAGGGAAGTCTATAGCATTATATAATTTTTATTGTCTCAAAATGACATATAATTAGACCACTAAGTGCTTTCTGGTTTTAAGAAGTCATCATGAAGTTTTAAGTAGTTTTCTCTTATAGCGATTCAATGAGAAGGACATTATGTTAAATCTCATAGAGATAAAATATGCTTAGCATTTGATGAGTACCTATTTGTGCATAACTTTATGTGAAGCACTTTTTCATTGCTGAAACATACCCTCTTAAGTAATCTCTGTAGCACGCCTCCATTAGCACTTACAGATATGGTGCTTTTGTTTCTCTCTCATCTGCTAGACTATAAACTCCTTGAATTCAGAGATGTCTTGATCACCTTTTCTTATCATGTGCATCTTTGTTGAATGTCTGCCTCCTAGAAAGGATCTTTTCCTGAGCACAGTTTCTAAAGCATCTTCATTTTCACAGTCACCTGCTCATTTTGTTTTATTTTCTTTATATTTCCTATCACTTGAATTTATACTTAATTAGTCCTTGGTTTTCTTGTTTACTTTCTGAATGTTTTACTAAAATATAAGATATGAGAACAGGGAATTTGTCAACCTTGTTCAATAATTTATCCTCAGCCCTTAAGACAATGGCTAACATGCAGCATATGCTCAAAATAAATATTGGGTCAATAAATGAATAAAGGTTTTATACCTAACTCCAGCACAAAATGTGGTACCTAATAGATATTCTAAATGTTTCTGAACCAAACTGAATTTCTTAAAATATATTACTGGTGTGGAAACTGGGCTCAAGGATCATAAGTAATTTCTCAGAGTCACATTTTTTTTTTTTTAATATTTGAAGGAAAAAAGTCTCTACCTCATAGAAGCCTGAGACTATGGAATATAAATTGAAAATATCAAGTACTGTGAAGTAAGGTGCACATTTAAGAAATAGGTAATTATGAGTCACATTTTCTTTATTATTATAAAATTGCACCCGTTAGATGGAAGACAACTATCCAGACTGCCATTTGGAAGTGTCTGAAATATTGAAGTATTTTTTCTTAGAAGCAACATTCAATATGGAAGAAGTCAATACAATTAAATTTAGCATTTATAACATTGGTTAAAATATCAGCCATTGAATATCTATTTTTAGATGATATCTTGTATGTGTAATACAAATAAATATGAGAAAGGTATATTCACTATACTCAACTTTTCTAGTGAGGGAGAGAGACATAGAAGAACACAGGATTGATGCATGGATGAAAAATGCGAAAACTCTAATGAAAGGAAGGATTGAAGTGTTTAGTTATTTCGGTAGGAGGAGAGGATATTAGTTTTCTCTTGCTGCATAACAATGTATTACAAATTTACTAGCTTAAACAATAACCATTTATTCATATCACAGTTCTGTAAGTCTAAAGTCTGGGTGGTGTTGGCTGGTTTCTCTGTATAGGGTGTGTAAAGGCCAAAAACAAGATGTTGGCCTAGATGAGCTCTTATTCAGAGGCCCTTGGGTAGAATTCATTTCCAAACTTACGTTGTTGGCAGCATCTTTCTTTGCAGTTATAGGACTGAGACCCTCGTTTCATTGCTGGCTCTCAGCCAGGGACCTCATTTGGCAAATAGAAGCTGCTCCCATTCTTGGTAAGCGGCCCCCACCCTCTTCATGTCTAAAAACAGTGGGTCATGTCCCTCCCTTGCTTCAAGTCCTGACTTCTCCTCTTCACTAAGTGGAGAAAATTCAGTTTTTATTTTATTTTATTATTTACTTTAATCTTTATTATTGAGACTATTACAGATGTCCCCTTTTTAACCCCACTGATCCCCTCCACCCCACATCCATCCCACCCCCAGTCTTTCCCCATACTAATGTCTGTGCCCATGGGTTATGCTTATAAACATATAAGTTCTTTGATTAATCTTTCCCCACCCACAAATTTCTCCCTGCCTTCCTTCTGAGATCCCTGTTTGTTCCAAGATTCTATGTCTCTGGATCCACTTTGTTCATCAGTTTATTTTGTTTATTATATTCCACATGTGGTACTTGTCTTTCTCTGACTGGCTTATTCCACTTAGCATAATACTTTCTAGTTCCCCCCATGTTGTGCCAAAAGCTAAAAGGTCCTTCCTCTTTACAGCTGCATAGTATTCCATGGTGTAAATTTGCCACTACCTTTTTACCCATTCATCTACTGATGGGCACTTGAGCTGTTTCCAGATCTTAGCTATTGTAAATTGCACTGCTATGAACATAGGGGTGCATAAGTTCTTTGTGATTGGTGTTTCAGGTTCCTTAGGATATATTCCTAGAAGTGGGATCACTGGGTCAAATGGCAGATCGATTTTTAATCTTTTGAGGAAACTCCATACTGCTTTCCATAGTGGTTGCACCAGTCTGCATTCCCACCAGCAGTGTACTAGGGTTCCCTTTTCTCCACACCCTCGCAAGCACTTGTAGTTCGTTGACTTGATGGTAGCCATTCTGACAGGTGTGGTTTTAATTTGCATCTGATGATTACTGACGTGAGCATGTTTTCATATGTCTCTTAGCCATTCGTATATCCTCTTTGGAGAAGTGTCTATTTAGGTACTTTGCCCATTTTTTAATTGGATTGTTTGTCTTCCTTTTGTTAAGTTGTATAAGTTCTTTATATATTTTGGATATTAACCCTTTATCAGATGTGTTGTTGGCAAATATGTTCTCCCTTTTAGTTTTGTTGATGGTTTCTTTTGCTGTGCAGAAGCTTTTCATTCTGATGTAGTCACATTTGTTTATTTTCTCCTTAGTTTTTCTTGCCCTAGGAGATGTACCAGCAAACATATTCCTATGAGAGATGTCTGAGATTTTACTGCCTATGTTTTCCTCTAGGATTTTTAATGTTTCATGCCTTACATTTAAGTCTTTTATCCATTTTGAATTTACTTTTGTGTATGGTGTAAGTTGGTGGTCTAGTTTCATTTCTTTGCATGTATCTGTCCAATTTTCCCAACACCATTTATTGAAAAGACTGTCTTTACTCCATTATATGTTCTTGCCTCCTTTGTCAAATATTAATTGACCATAATGGTATGGGTCAGTTTCAGGGTTGTCTGTTTTGTTCCACTGATTGGTCTGTCTGCTCTTGTGTAAGTACCAGGCTGTTTTGATTACAGTGGCTTTGTAGTATAACTTGATATCTGGTATTGTGATCCCTCCAACTTTGTTCTTCTTTCTCAGGATTGGCATGGCTATTCAGGGTGTTTTTTGGTTCCATATAAATTTTTAAAGTGTTTGTTCTAGATCTGTGAAATATGCTCTTGGTATTTTAATAGGGATTGCACTAAATTTATAGATTACTTTGGGTTATATGGACATTTTAAGGATGTTAATTCTTCCAATACATGAACATGGTATGTTTTTCCATTTATTTATATCTTCCTCGATTTCTTTTTTCAATGCCCTGTAGTTTCTCAAGGAAAGGTCTTTTACCTCTTTGGTTAAGTTTATTCCTAGGTGTCTTATTTCTTTAGTTGCAATGGTAAATGCTATTTTTTTTTAGTTTTTGTTTCTGAGAGTTCATTGTTGGTGTATAAAAATGCCATCGATTTCTGGGTGTTAATTTTGTATCCTGCTACCTTGCTGTATTCATTTATTAAATCTAGTAGCTTTTTGGTGGATTCTAGGATTCCGTATGCACAATATCATGTCATCTGCAAATAATGACAGTTTTGTTTCGTCCTTTTCTATTTGGATGCCTTTTACATTTTCTTGTCTGATCTCTGTGGCTAGGACTTCCAGTACTATGTTGAATAAGAGTGGTGAAAGTGAACATCCCCATCTTGTTCCTGTTCTTAGGAAAAATGGTTTTAGTTTTTGCCCATTGGGTATGATGTTGGCTGTAGGTTTATCATATGTGGCTTTTATTATGTTGAGGTATGATCCCTCTATTCTCACTTTGCTGTGTGTTTTTATCAAAAATGGGTGTTGGATTTTATGAAATGCTTTTTCTGCATCTTTTGATAGAATCATGTGATTTTTGTCTTTCAATTTGTTTATGTGATGTATCACATTTATTGATTTGTGAATATTGTACTAGCCTTGCATCCCTGGAATAAATCCCACTTGGTCATGGTGTATGATCTTTTTAACATATTGCTGGATCCGATTTGCTAATATTTTGTTGAGGATTTTAGCATCTATGTTCATCAGGGATATTGGCCTGTAATTTTATTTCTTTGTAGTGTCTTTATGTGGTTTTGGAATTAGGCTAATGCTGGCCTTGTAAAAAGAGTTTAGAAGTATTCCTTCCTCTTGGATTTTTTGAAATAGTTTGAGGAGGATAGATGTTAATTCTTTGAATGTTTGGTAAAACTCTCCTGTGAAGCCATTTGGGCCAGGACTTTTGTATGCATGGAGCCCTTTGATTACTGCTTCAACTTCATCAGGAGTTATCAGCCTGTTTAAACTTTCTGATTCTTTCTGATTGAGTTTTGAAAGGTTTTATTTTTCTAGGAATTTATCCATTTCATCCATGTTGTCAAGCTTGGTGGCATATAGTTGTTCATAGTATTCTCTTGTAATCCTTTGTATTTCTGTTGTGTCAGTTGTTATTTCACCTCTTTCCTCTCTGATTTTGTTTATTTGGGTCCTCTGTCTTTGTTTCTTGATGAGTCTGGCTAAAGGTTAATCAAACTGATTTATCTTTTCAAAGAACCAGCTCTTGGCTTCATTGATCTTTTGTATTGTTTTTTAAATCTCTATGTCATTTATTTCTGCTCTGATCTTTAATATTTCTTTACTTCTACTTACTCTGGGCTTTTCTTGTTGTTCTTTTTCTAAGATTTTAAGTTGTATGGTTAAAGAGTTGATTAGAAGTTTTTTTTGTTTTTTAAGATAGGTTTGTAGTGCTATCAACTTCGCTCTCAGGACTGCTTTCATTCTGTCCCCTAGATTTGGAGTTGTTGTGTGTTCATTTTCATTTTTTTCCAGGAAGTTTTTATTTCTTTCTTGATCCTTTTGGTAACCCATTCATTGTTTAAAAACATGTTTTTCAGTCTCCATGTGTTTAAATGTCTTTTAGTGTTTTTATTGTAGTTGATTTCTTTTTCTTTTTTTTAAACATATCTTTATTGATTTCAGAGAGAGGAAAGGAGGGGTAGAGAGAGAGAGATAGAAACATCAATGATGAGAGAGTCATTGATTGGCTGCCTAGCCCACAACCCAGGCATGTGCCCTGACAGGGAATCGAACCCCCATCTCCTGGATCCTAGGTCAATGCTCAACCGCTGAGCCACACCCGGCCAAGCTATTGTAATTGATTTCTAATTTCATGCCATTGTGATCCGAGAAGATGTTTAATATGATTTCAATCTTCTTGAACTTATAAAGACTTATTTTGTGTCCTAACATGTGTTCTATCTTTGAGAATCTCCCATGTGCACTTGAGAAAAATGTATATTCTGCAGCTTAAGGGGTAAAATGTTCTGTGAATATCAATTAAATCCATCTGATGTTGTGTGTCACTTAGAGTCACCGTTTCCTTGTTGATTTTTTGTCTGGAAGATCTATCCAGTAACATCACTGAGGTGTTAAAGTCCCCTAGTATGATGTATTGCTGTCGATTTCTCCCTTAAAGTCCTCTAGAAGTTTTTATAAATTTAGGTGCTCCTATATTGGGTGCATATATGTTCATCAGGGTTATATCCTCTTGCTGGATTGATCCCTTTAGTATTATGTAGTGACCTTTCTTGTCTCTCATTATGTCTTCATTTTGAAGTATATTTTGTCTAATATAAGTATTGCTACCCCAGCTTTTTTTTCCATTTCCATTTGCATGAATTTTTTTTTCTCCAACCCTTCAGTCTCATTCTCTATGAGTCTTTTCTTCTGAGGTGGGTCTCTTGTAGACAGCATATAGTTGGGTCATGTTTTCTTATCCATTCAGCGACCCTATATCTTTTTACTGGGGCATTTAATTCATTTACATTTAAGGTTATTATTGAAGGATACTTATCCACTGATATTTTGTTTCTTTATAGCTATGTTTCTCATTCTCTTTACTTCTACTTCTAATTATAGCAGTCCCTTTAACATTTCCTGTAATGCTGGTTTTGTAGTGATAAAGTCTTTTAACCCTTTTTTGTCTGGGAAGCTCTTTATTTCACCATCCAGTTGATTGATAATCTTGTTGGATAGAGTAGTCTTGGTTTCAGATCCCTCTTTTGCATTACCTTGAGTACTTCATACCATTTCCTTCTGGCCTATAGAGTTTCCAATGAGCCTTATGGGAGCTCCTTTGTAGGTAACAGATTGCTTTTCTCTAGCTTCCTTTAAGATTCTCTCTTTGTCTTGGATTCTTCACATTTTAATTATACTGTGCCTGGGTGTGGGTTTTTTTTGGATTCTTCTTGCTTGGGACTCTCTGTGCCTCCAGAACTTGTGTGCCTTTTTGCTTGACCAGGTTAGGGAAATTTTCTGCCTTTATTTCATCAAACAGGTTATCTAACCCCTGCTTATTTTCAACCTCCTCTGGCATTCTTATAATGCAAATATTGTTACATTTTATGCTGTCTCACAGCTCCTTTAGATTGTACTCATTTTTTAATTTTTTGTTGTTGTTTTTAGGTCTCTGAGTGATTTTTTTCTACCTTGTCTTCTAATTCACTGATCTGATTTTCAGCTTCCTCTAATCTGCTGTTTATTCCTTCTAATGTATTCTTTATTTCTGCTATGTCATTCTTCATTTCTGACTAGCCATTTTTCATAGTTTCCAAATCTTTTTTCTTGACGTTGAGCATCCATACAATCAGTATTCTGAACTCTGTATCTGAGAGATTCCTTAGCTCTGTTTCATTTGGCTCTTCTTCTGGAGACTTCTCCTTTTCTTTAATATGGGACTTGTTTTTTGGTCTCCCCTTTTTTGGTTCAGTGTTAGGCAGATCTGTTAGGATTCTGTCTTTTTGGAGGGTCTCTGGTACAGGCCAATGTCAGACACAGTTTGTGACTGGCCCTGAGCACTGTTTGGGGCTATCAACAACCCCATGCTTGAAGTCTCCTCTGCTGGGGCTGGATGCATTTGGGCAGGACTGAGGTGCACACCAAAGTCTGCTTTTCTAAGGTTCAGGTCCTAAAGCAGATCAGGCAAGGACTGAAAGCACCCTGAGTTCTGCCTCAGTCTGCAGACTTGTTAATCTGATTCTCTTAATGAGCCTCAGGTTGTAGAAGCTCCACAGGTAAGGTGGGCTGGTTGTTATCAGTCTCTTAACAAGCCTTAGGCTATAGAAACTCCTCTGGGCATGGTGAGGCTCTCCAGCAGGGTGGGGCAATTACTTCCCCCTTCAGGCAAAAGCTGAAAATTCACCTCCCAAGAAAGATATCCCCCACAGTCTGGGGGAAGGGCTCTCCCCAGATTTTCCCCACATAGCTCTAGTCCACTCTACTACCCCTCTGCCAGAGCCCAAGGTGAGTGGCTGCACAGGAAACATTGTGTTAGCTCTTTAAAAGGGTGCCTGCAACCCAGATACCTCTCCTTGGCAGATTCACAGCCAGATGTTATGTGGGCACCTTTCTCAGTTCTGGTGCTCTTGGCTGAGAAGCCCAGTCTGGGGGTTAGGCCCCAGAGTCCTCAGTGGGGGGGAAACCTTCCCCAGCTGAGATATCCCTCTGGACCTTCAGCTGCTGCCTGTGGGAGCCTAGCCAGCCCTCTGACATCTGCACTTCCTACCAGTCTCTGTGTGGTCTCCACTTTTCCTCTTTGGTTATGAGGGTGCTCTCCACCTAGCCTTCAATTGGATTTCAGGATTATTTTCAGTATGATTTTTCTATGTTATAGTTGTAAATCCAGTTTAATCCCAGGAGAGTATCAGTGTAGCTTCCACTCAGTCCACCGCCATCTTGATTAAAAGTCACATATTTAAAAGTGAAGAGTCTAGAAAAGGAGCCTAGATCTGTGCATACCTTTTGCACCACTCAACACTGTTTCAGAGACTGATAGAAGATGAACAGAATAGATTCAATGACATGGAAGCACAGATGAGACTGACGAATGTCAGAGGGATGGAAGAGGGTGGGTGGGTGGAGGGGGAGAGAGTAACCAAAGAATTTATATGCATATATGCACAACCCAAGGACATGGACAATGGTGGGAAGAGGGACTGGGGATGGGGAAGGGACAGGGTGGAACGGGTCATTGGGGAGAAAAAGGGACATCTGTAATATTTTAAACAAAATTAAAATTAAAAAAAAAAAAAAAAGAATAGAGTCCAGGCATGTTGATTTCTAGTAATTCAACTTATTCAAGGCTGATGTTTAAACAATCTAGAGAGAAGGATAGTTAATCTCAAATGAGTTTCACACTAGTATAGAATGAAAATCAATTCATGAGTTATTTCTTCATGCTACTAACTGAAAGGAGATTCAAAGGTTTTACCAACCAGGTATAGGTGATGCAGAATTAATACTCTGTGGTAAAAGTTGAAGAGCTCAAGATGAATTTTCTTTCAAAGGAACAGCTTACTTGCATGTGGAAGTGGACCAAGGCAGTACCTTTAGAAAGAACTAAATTTTTTCCTTTAAAGGAGCCTTGAGATTGTTCCAGCTCTTGAAAACAAAAAATGTACTTGATATATTTGCTTTATTATACAACATGGAAAAGGCATTTAGTCCTGAAAAAATTTAATGGCACATATCAATAATGGAAATGAATTGACAAGAAATATGTTTATATGTGCCCTGTGAGATGTTTAGTTCTGTTGAAAAGTACTTTATCATGGCCAATAAAGACAAGTGGGCTGCAAAATGCAGCCAAACTAGCTGAATGAATTGACCTGGTGAATGAGGCTTTCAGTATTGTTTACTTGAATAATAATGTTTACCAAATATACATGTTAATAATTTTCCTAAGCTGCTGTTTCTGACAGTAGTTATTAACTACTGTCAGCTGCTTCTGAAAATCTGTTCCAAGTTAGACATAATAAAAAACATACATCAGCAGAGAATGACTCATGATTTCCTGATGTAGTGGAAATAATATGCTATAGAGTAAGTCCAGCCTAGTTTCAGATTTTGATTATGGCACTTATTAAAGAGAGAAATAAAGGAAGTTACCTCTCTGCTTTATAAAGTTGTTCTGAAAAGTAAACAAAATGATATATGTGAAGCATCACCTAAGTCAATGCTTGCCCAAAGTAGATGGGACTCAATATGTCTTCTGTAACCTAGACACAAGATCCAAAATTGTGTTTTACATGTGGCCCAATCCAAAGCACTAGTAGAGAATTTGACCTTCATTTGTATCTCTTCAAGAACATGAAATGCACCCTAATTCAGAGTTCACTGAAATGTTTCCTAAACCCCCTCTTGTTCCCTCCACTATTTTTATGTTCCCATGGCTTCTTTGATACCTTTCACTTAGCTCCCTTCATCCCTCAAATTGCAATAGCAAGTAAAAAGATATTTTTTTCTAACCCAGTTCATATAATTACTTGATTTATTTTATTCATGGTTGGTGTTTGCCAAATGCTTGGGGCAAATAGCCAGTTGTATATAGGGAATTTCATTATGATAAGCTCCTGCATAATAAAAATCAACCAAGATATTCAACCTTCAATCCAAAAGTGGTCTGGCTCTAGGGTTGTAGGGAATTCTATTTGAAGATTAAAGAATGAGCTTATTCTGAACTACTAAAACTGGAATGCCCTTCCAGTCTGCCATATTCTTCCCAGCATTTTGACCCTGAATTTCATCATTCAAACTTGCTTTTGGTCTATGGCCAAGGTAGCCACAGAGAAAACTGGAGGGATCTCTTTGGTTTACAAAGAAGTCCAAGGTTGCTTAATAATTCTTGGCTATAATTTGTTTCTTCTTCAGCCTTGAAGTAGAACAAGACTTGTCCTTCAAGTTGTGTTCTACTGCCTCATAATGAAAGGCTTATAGTGAACACGGGTGGAGGACTTTCACTGTCTTACTGATTTGTAGCTAGAAATCTTAACCCCTATTTACTCTGCTATATACACGTAAAGCCTTCTAAAAAATCAAGTCACAATCACTTTTGGTCAGAGAATTATCCATATAAACCCTTACACTGTACTTAATCTCTGCCACTTCTCAGCATTTGGGACCACTTTTGCAGAATTTGGATTCTATGAGCTACCTATAACTTTATGTCTCTGCTCCTATACTAGGCACAGTGTTGTTTAAAATTCTTTGTCTTCTGGTAGGAAGTTGAGACTGTTAGTGGTCCCAAGCCCACTAGATTACAAACCAAAAGATGGTCGCTATGTTCTGAGCCACCCATTTCTTCAGAGGTATGGCGCAGCATCCTTAAACCAACTTGAGTAGCTCTGACACTGATGTCATCTCTCTATGAATTTGATGTTAAAATCAAATTTCATTGCACAAATTCATAAGTGAATATTGAAAGTTACATGGAACGTCATAAATATCTGTGGTTTTCTTCCTGAAAGATTCAGTCTTAGTCACTCTTCCTCTAGAATAGAAATCCCAACACTATTGTATTGTATGTACCATGTCTCTCTAATGTTGAGCCTATATTCTTAGAAGCATAACATCTCACGTTTGGACAAGGACACATTTTCATCTCAAAATTCCAGCAGTAAGGTGGAGGATTTCTCTGGCTTAAATCTAGAAAGTTATGTTTTAATCTGAGTTGTAGTTAAGCATATCAACTAAAAGTCATACTCTCTAATGAACCCCAAAAATGTAAAAGCTGGTTCCCAATAAAACCTACCTTTTTCTTAGCTTATTGAGATATATTTTATATATAACATTTTGTAAGTTTAAGGTGTACAACATGACAACTTTATACACATACATATTGTGAAATGATTATCACAAGGTTAGTTAACACATCTATTGCCTCACATAATTATAATTATTTTTTTTGTGTTATGAGAACATTTAAGATATACTCTCTTAGCAACTATTAAGAACATAATACAGTATTGTTATCTACAATCAATATGTTGTATATTAGTTCCCCAGAACTTTTTCATGTTATAACTGAAAGTTTATGAACTTTGGTGAGCATCTCTCCCTTTCCCCCAGCCCCCAGTCCTTGGCAACAACCATTCTACTTTCTTTTTCTCTAAGAGTTTGCTTACCACCCCAAGTTAAAGTCTCCTTTCATCACCATTTGTCCCCCCTTTACTCTCTTCTATCTCCCCCCACCCACCTTTCCCTCTGGCAATCACTATACTGTTGTCTGTGTCCATGAGTCTTTCTTATTTTTCTTTGCTTAATCCCTTCATCCATCTCACCCAGCCCCACTCCCCTCCCCTCTGACAGCTGTCAGTCTGTTCTCTGTATCCATGAATTTTATGTCTCCACACATAAGTGAAATCATATGGTACTTGTCTTTCTCTGAGTGGCTTATTTCACATGGCATAATACATACTTTCCAGGTCCATCCATGAGATCCCACTTTTAATAGAGTTGTATTTAAAGAAGCACAGTAGGAGGCACTTCCTCCCAGGAGCACGCAGACACCTTTCCCCTCCTCATTCACCTACCCCTCCCCACTGGTGCTTTACCCTTACGCTTCTCTGTAACTTGTTTCCTGAATCCATTTCTTCTACTGCTCACTTCTTCTACCTCTTTAACTTTCTAAATAAACATGAAAGAAGATGAAAGAAAGAAGAGAGAAAGAGAGAGAGAAAGAGAGAAAGAGAGAAAGAGAGAAAGAGAGAAAGAAAGAAAGAAAGAAAGAAAGAAAGAAAGAAAGAAAGAAAGAAGGAAGGAAGGAAGGAAGGAAGGAAGGAAGGAAGGAAGAAAGAAAGAAAGAAAGAAAGAAAGAAAGAAAGAAAGAAAGAAAGAAAGAAAGAAAGAAAGAAAGAAAGAAAGGGAGAAAAGAGAAAAGGAAAAGAAAAAGAAAAGAAAAGAAAAGAAAAGAAAAGAAAAGAAAAGAAAAGAAAAGAAAAGAGAAAAGAAAAGAATAAAGAAGCACAATAATATTCTCAAAAGTCCTTTCCTTTGTACTTATCTTGTCCCCCGTACCTTACTTCCACTAGGAAATGGTGATACCTGACTTACAAAAAGTATGTATATGTTCTAAGTCTATTATGTCAATATTTCCTAGTTTTTCAAAAAACAAGATGATTTCTAATTCCTCTGCCATCAGAACAAGTTCAAAGTTTATTGTCTTAAACTATTCAATTCCCAAGTTTCTAATCACTCATCTTCCATTCCTCTCAATATCTTCATTTAAGGGACAGGAACGTGTGTTACCACTCTGCAAGAAAGGATAGCGTCTATTCTTCCTCAGCCCATGATGGATTCAAAGTTTACCTCTTTGCCCTATCCAGCCAATGTCATCAATCTCATCTCTCTCTCTCTCTCCCTCTCTCTTTCTTAAACACACGCATAAACACAGTGAATCCTCACACACAGGCACACACATATGCAGCACACATGTACATTGCTCAGATACACTGCATTTCCATGGTAGTTTCCTACTACTTTCTCACCTATCTTTTGTTTCCTTTCTGTTTCTAAGATTGGGCAGTAGTTTCTCTTTCTAGCTATATTTTCTTAATTGATATTTTAAAAATAGTTTAAAACTACATGGTTTAATATGAAGGGTCAGGTTATATATCAGTAATTTCCACACTCAGCTCATTTTCAGAATCCCAGTAAATTATCTTGCCAGGTCTACTCTAATAGATTATGTAGAAGGTCTGGTGTGAGGCCAGAGTCTTTTGAAAAAAAGACTCTGCAGGTGATTCAAGGCCAAATCCTGTGCCTTGTAACTTTAAATTCTCAGTACCTAGAACAGGGTGTAGAACTAGCAGATGTTAATACATATATATCATATTAATTACACAATTACTAGTTTATTGATATTGTATCCAATAAGAGTGATAGTTGGTGACACCACTGTTGTAGATCAGGATGTTAAATATTTCTCAAAGAAGTATATCTTTATTACAAAAATTTGAAGGTTCATCAGTAATAAACAAATTTATTTAAAGCAGGACTTCCCAAATATTTTAATATGCTAATGTTAAAACTGACTCTTCAATAGATATATACATCATTAAACTTAGTTCACTCTTTATCTTTCCCTATTGAGTTAGTTTTTATTGTTTTTTGGTTTATGGAGCATCTTGATGGAGTGGTATTATGCAGAATACAGTTTTGGAAAGGCTACTCTAAGACTGGCTCAGATACTGACAGAGCATTCTGATGCTACACATCTGTGTGGGTTATTTGGATCAAAGCTTTTCAATTCTGGTTGCATGTTAGAATTACTTGAGAACATTTAAAACTCACAGATGTCTAGGCCTCACCTGTCACTAATTTAATCAAAATTTCTAGGAATAAGGCCAGATATTAGAATTTTAAAAAAAGGAATCCTCAGGAGATTCAGCTGAAGATGGTGGCCCTGTGAGAAGCAGCAGCACCCCTGCTCCCAGCCACAGACTTGATTTACTCCTAAAATCCTACATAACCAGCTAGAAAAAAACAGAGAAACATACCTGAGTGGATGGAGTGTGAGTGGGGAGCCCTGAAGAAACATCAAGGAGTCCGGTAAGAGAGAGGGGAAGTAGGAAGGGGGAGTCCCCCTGAAGCCTGTGCTGAGCTCCGAGCCCGGAGGCTTGGAGGCTGCAAAGCTCTTACCCCTTGGGAGTGCGGATGGCATCCAAAAGTGGGGATCCCACACCCAGAGCAGAGAGGGAAAGGAGCGCCCTGCACACAGGGCAGAGGGACCCAGGTGAGCGGTGAGTCCTGGAGGCAACGGTGCCTTCCTAGGAAACAAAGCCTCTAGGGGAGGCTGTGACTGGCATCTGGTGCTTGGGGTGCCGACAATAAGGAAGGCTGTACCAAGGCCTGTGGCACCCAAGTGGTGAGGGACCAGTGGACTGCGCTGAGCACCCACACATGGGAACCCTTTGCCTCCCTGTGGGGCACTGTGTTGAGCCCAAGAAAGTACAGAATCTGCACCACACGGGGGAGGGGAGGAGCCCTCCCACCCTGAACTCCTGGTGCTGGGAGGCTGGGATCTGTGACCAGCCCTGAGGGGCCCTGTGGTGGCGCCTGAAGCCACTCCAGCTTTGCTAAGACCAGCAGTGTGGAGAACTGCCTGGTGCTGACTTTGGGTCCCCTCCCACTGGGTGCCTTGGACAAGGGCGGGGGGACCTTGCAGGGCGGACTCTCTGCCTAAGTGTTGCTTTGTGCGTTAGCGAGTTTGATTGTGGAACTGGTTCCCACCTTCCCCATGTGCCCTGTACAGACAGACCAGAAGAGGCTGCCATTGAGGTCTGCACAGTAGACGGTCTGAGGGGAGAGCATGGTGCTACCAGCTAACCAGAGCTGAGCAGGGAGGGGCAGAGCCTGCCGACCTTTCCTGTGGCTGGGAGTGCCACCCCCAACAAGAAAGGGGTGGGTCCCGCTCACTGAAGCTTCAAACACACCCACAGGGCACAGTCCTCATGGGGAAGGGAGAGCAGCCCACAGGAGGACTTTGCAAGAATAAGACTCTCAGGGACTGTTGTTTGGGAACTGGAGGAAAACCTGAAAACCCCTGCTGGGGGCTGGGCAGGCAAAGGGCTCACCAGAATGTGTTCTTAATTCAACCCACTGAGCCCAGGCTGCTGAAACAGCCCATACAGAAAAGGCAACAGGCTGAAATCAATCTGAAGCTACAACAAGCCAGAGACTGGAGAACTAGAATCAGAGGACAGGGTAGGAACTGAGGAGCTGCTGGTGGAGCAGAGACTAACTCCTGCAGAGTGAGTGCCTGATAGCGACACCTCTAAGGGGAGTGATACCCTGAGTTACACTTGCCATCCTGCACCCTAAAGATTCTACAGAAGACTGTGGAGCAAGACCAGGCAACTCAAGGTTGCGAAATAGCTGACAAGAGGAGGTGGCCAATGGAGAGCCTCAGATAAATCACCTACCTAAGGACACCAGCGTCAAACCTATACAGCTCCTAACATTGGGATGATACACAAGTACCTCCCAGGAGAACTGAAATCACAAAAAACAGTGACCCTCAGACAACATAAGTCGCCCAGAAGAAACACCTGATTGACTCCGTTTTTTTCTGCTGTTTTTTTGTTTGGTTTTGTTTTGTTTTTTTTGGTTTTGGGGGGTTTTTTGTTTGTTTTTTGTTTGTGGATTTGTTTATTTTTTTTCTTTTTCCCTTAGGAAGAAGAGAAAGGGGAGAAAATTTGTTTTTTTCTTCTTTTTTAAATTTTATAATAATCTTTTTTTTCTTTTAAATTTTTTTATAACATTTTTTTAACTAACTTTTTTTTCTCTTTTTTATAAAAGAATTTTGTCTTGCTTAGCTTGTTTTTGGGGTTTTTTTTCTGGTTATTGGCTATGTTTTGATCTATCCTTGCTTCTATTATCAAGACTTTCTTGATATCTCTGCTTAACAATTGGGACTTTATCATTATAACCAAGTTTACTGCTGTCCTCTATAGTTTCCCTCAAATCTCTTAATGGACTCCCTGCCTGCCTGGACTTTATCTCTCTTTCTCCTCTAAATCCATTGGCATAACTTTTTCTTCTTTTTCTTTTTTCTTTTTCTACTTTTCTTTCATTCTTTCATTATTCTCCCTTCTGTCTTCCTGTCTGATTGTTAGTTTCTCTTATTCTCTTTATTGAATTTTTGTTTTCTCATTTTCAACTATTATCCTATTCCTATTCTCTCCCTTAATTTTTTGCTGGCCCTTCTTTCAGAATCTTTTTTCTCCTTCTGTTACCTCCCAGTAGCTTCTCTATTTTTTACATTTTAGTTTATGATTATTTTCTAAATTTTCACCAGTATTAACAATATACATCTCTCTTTCTCTCTCTAAGTGTCACTGTTCCTTCTCTCTGTTTTTTGTTTTAAACATTCTTTTGTGTGTGGGGGGGGGTTCTCCCTTCACTCTCCCAGTTCTATTTTCACCTGGTAGTTTTCATTGTGACTGTCAAGATATTTTGTAAGATACCTCTTTTTTCCTGGACTTTTAGTTGTGTATTGTCCTGCCTTGCCAGTACCCGTACAACAGCTTACATGACAAGGCTGGGGCTGAGACACAGTTAGCCAACCTGAGAGGAGGGTCCTCCCAAGGACTGATCTACAACAATCTAGACCCAACCACAACAGGAACACATAAAGAAACCACAAAAGGAGCACCCACAAGAGGGACACGCCTAGAGCAAAGAGCTCAGAGGTGTAAGGAAAACACACCTCTGGGCTCCACTGGACCCACAAGACAAAATCCCATCCCACAAGACTGGAGACAGCAAATATATCTAATATATAGATACAAGCACTAATACCTACCAAACTGGGGAGACAAAGAAAGAAACCCCCAAATTAAAGAAAAGGAAACATCGCCAGAAAAAGACGTTGATGAGATGGAGTTAAGCAAGTTATCAGAAATGGAGTTCAGAGTATGGATGATGAAGATGGTCAAGGAACTTAAGAAGACTCTAGATGATAAGATTGAGGACCTTAGTGAAAACATGAAAAAAGAGATACATACCATAAATAAAACTCAGACAGAGATAAAGAATGCTGTATCTGATATCAAGAATGCACTGGAAGGGTTTAAAAGCAGGCTCAATGAAGCAGAGGATAGAATAAATGACTTAGAAGACAAGGTAGAGAAAATCACACAATCAGAGCAGCAAAAGGAAAAAAAAAAAATTAAAAGCATGAGGACAGTCTAAGGGAACTTTGGGATAACATGAGGCAAAACAACATTCGCATTATAGGAGTCCCAGAGGGGGAGGAAAGACAGCAAGGGGTAGAGAACTTGGTGGAAGAAATAATTATAGAAAACTTCCTTAGGCTGGCGAAGGAGAAAGTCACACAAGTTCAGGAAGCACAGAGGGTTCCAAACAAGAGGGACCCGAAGAGACCTACTACAAGACACATTATAATTAAAATGGAAAATGTCAAGGGCAAAGAGAAAATATTGAGGGCTGCAAAAAACAGACAAGCAGTGACCTATAAGGGAACCCCCATAAGGCTGACAGCTGATTTCTCAACAGAGACACTTCAGGCCAGAAGGGAGTGGCATGAAGTTCTGCAAGTAATGAAAAGCAAGAACATGCAACCAAGATTGCCTTATCCAGCAAGGCTATCATTTGAATTTGAAGGTAAAATAAAAAGCTTCCCAGACAAAAACAGGCTAAAGGAGTTCAGTACCACCAAGCCAGCATTGTAAGAAATGCTAAAAGGACTGCTTTAAGAAAAAGAAGGAATAGTGAGGAAAGGTACAACAGCATAAACGGGAAAAATGGCATTAAATAAGTTGATATCAATAGTAACCTTAAATGTAAATGGAATACATGGGCCAATCAAAAGACAAAGGGTAGCTGAATGGATAAGAAAACAGAACCCAAATATATGCTGTCTACAAGAGACCCACCTGAGAGCAAAAGACTCACACAGGCTAAAAGTGAAGGGATGGAGTAAAATATTCCATGCAAATGGAAAGGAAAAGAAAGCTGGAGTAGCAATTCTTATTTCAGACAAAACAGACTTCAAAATAAAGAGCATAACAAGAGACAAATATGGTCACTACATATTACTGAAGGGGTCAATCCAACAGGAGGAAATAACCCTTATGAACATTTATGCACCCAATACAGGAGCACCTAAATATATAAAAAATTTCTTGGGGGACTTCAAAGGGGAGATTGACAGCAACACAATCATAGTGGGGGACTTTAACACCCCACTGTCAGCACTGGACAGATCATCAAGACAAAAAATCTACAGGGAAACGCAGACCTTAAATGAATCACTAGACCTAATGGGTTTAACTGACATTTATAGAACATTTCACCCCAAAGCAGCAGAATACACATTCTTCTCAAGTGCACATGGAACATTCTCAAAAACAGACCACATGTTAGAGCATAAGGCAAGTCTCTACAAATATAAGAAGATTGAAATCATATCAAGTATCTTCTTGAATCACAATGCCATGAAACTAGAAATCAACCACTACAAAAAAACTCAAAAATATTCAAACACATGGAGGCTAAATAGCATGTTATTAAACAATGAATGTGTTACCAAGGAGATCAAGGAAGAAATCAAACACTTCATGGAAAGTAATGAAAATGAACAGACAACAACCCAAAACCTATGGGACACAGCGAAAGCAGTTCTGAGAGGAAAATTCATAGCATTACAGGCCTATCTCAGGAAACAAGAAAAAGATCTAATGAACCATCTAACACAACTACTAAAAGAACTAGAATGAGAACAGCAAGAAAAGCCCCGAGGAAGTAGAAGGAAGGAAATAATAAAGATCAGAGCAGAAATTAATGACATAGAGACTAAAAAAACAACACAAAAAATCAATGAAACCAAGAGCTGGTTCTTTGAAAAAGTAAATAAGATTGATGCACCTTTAGCCAGACTCACTCAGAAAGCAAAGAGAGAGGACCCAAATAAATAAAATCATAAATGAAAGAGGCGATATAACAACTGATCCAACAGAAATACAAAGGATTGTAGGAAAATATTATGAGCAACTATATGACAACAAATTGGACAACGTAGGGGAAGTGGACAAATTCCTAGAAGTATATTACCTTCCAAAGCTAAATCAAGAAGAGACAGAAAACCTGAATAGGCTGATAACAACTAATGAAATTGAAGCAGTAATCAAAAAATTCCCAGCAAACAAAAGTCCTGGACCAGAGGGATTTACAGGAGAGTTTTACCAAACATTCAAAGAAGAATTAACACCTATTCTATTCAAACTATTCCAGAAAATTCAAGAGGAGGGAAAACTCCCAAACTCTTTTTATGAGGCCAGCGTCACCCTAATCCCAAAACCAGATAAAGATACTACAAAGAAAGAAAATTACAGGCCAATATCCCTGATGAACATAGATGCTAAAATCCTCACTAAAATACTAGCAAACCAGATCCAGCAATACATTAAAAAGATCATACATCATGACCAAGTGGGATTTATTCCAGGGATGCAAAGCTGGTACAACATCCGCAAATCAATAAATGTGATACATCACATAAACAAAATGAAGGACAAAAATCATATGATTATATCAATAGACGCAGAAAAAGCATTCAACAAAATCCAGCACCCATTTCTGATAAAAACTCTCAAAGTGGGAACAGAGGGATCATACCTCAACATAATAAAGGCCCTATACGACAGACCTATAGCCAACATCATACTCAATGGGCAAAAAAACACAACAACATTTCCATTAAAAACCAGAACAAGACAGGGATGTCCACTTTCACCACTCTTATTCAACATAGTACTGGAAGTCCTCGCTATAGCCATCAGACAGGAAGAAAACATAAAAGTCATCCAAATTTGAAAGGAGGAAGTAAAACTGTCTATTATTTGCCAATGACATGATACTATACATAGAAAACCCTAAAGACTCCATCGAAATACTACTAGATTTCATAAACAAATTTGGCAAGGTAGCTGGATACAAAATCAACATCCAGAAATCAATGGCATTCTTATACACCAACAATGAACTTTCAGAGAGAGAAACTAAAAAAGCAATACCATTTACCATTGCAACTAAAAAAATAAGATACCTAGGAATAAACTTAACCAAGGATGTAAGAGACCTGTACTCAGAAAACTATGTGACACTGAAATAAGAAATAGAGGAAGATTTAAACAAGTGAAAGAACATACCATGCTCATGGATTGGAAGAATTAATATCATTAAAATGTCAATATTACCCAAAGCAACTTATAAATTTAATGCAATTCCGATGAAAATACCAACAACATATTTCACAGACCTAGAACAAACATTTCAAAAATTTATATGGAACCAAAAAAGACCCCGAATAGCTGCAGCCATCTTGAGAAAAAAGAACAGAGTGGGAACAATGACATTACCAGACTTCAAACTATATTACAAAGCCACTGTAATCAAAACGGCCTGGTATTGGTACAACAACAGGCATATAGATCAATGGAAGAGAACAGAGACCCCAGAAATAGACCCACACCATTATGGTCAGTTAATATTTGACAAAGGAGGCAAGAGTATCCAATGGAGTAAGGACAGTCTCTTCAATAAATGGTGCTGGGAAAACTGGACAGATACATGCAAAAGAATGAAACTAGACCACCAACTTTCACCATACACAAAAATAAACTCAAAATGGATAAAAGACTTAAATGTAAGTCACAAAACCATAAAAATCCTGGAAGAAAACATAGGCAGTAAAGTCACAGACATCCCACGTAGTGGACTTTTCACTGATACATCTCCTAGGGCAAGAGAAACAAAGGAAAAAATAAACATATGGGACTACATCAAACTAAAAAGCTTCTGCACAGCAAAACAAAACAGCCTCAAAATACAAAGGAACCCCACAGTCTGGGAAAACATATTTGCCAAGGATAAGGGGCTAATTTCCAAAGTGTACAAAGAACTCATAGCACTCAGCAAGAGAAAGATAAACAACCCAATTAAGAAATAGGCAAAGGACTTAAAGAGACACTTCTCCAAAGAGGACATACGGATGGCCAAGAGACACATGAGAAAATGCTCAAAGTCGCTAATCATCAGAGAGATGCAAATTAAAACCACAATGAGGTATCACTTCACACATGTCAGAATGGCTGCCATCAACAAATAAATAAACGACATGTGCTGGTGAGGGTGTGGAGAAAGGGGAACCCTAGTACACTGCTGGTGGGAATGCAGACTGGTGCAACCACTGTGGAAAACAGTATGGAGGGTCCTGAAAAAATTAAAAATGGAGCTGCCGTTTGACCCAGTGGTTCCACTCCTAGGAATGTATCCTAAGAATGCTGAAACATTCATCAGAAAGGATATATGTACCCTGATGTTCATAGCAGCACAGTTTACAATAGCTAAGATCTGGAAACAGCCCAAGTGCCCATCAGTAGATGAGTGGATAAAAAACCTGTGGGACATTTATACCATGGAATACTGTGCAGCTGTAAAGAAGAAGAATCTCGTACCCTTTGGGACAGTATGGATGGACCTGGAGAAAATTATGCTAAGTGAAATAAGCCAGGCAGTGAAAGACAAATATCACATGATCTCACTTATACGTGGAATCTAAAGAACTTAATAAACTAATGAACAGAATAGATTCAATGACATGGAAGCATAGATGAGACTGACAAATGTCAAAGGGATGGAGGAGGGTGGGTGGGTGGAGGGGGAGAGAGTAACCAAAGAATTTATGTGCATATATACACAACCCAAGGACACGGACAATGGTAGGCAGAGGGACTGGGGAGGGGGAAGGAATGGGGTGGAATGGGTCATTGGGGAGAAAAAGGGACATCTGTAATATTTTAAACAATAATAAAATTTAAAAAAAGAAACAAAGAAAAAAGAAATCCTCAGATGAATCTAATGTGCTGCTGAGGTGGAAAATTATTGCTAAGGAACTGTTAGCAAATGTTAAATATATTCTAAATTATTGGCTGCCAATAATAGCTAACATCTATTGTTAATTTTGTGCTAAGCATTTTCCTCATGTATTCTCTACTAAATCCCCATGGTTATTCTATGAGGCAGATACCACTATTATACCCATTTACAGCTTCTAAAACTAAGGCATTAGGATTAAAAAAGCAATTTGTCCAAGAACATGCAAGTAATAAGCCAGGGAATTTATATATAGGCAGTTTGATCCCAGAACTTGAGTATTTAACCATTATACTACACTGCTTCCCTAAACTCTTCTTTTCGGAGACTCTCTTACGTGCTTAAAACTAACACATTATCTACATTTACTATACTAAAATGCTAACAAGAAATCTAGTTAACTTCAATTCTAAGTTCCTCTCCTCACAAAATCAAATGCCTTAATATTTTGACCACTGTAAGATATTTTTGTGTTTTTTAATCTTCTCTTTCAAAAACTTATGTTAATAGTTGTACACATATAGAATAACAGAAGTTGTTCCCCCCTCTCCACTCCCACTTTTGAAAGTGAAATACAGAATTGAATTAGGCCAAATCTCTATGCCAGTAAAAAGACTTTAAAGCTGATTCAGGGAGTCAAAATAACTCATCCCTGTTTTCTCTTGGGTCATGAAAATGTTTTTACTGAATTCATATCAACTAAATAATTTTTAAATCCCTTAATCTAATTATCATTTCCTTTTAATAGCAAAACTTCAGTTGAATGGACTCCAAATAATGGAACTATTAAACAATAGTTGGGGACATTTTTAACATTCTGTTTCTCTTTCATTGAGAAGCAAAGGAAGATCAAGCAATTTGAAATCAGGGGCCTTCAAAAAGTGTATCACTATTGTTCCTTCTTCTGAAATTCCATTCCACTAATTATCTGCATATTTAAATAATGTTAGTTTTCTTTGGAATCTTTTAGAAATCATCACCGAGCTGGATGTTATGACTTCAGAATGAGGAAGACACATAATCTTTTATTTGGAATTTAGGACATGCAAACTTGTATTGTTATTTATTTTTCTTTCTCTCTTAGACATCCACACTGATATTGCAATTAGATGGTAAGTCCTGAGGGCCTTTACATTCTTTCCCTTGTGATTCTCAGCTCCTAGCAATAGACATATTAAGGATGGTTTGGTGCCGAAGGGAGGGATACAGAACCAATCTTCTCTGCAGCTGGCTTCTACAACAACAGTGACATATAAGCATATTGATATTCTTCAGGCATTTAAAGGTCATAAATAAACATAAATTATTATTGATATATATTTACTATGTTATATTAATAATACCTAGTAACATTTATTTTAAAATATTTAGGCTATAACCTATGGTAATATTCTTTATCCATATTTACACTATATTAATGTTATGAGCTACATTCTGTATCCCCTCTCCAAATTCATATATTGAGGTCCTAACTCACAGTATCTCAAACTGTGACTGCATCTTGGAATAGAGTCTTTAAAGAGCAATTAAGTTGAAATGAGGTCACTATAGTAGGCCCTAGTCCCATATGACTGGGCTCCTTATATGAAGAGGCAAAAAGAGAAGTTCATTTAAAGACACAGGAAGAGGATGACTAACCAAAGAGAAGTTTCAGGAGAAATCAACCCTGACAACATCTCTTTTTTTTAATAGAAAAAGACCAGCATGTGCTCTCCTGTGGTCTTTTTTTTTTTTTTTTTTAATTTATACTTATTGTTGAAAATATTACAGATGTCCCCTTTTTCCCCATTGACCCCCTCTACCCTGCACTAATTCTCCACCCCAGGTCTTCACCACACTATTGACTGTGTCCACAGGTTATGCAAATATGCATATGAATTCTTTGGTTGATCTCTTCCCACCAACCCCCAACTTCCCTCAGAGATTCATGTCTGTTCCATGCTTTTATGTCACTGAATCTATTTTGTTCATCAGTTTATTAAGTTCTTTAGATTCCACCTATAAGCGAGATCATGTGATATTTATCTTTCTCTCCCTGGCTTATTTCGCTTAGCATAATATTCTCCAGGTCCATCCATACTGTCTCAAAGGATAAGAGATCCTTCTTCTTTACAGATGCATAGTATTCCATGGTGTAAATGTCCCACAGCTTTTTTATCCTCTCATCTACTGATGTGTACTTGAGCTGTTTCCAGATCTTAGCTATTGCAAATAATGCTGCTGTGTACATAGGGGTACATATATTCTTTCTGATTAGTGTTTCAGGATTCTTAGGATATATTCCTAGAAGTGGGATAACTGGGCCAAAAGGCAGCTCCATCTTCAATTTTTTGAGGAACTTCCATACCATTTTCCATAGTGGCTGTACCAGCCTGCATTCCCACCAGCAGTGTACCAGTGTTCCGCTTTCTCCACATCCTTGCCAGCACGTGTTATTTGTTGACTTGTTGATGGCAGCCATTCTGACAGGTGTAAAGTGATACCTCATTGTGGTTTTAATTTGCATCTCTCTGATGATTAGTGACTATGAACATTTTTCATATGTCTATTGGCCATCTGTATGATGTCCCCTTTGGAGAAGTGTCTATTCAGGCTCTTTGCCCATTTTTTAATTGTATTGTTTGTCTTCCTTTTCTTGAGTTATATGAGTTCATTGTACACTTTGGAAATTAGCCCCTTATTAGAAGTATCTTTGGCAAATATTTTCTCCCATACATGGGGTTTCTTTGTATTTTGAGGATGATTGCTTTTGCTGTGCAGAAGCTTTTTAGTTTGATATAGTCCCATATGTTAATTTTTTTCTTTTGTTTCTCTTGCCCTGGTAGATGTATCGGTGAAAATTTCACTACATGAGAGGTCTGTGACTTTAACTGCCTATGTCTTCTTGCAGGATTTTTATGCTTTCACAATTTACATTTAAGTCTCTATCCATTTTGAATTTATTCTTGTGTATGTATTAAGTAGGTGATCTAGTTCATTTTTTGCATGTACCTGTCCAGTTTTCTCAACAACATTTATTGAAGAGACTGTCTTTACTCCATTGTATGCTCTTGCTTCCTTGGTTAAATGTTAATTGACCATGATGGCATAGGTCGATTTCTGAGGTCTCAGTTCTGTTCCATTGATCTATATGTCTGGTGTTGTACCAATACCAGGCTGTTTGATTACAATGGCTTTGTAGTATAGTTTGATATCCAGTAAAGTGATTCCTCCAACTCTGTTCTTCTTTCTCAAGATGGCTGCAGCTATTCGGGGTCTTTTTTGGTTTCAAATGAATTTTGAAATATTTGTTCTAGCTCTGTGAAATATGCTGTTGGTATTTTAATAGGAATTGCATTGAATCTATAAATTGCTTTAGGTAGTATAGACAAATTTTAATGATATTAATTATTCTAATCAATGAACATGCTATATTCTTCCACTTATTTATATCTTCCTCTATTTCTTTTTTAAGTGTCCCATAGTTTTCCGAGTACAGATTTTTTACATCCTTGGTTAAGTTTATTCCTAGGTATCTTTTGTTGTTGTTATTATAATGGTAAATAGTATTTTTTTTAGTTTCTCTTTCTGAGAGTTCATTGTTGGTATATAAAAATGCCATAAATTTTCAGGTTTTAATTTTATATCTAGCTATCTTGACAAAATCATTTATCATATCTAGTAGTACTTAGGTGGAATCTTAGGGTTTTCTATATACAACATCATGTCATCTGCATATAATGACAGTTTTATTTTCTCATTTCCAATTTGGATACCTTTTATGTTTTTTTTCCTGTCTGATGCTTGTGGCAAGGACTTCCAGTACTGTGCTGAATAATAGTGGTAAAAGTGGACAACCTTGTATTGTTCCTGTTTTTAAGGGAAATGGTTTTAGTTTTTGATCGTTGAATATTATGTTGGCTGTAGGTTTGTCTTATATGGCATTTATTTTGTTGAAATATGTTTCCTCTATTCCCACTTTGCTGAGTGATTTTATCAGAAATGCATACTGGGTTTTGTTGAATGCTTTTTCTGCATCAATTTTGAAATGATCATATGATTTTTGTCCTTCATTTTGTTTATGTGATGTATCACATTTATTGATTTCTGACTTCCAGCCTTGGATTCCAAAAATAAATCCCACTTGGTCGTGGTATATGATCCTTTTAATGTATTGCTGAATCCAGTTGTGTAATATTTTGTTGAGGATTTTAGCATCTATGTCTATCAGGTATATTGGCCTACAATTTTCTTTCTTTGTAGTGTCTTTATCTGGTTTTGGGATTAAGATGATGCTGGCCTCATAAAAAGAGCTTAGGGATCTTTGCTTGTCTTGAATTTTCTAGAACAGTCTGAGGAGAATAGGTCTTAATTCTTCTTTGAAAGCTTGGTTAAACTTGCCAGTAAATCCATCTGGTCCCAGACTTTTGTTTGCTGGGAGTTTTTGGATTACTGCTATAATTTCATTTGTTGTTATCAGCATATTCAGGTTTTGTGATTATTCCTGATTCAGCTTTGGAAAACTGTATATTTCTAGGAATTTGTACATTTCACCCAGGTTGTCCAGTTTGTTGGCATATAGTTGTTCATAGTATTTTCTTACAATCCTTTGTATTTCTGTTGGGTCAGTAGTTAAATCACCTCCTTTCTTTCTGATTTTATTTATTTAGGTCCTTTCTCTGTTTCTTGGTGGGTCTGGCTAAAAGTTGATCAATCTTATTTATCTTTTCATAGAACCAGCTCTTGTTTCATTGATTTATTATTATTATTATTATTATTATTTTTAGTCTCTATGTCATTAATTTCTGCTCTGATCTTTATTATTTCCTTCCTTCTACTTCCTTGGGGCTTTTCTTGCTATTCTCTTTCTAATTTTTAGTAGATGGTTTATTAGAGCTTTTTCTTGTTTCTTGAGGTATGCCTGTACTGCTATGAACTTTCCTCTTAGGACTGCTTTCAACCCAGAGATTTTGGGTTGTTATCTGTTCATTTTTTATTTCTTCTAGGAAGTTTTTGACTTCTTCCTTGATCTCATTGGTGACCCATTCATTGTTTAATAACATGCTATTTAACCTCCATATGTTGGAATATTTTTGAAGTTTTTTTTATAGTGGTTGATTTCTAGCTTCATGCCATTGTGATCCAAGATGCTCAATATGATTTCAGTCTTCTTCAACTTGTGGAGACTTGTTTTGTGTCCTAACCTGGCTATTCTTGAGGATCTTCCATGTGCACTTGAGAAGAATGTACATTCTGCTGCTTTGGGATGAAATGTTCTGTAAATGTCAATTAAATCCATTAGCTCTAGTGTGTCATTTATGGTCTGTTTCCTTGCCATTTTTCTTCTGGATGATGACAGTGGGGTTTTAAAATCCCCTGCTATGATTGTATTGCTGTTTATCTCACTCTTAATGTCAACCAAAAAGTTTTATAAATTTAGGTGCTCCTATATTGAGTGCGTATAGGTTTATAAGGGTTATATTCTCCTGTTGGTTGGATCCCTTTAGTATTATGTAGTGACCTTCTCTGTCTCTTATTCTTGTCTTTATTTTGAAGTCTGTTTTGTTAGAAATAAGTATTGTTTCCCCAGCTTTTTTTTTGTTCTATTTGTATAGAATATTTTTTTCCATCCCTTCATTTTCCATCTGTGTGAATCTTTTATTCTGAGGTAGGTCTCTTGTAGACAGTATATATATGGGTCACATTTTCTTATCCATTCTGCTACCCTATGTCTTTAGATTGGAGCATTTAATTATTTTTCATTTAAGGTTATTATTGATATATATTTATTTAACGCTATTTTCCCCTTTATGCCGATGTGCCTTACTCTCTATATGTCTTCTTCTTCTTAAAGCAGTCCTTTTAACATTTCTTGCAATGCTGATTTGGTGGTACTGAACTCCTTTAACCTTCTTTTACTGGGAAGTTTTTTATTTTTTAATTGATTTTTAAAGAGAGACCAATTTTTGTTGTTCCACTTATTTAATCACTCATTGGTTGATTCCTACATGTGTCTTGACATGGGAGATCAAACCTTCAACCTTGGCCTATCAAGACAATGCTCTAACCAACTGAGCTATCTGGCCAGGGCCCTGCCAGCATCTTGATCTAAGACTTCTGACCAGAACTGTGAAAATTTCTATTGTTTAATTTGTAGTATTTTGTTATGGCAGCCCTAACAAACTAATACAATTAACTTGGTCTATTATAATCTTATGGGCATACTTGCTCTTCCAGATAAAATAATGTGTGATGTTTTCTTAGTGTTTTAAATTTTTCAGCATTATATTTTGTTGTCTCTTTGGGTTTTCATAAGCCCTGGACAGAATTCAAGTTGGGCCTTTATTTCTTCTTGTCTGCTTTCTTGGAATACAATTTGACTCAAAATGAACAAAGCAAAGGATGTTTATTTTAATAACTAGTTTTGAATTGATCTGAAGATGAATTTTTAAATGGGAACCTTTAAAAACTAAATTTTTAGTTTGACATTTTTAAAAAATGGACTCTTTCTAAAATATGTTCAACAAAATCCTATGATTTAGGAACTAAGCATGATGATTTTTACTGTCATCTTAAAAGCTTAAATAAGATATAGGAGGGCCTTGGTGCAAAATGTCAAAGGAAATAGCCCTCTTTGTGGTGGACGTAAAATGTAAAACTATGCTGTGGGCTCCCTGGTTTTTGTACATTAAACGTTTAGATGCTCTATAAATTACCTGAAAACTTCTACTAGATACCAAACATAGTTTTAAAATTTTGTCTTCAAATATGTTCTTGTAAAAAAAAAAAATCCACACCAGATATCAGGAAGAACCAACAATTTAAGTCTAATTTTATTGTGTAACAGGCATTTTCTATATTTAAAGTTTTTTCTTGTCCATCACACAGGTTTTGTTTTTTTTTTTTAGTTTTGCCCTCTTTTCTTTTGAGAACTTCACATTTCTAACTCTAGCTCAGTAACTTTATCTCTCTAACTTCACAACTTGCTTTATAAATGTTGTTTTATGGTTGTATAAAGTGAAACACATCAAGTATTTTCTAGATTGATTTTCACATTCTAGAAGCTCAAATAATTGTGGTTATTATTAACAATAATAATTAAAATATTTTTAATAGTTCTCTATTTGTGAATTCACATAAAGATAAATTACTATGTGGGGTAGTTATAAAACAATTTTCAATATATTTGAAATACATTTTCAAAGCGTAGTTAAAGCTCTTTCAGATTATATAAAGAAACAATATTTCAGATATTGTAATGAAAAACTGTTTATGTGCAATATTTTGCTTAATCTTCACAAAACTTTCTGAATCAATATTATTGACTATTATTTACAAATGTGAAATCTGGATCTCAGTAGGATCATCCATGAGCTGCCACAGCAAAATGATACTGTTAAAAGTTGCCAGAGCTGGAACACAAACTCAGGCTTTTAGTTCAATCTAGTACTCTTTTTACTCTGCTATAGTTGAATTTTAGGGATTTTGAACTTTGGTCATTCCTGCTTGTTAAGCTATAAACAAATCACAACGCAAAAATATTGCACACAGTACTTTTTATTTTATTACCTTTTATCTTTCAATAAATAACAAACTATAATAATATACGTGGGTTTCTTAGACTTTTCTGGCTAAGAGTCATATTGATAATTCAGCACCTAATTCTCTCCCACTCCTGAGATTCCTCTTACAATACAGGAGTTATGTTACCTGCCTCTATGAGAGACAACATTAGACCCAATGAGAGAAAGCCCTTGCTATGTCTCCTGCAATAATGGGAACTTGTATTTAATTCCTTTGAAAAGGACCCCTTCTCTTCCTCTCAGATTGCCAATCAAAACTTGATGGACTTCTGCACTAATGCTTTATTTTTTCCTTGTAGATACTGTCAACTTTGTAATTAAATGACTTTTTCCCTTTTTGTTTCAAGCTTAAAGCACATTTTGAGTTTATCTTTTGCAAGCGGATACCACCTCATATATCCTGTGTTCTGCCCTTGTTCTGGTTCCTTCTTCCTTTCCTCCTTCATAGTCTTTTCTTTCCATTCCTTCTACAAGTTGGAAATTATTTTTATTTTGCTACACCATATGCATGTTTATAAATACCTAAAAACCTTCTGGAACAAAACAATCAGGCAATTTCAGCTTTTGTATGTAATTAACTGTCTGAATTCAGGATACTTGACTGTTCCAAAGAAAATCCCAGAGATGTCATGTTTTGCTTTGTTTTTGTTTTTTTTATTTTGTTTTAATTCATTCGGCCAACATATAGTGCAACAGCCTTTGGATCTATAAGAGATTCAGCACTGCTTATGAACAGCAAATATACCCATAAAATGATTAAGCATTTTGTCAGGAGATTGTAAGCAAATTTTTCTATTTGAGAATTATTAGACAACAGAATGTCTTGTTGAGGAAAAGTAGGAAGAAAAAATAAGGCCTCTATTATTAGTCACTTGAAAAAGAAGATTAAACAAGGCATTAAAAATTATACCATAGAAAATAATTCTCTGCTGAAAACTAGATTGACCAAAAGAGCCAAGACTCTCATTCATAAATCAAATGATTGGATGAAGATTCTGCTTAGGGGGGGAAAAATTCCTTTGCATAATACATTAGTTTCTTACAAAACATTTAGATTCAATGACATAGAAGCATAGATGAGACTGACGAATGTCAGAGGGATGGAGAAGGGCGGGTGGGTGGAGGGGGAGAGAGTAACCAAAGAATTTATATGCGTATATGCACAACCCAAGTACATGGACAATATTGGGGAGAGGGACTGGGGAGGGGAATGGGATGGGGTGGAACGGGTCATTGGGGAAAAAAAGGGACATCTGTAATATTTTTAACAAAAATAAAATTTAAAAATTTAAAAATAAAATAAAATATTTCAAATAGTGCCATTCAGCTGCCTTTCCTTTCTACTGACCTCCTACCCAGCACCTTTAAATTGGGCAGCAGGAGATGTTGTAGTGAACATATTATCTTTATCATTTCAGAAGCCCCTCAGCTGGAGTTTAGGATCAATTCTCACATTTTAATCATTTCTGCCAAAGAATTTTTAAACTACATAACTTAAAAATAACCTAAGCTGTAATTTATGGAATTTCCCTCTATGGGAAATAGTTACAGCTGATTTTTAATACAAATCAACTTACAACACTGTAAAAGCTGAGTGATCATACCAAGACTAACTGACTCTACAAGTAACAATCAGAAAAATGAAACACAAGAGCAACAGATAAAACCATTGCTAGGCCTTGTGCCTTCAATGAAAGACAAAATCTGGACCTAACCCCATTACATTTTTCATCCTCAGTAAAATTTTATCATATTCCTTTAAAAAACTTTTTTTATTCATACTCTTCCAATTCTCCCAAAAAGGTATTCTGATAACATCATAATTTACCTTCCTGATTAGAATATTATTGCTTCAGTAAAAAGCATTATATGTAATGCATTTAGATGGTTGTGTTCTTTGAATTGTATAGATATATTTGGAAAAGATGACAAATTTTCTCTCATTTATATTTCAAAACTTCATAATGCCTATCCAGATTTTTCCATGTATCTAATTGTGTGTTTTGTTTTGTTTTGTTTTTGACATCAACACCCAGGGTTTTCAAAGGAAGGGAAGCATGTCCAAAGTTGCACTTATCATTTTCCTTCTCCATATTTTGCCCACTTTCAATGTTCCTATTTCAGTGAATGCCATGGCCATTTTGCTTTCCCTTGCTGAGCACATGCAATACAATACCTTCTAAAGAGTTCCAAAGTGCACCTTCTTCCCTCCTTCCCTAGTGGTATTATAGCCTCTCACCTGCCTTAATGCCATAGTCTCCTCTGCTGGTGATCTCAGAGATGATAAAACATTATTTCTGAGTGTCAATGAGGATGTTTCTGGAAGAGATTAGCATCTGATTCAGTAGACTGACTGAAAAGATCTATCCTTACCAATATCGTTGGGCATCATCCAATCCACTAAGGGTCCAAATACAACAACAAGAAAGGTGAAAGAAGGGCAAATTCTCTCTCTCTTCTTGAACTCAGATGTTGATTTTTTCCTGCCCTCAAATATTGGACCTGGTTCTCAGGACTTCAGACTGTGACTTACACCAGTGACATATTCTCCCCAGTCCTGTCTCCCTAGATTTCCCAGGCCTTCAGACACAGCTTTCCTCATTTTCCAGCTTGATTGCAGGAGATTTTGGTCCTCTCAGCCTCCAGAACCCTGTGAACCAGTTCTTATAATAAATCTCTTATGTAGATCTTTATATCCTATTGGTCTTCTTTATTGGAAATATAGCTCCCAATACTAATTCTTCTAGATTTTGATCTTGCATTCCTTCCATTCATTCTCCAAATGCAACCAGAAAGATCAGCAATAAGAGCTGACTTGCTTGTGTCAGTCTCCTATTTAAAACCTTTTGATGTGGTTGTTGGATTATTTTTTGCTCCTTTAGAAATAAATGTAAGCTCTTTACATAGCTATAGGGCTCTTCCATCAGCTTCCTTCTTCAACCTCACCTTTTAGCTTCTGGTGTCCATTACTCTAGTTAAATCAAGATACCTTTATTTTTATTATGGGTTATGTTCCCTTTAGTTCATTATTGTTTCTTCAAAGACAAGAATTTTTCTCCAATGATCCTTCCTCTGCCAATACTCAGTTATGTGCCCCTGCTAGGTACTTGGATATAATTTCCTCTGTTATACTACTTCACCCACAGTATTTTAATTATCTCTTGCCTGCATTTCACCCACTAGACTATAAGCAATCTGTGTCCTGTTCATCTGTGAATACACAGCACCTAACATAGTATTCATTTCATACATTTCAATGAAATTTTATCTTTCACTCTTTAGCTTTCATTTCATATTCCTTCAATAGCAATTTATGTCATAGCTTCATTGTTTAAATGATTTTTAAAAATACAGATGTAATAAAGATTCAACTGCACATGAAATATAAAATACTAGATGACTATTCATTTCTGTCAAAAATTTTAAAATACTTTGATTATACAGACATCAAAAAGGAGTTATAATTTGCTAAGGATATTTATATGCTACTAAAAACAGAATCTTTCAAAATCTTAAAATATTTCTAGGTTTCGCTATTTCTTTTATTTTTTTCTCCTTGGAAAAAGTTGTTTTACTTTTTTTATTGAACATAAAATGAAGCCACTATTAACTTGATTATATGCTGCAAATGATATAGCTTTAAAAAAAGACTTTAAGAAGTTATTCTTCTGCCCCTTAATGAGGCTACACTTAAAACTTTCCAAAGATAAATTTGTTTAAAAGTAACCTCAGAATGTATTTAGGAACAATATAGCATGAGCATTAACTATAATCAATATTTATATGAATATAGAACGCAGGTCATTCAAAAATTTCATTTTGAAATGAGTAATACTTTTTAACATTGTAAAATACTGCAGTGCATTTTATAATAGACTCCTGAATAACTTCTTTTATATGCTGAAACATTTATGTATACATTTAGATAGCAAAGATAAAATATTGGTCACATTTTTTCCATTTGTGAAACTTTAGCCTTTCTTTGCGCAACAGAATAAAAATCTCAGTCTAACAGATACTGTAAGTTTGTAGTTTATTCCCTGCTCTTTGACTTTTCCTGTTTAGTTTTTAGCTTACTTGGTTGCATAAGCATTGCTTTTGCTTAAAGGTCAGCCAAGAGTAAAGTTATATCTTGCTAAAGGTGAGATATAAACAATGTCTGATCTTCCTGCAGTTTTTCTTAAATCTTCCACAGAGCTGGGTGAAATTTTGGCAATATTCATAAAAGAAGATTATATTTTAGAAACTGTATTGTATTATTCAATAAATATTTCAAGGTGTCTGCAAACAGGGATTATAATGGGTATTACATTTCAGGAAACCAGGAAGTATCAACCCAAGGAATTAAATAAAACTTTCATGTTTGATGCTTATATAAACTATAATTTAAAATAAAATATGTGTAAATTTCCTTTTGTTTCTTTTTCCTGTCAGAAGATAATATAGAGTAAAATGAAATAAGACCAACATAAAAGGAGGTTAGAAAATCAAAATTTGACCTGCACACTGAAGGGTAAGGCTTTTTTTCAATCATCAGTGTTAATAGTCAATAATGGTCCTGCATGCAATTAAAACATTTGGATAAAACATGCATGTTTCAAAGTTCTAGCAGTGTGTTACAATGGCACACTGTAAGTTGGCATAATTGGAGGCATCTAGACATGATTGAACACTACCATAGTCTTTCAACTGAAACTTTGGGTGCAGTAGGTATTCAAATATTAAATCATATTAAAAATGACTAGATTCTATTGAAAAAATTCTTGGCTTTTAAAAATCATATTCTATTTGTGTCATTATGGGAAAAAAGTTAGTGATTGTAAATTCGTTTTTGCATCTGTGATAAAACTCCTACAAGAGCCTAGCTGAATGTCTCATACCAATGTTTCTGTCTCTATTCCGACCCTAGAAATGCCTGTAACTGGGGAAGCTACTATTGATACCACTGTAATTAACCTAGTTATTAATAACTGGAAAGGAGCAAAGGGAAAGCCAAATATTATAGGCCTGTAATTTGGGCAGCTTCTACAGGAAGCCACAACTTTACACCCCCATGGGGTACAAAGGAGGAGAGATAGTTGCATGCCTAGTAAAGTTAGTGTGACATAGGGAAGGTACTTCTCTGTTAGTCACACCTAGGAACAGGTCACTGACCAGAATAGGCATAGCCATTGCAAGGGTGTGAAATTTGGGATATTTAATCCTGTAAATAAAGGAGTTCTCTCCCTTGGTTGACTCCTGGCTTGCAGGGCTCTCATGCTCCTGCTCTCCTGCATTCTCCCATGTGGCCCATGGCCATGTAGACCCCACACACACAATGGACTAATGGACCATAACTAGCCTGATGCTGAACTGGACACAGCTGTAACCTGGAATGGAAACTCTGGACACTGGCTCTGATTTTAACTTTACTGAATCCCCAGCTATACTTGTTCTATAACTGAATTGAGAGAAATGGGACTTTGCAAACCCAAGGATGTAATTCCATTTAAATAAAAACCACTCATCCTCCTGTGAATCATAAAATTATTTTTCTCAGTATATCGTAAGGATATATTGAGCACTCACTGGAGAAAGGGATACCTCAACATCTCCAACAACACTACTACCTCACGCATCCTATAGCAACTTAAGAGGTATTTTCTTATATTAATCACATTTATTTTTATTTTTGAAATAAAAAAATTAAGAATTATTTCTTCTTCTTCAAATGTAACCTAGACCTTGAGCAGAAAAATAAAAGTGCAATCTAGCATCTAAGTGTTATTTTCATTGGTGTTTCCTTCCAAGAAGAGTCATATTTTTCAAATAACTCAAGTCACATTCCAGGCTAGAGTTAAGAGCTCCAGGAAAAGACTAATGCTCATCTTTGAATTTTCCATTTTACTTTATTCTTTATTTCCTAGTGATTTTTTGAGATAAAATTGACATATAATGTTATATTAATTTTAGGCTTGTAATATAATGTATATATTGTCAAATTTGTATATATTGTCAAATGATCATCACAATAAGTCTAGTTAACATCCATCCAAGTGATTTTTATGCAATTTAAGTTTGAGAAGCAAGGATTATAAAAGTGGTTCTCAGCCCAGGCTTCTAAATAGAATCTCATGTGGAATGATAAAAACTATCATCACCTGTGTTCTCCCCCACAGATTCTTCCAAACATCAATGTTGTTTTAATTAATTGTCCCCAAGTGATTATAAGTTGAGGTAAGGGTTTAGTATGAGGACTTCCTAGTATATTTATGAGAGTTGATTCCAGACTTTGATCCATAGGGATGTAACAGTGTCTGCTCTAGGTGGGTTTGGCAGAAAAGATCAGTCCATGTTATCTGTGCTGTAGCAAATTTGGGGGTCATTGGTGGAGAATGCCCTCCAAAAAAGGGAAGGAGAAACTCAAAGTTTCATCTCATTGTAGGAATTTACTGTTCTTGAAACTCTCCTGAGACAAAGGACAGGAAAGGGGAAACTTTTCTGTATTTCAAGTCCCTTTTTCCTGAGTTGTGGTGGTAGCACCTGAAGGGTCTTTTCTTAAAACCTTAAAGGCATATTCTGGAAATACATATGTACTTTCTCCACATAATCTCACCTTTGGAAGAAACCCAGTGAGGGAAGAGAAATACATAGCAGGTTCACAGGTAAGTGTTATATCCTGGGACATGGTCTGTGTCCTAAAATGCCATGGTTTTAGAATGTGCAAACATTTTCAGTAAAACCTTGATGTAATGGACTAATTCAGGTGAGGGGTTATCCATTAAAGATGAAAGTCTATTATATAATAGTCACTTCTCTGAATGTGTATGTTAAAAACTTGACAAATTAGTTTACCTATTTTTACTTATGTAGACATTTTTGTGTAATTAAAATTATGTATGAAAAGTTTGATTTCACAGAAATGTTTTCTATATATATTACTGTAATTTTAAATTTATACTGAATAGTTATAGTAAATGCATGCATTCACCAGTAACTGAGAGTACAGTCAGACCTTGGTTTTTGAACATTTCCCATCTCAAACAATTCAGTTCTCAACCAAGCTGTTCAAGGAAAAATGTCTCAGTTGTTGAACAAACTTTGGTTCTAGACCTGATAACCCTTTCATGTATCATCAGCATGAAAAACAGCATCTCTCTGGCCACAAAGGAAAGAATGCACCAATATAAGCCAGTTTACCACTAAATCTCATGTTGTTAACATCTCAGAAAATTGTGCTGTGAAATTTTTGTGGGTATTTTTTTGCTTTTGTTGCTGGTGAAATGGATGATTACCACAATTTTAAAACATAAAGAGGCCATCAAGACATCAAGAGTGCTAATGTTGCACCTGGCCATTTTGGCTCAGCAGTTGAGCATTGACCTATGATCCAGGAGATTGCTGTTTGATTCCCAGTCAGGGCACATGCCCCAGTTGCAAGCTCATTCCCCAGTAAGGGGTGTGGTAGGGGGTGTGCAGGAGGCAGCCAATCAATGATTCTCTCATCATTGATGTTTCTACCTCTTTCTCTCTCTCTCCCTTCCTCTCTCTGAAATCAGTTAAGATATATTTTAAAAAAGAAAAGAAAAGAAAGAAAGGTGGGTTATATATACTGTTCTTTTTAATTGTGATATAATTGACATAGTATTATGTTACTTTCAGGTGTCACAAAGGTAAAGCTCTCCTTTTGTATGGCTGAATTATATTTATATCACATAATATATATACACATATGTATTTATCACATTTTGTTTATTCATTCACTGATAGACATTTAGGTTGCATCCATATCTTAGTTTTCATAAATAATGCTGCAATCATCATGTGGGTGGATATATCTTTTCATTTCCTTCAGATAAATATGCAGAAGTAGAATTGCTGGATCATATGGTAGTTCTATTTTTTTATTTTATTTTTTTTTGAGGAACTGCCATATTGTTTTTCACAGTAGCTGCATCAGTTTGCATTCCCACTAACAGTGCACAAGGGTTCCCTTTTCTCCACAACCTGCCAATACTTGTTACTTCTTGTCATTTTGATAATACCTTCTCTTACAGGTGTGAGGTGATATTTGGTTATGTTTTCTATTTTCATGACCCTGATGATTAATGATGTTGAACATCTTTTCATGTACTGGTTGGCTATCTGTATGCTTTCTTTGGAAAAAAATATCTATTCCGATCCTCTGGCCACTTTTAAATCAGATTGTATGAGTGAGTTCTCTACATAGTTTGCATATTAACTTCTTATCTGATATATGATTTGCAAGTATTTTCTCCCATTTGCTAGGTTGCCTTTTCATTTTGTTGACAAATTCATTCTTAGATACTACTCATACTAGTGCTGGTAACTAACTATAATACACACAATTGAACAAACAATGTTGTTTTTCCTGTTTGGAAAATTCAATTTAACAAATTGTATTCACACAGATTATAAAAAATAAAAACATAGTTATTTCTATGTAAAGATCTGGAATGTATAATTAATATATAATATTAAGTAAAAAATGGACTCACAATCACTTCTTCCATGGTCTCTTTGGCAGTTAAAATTATTCTCAACATAGAATTCTTTAAACATTCCTCTTCAGAATTCATATAAAAGACAGTCAACCACTTTCTCAGGTTTGTGAATTATATTCTAAAAGTTCTTATGGTCAATCTATAACTTCTTTCACCTACAATACAGAAAAGCAGTTGAAATTCTATCCCTTCCATTTAATTTGCTAATCTTCTTAGAGATTCTGGGTCTGACTAACATCATGATGGAATGTTCAAATGAGCATAATGTTGTTTTTATTAGTCTACAAAAATTTCAACCTACACATATTGGTTAATATTGTTTATTGCAAGTTAGTATCACTGTTTTGTTTTTTATTTGTAAGTATAAAATATTTTAAGTAAATTATATACATTACTAACTTGAGAGCTCAAATGACTTAGAATTTAAAAATATTAAAAATTGGTGCATTTCAACTTTAAAAAGAAAAAAGTATGTAACAAAAGATCTATGCTTGGGGAAAAAAGACCAGAAAGACATACCAAAATAGTAATGGAATAAAAGCATAGCTAAAATATTGTATATTAAAGAGGTTTAGTAAAGGCACTGATTACCAAACATTTTTTTTTTTTCCCAATTGGAATTACTGAAGACTTTAAAAGACAGAATTGCCCGGACTCCATATTTATCTATTATATTAGAATCCCTGTGTGCAGTGCCTGGTAATCTTTATTTCTGGAAGTTTCCAATGGTCTTTTAGTTGATGATTTTGTATTTGGAACCTGACAATCTAAAGAGTACATTATCTATTCATTTCTTTAGAATACTCTGATTTGTAGAGTTTTTCTGGTAGAAATGAAACGTAATACACACTTCACTATTATTAAGAATGACTATAAGAAATGGCAACATATGGAACACTTCTAAATATTTTGCAAATTATCACTAAGAGCATCAGTGGATATGCATAGGTCTGATAAGTGGCATGAGGATTCACATGCTCCAGATATTTTTTTTTGAGCCTAACATGAAAAGTGAAGGTAAACTTGAAGGAAGATCATCATCGAACTTAGACATTTTAATTTCAAAATATACACAAGATCTATGCATATACCAAAGGGTTAATTAGTTACATATAAATATTTTAAATCTATCAAAATTTTAGTAATCCTGCTTTTTCTCTCCCTTTTTTAATATATCAAGGCTTAAAAAACCTGATATGACCGACCTCTTTCTTTTTTTTTTTTTTTTATTGATTTTAGAGAGAAAGAGGAAGGAAGATAGAGAGAGAGGCTTTTGTTGTTCCACTTACACATTCTGTGGCTGATTCTTGTGTGTGCCCTGACTGGGGATTAAACCCACAACCTTGGCATATCCAAATGATGCTTTAACCAACTGAGCTACCTGATCAGGGCATGACCAATCTCTCTTTACTATGAATGACCCTAGCTAATAAATATCCTTTATTTATAGTCTCATGAAAAGAATTTCAATTGGAAGTCAGAGATAATGTAAAGGTTGTCTAACATGGTCAGTTGTGAGTCAGGGAGAGAACACAAGTGCTGATCTGAGTTTAAAGATTGACATGAGTAACAATAGCTTAATATTTTTTTCTCTTTGATTTATAATACTGACCTAACAAACCAGCAGAGCATATATTCCATGAGATCAGGGAACCATGGGGGTAAAGAAACATCTCGTTGCCTCTCTTGCTCTCACAAGAACCTGCATTTCAGGAGTCACCTGTGCAGTGAGGGATGAGTTCAGTCTGAGAAGTCAAGGTCCAAGGATTTCTGCCTTTTATATACCAGGCTCAATGGGGAGGTCATTGGCACAGGGCCCCACTTGAGTTCTCATTTTGCCACAGTAAGAACTTCTGAGCTCTACCTTACTTCATAGTCAGGCCAAGAATGGGTCTGATCAAGCCTACCTCAGGGTGGTAAGCCATCACAACATCATGTTGCCCCTCTTCTTGACTTCTTGGGTAGTATTTTTGTTTGATCTCAATGTGCATATTCCATGATGGTAGGATTAATTATTGAATCTCTATTGCTTCAAACCAAGTCTGTGGCACCCATTAATTGTTCTCTCTATATATGAGTGTGTTTCTATTTTGTTTGTTCATTTTTTGTTTGTTTTTAAAATTTCACATATAAGTGAAATCATAATCTTTGTCTGACTTATTTCACTTTAGCAAAATACCCTCCAGTTTCATCCATTTTCTTGCAAATGGGAATATATTATATACTTTTTTATGGCTAAGTAACCTTCCATTGTATATATCCACCACTTTTTTTTTAATCCTCACCTGAGGATGAAGGGAGAGAGAGAGAGAGAGAACACCAATGTGAGAGAGATACATAGGTTGGTTGCCTTCCGCACCCACCCTGACCGGGGTCCAGGATTGAGCCTGCAACCAAGGTACCTGCCCTTGGTGGGAATCAAACCCAGGATCTTTCAGTCCAAGAGAAGACACTCTAACCACTGAGCAAAACTGGCCAGGGCTATACCACTTCTTTACCCATTCAACTATCTATGGACACTTAGGTTGCTTCCATATCTTGATTGGCTTTTGTAAATAATACTGCAGTGAACATAGGGGTGCGTATACCTATTTGAATAAGTGGTTTAGATTTCTTCAGATAAATGCCCACAAGTGGAATTGCTGGGTCATATGATAGTTCTATTTTTAAATTTTGAGGAAACTTCATATTATTTTCCATTGTGGCTGCACCAATTAATAATCTCACAAACAGTGCATAAGGGTTCTCTTTTCTCCACATCCTTGCCAACATTTGTTGTTTGTTGATTTATTGATAAAAGCCATTCTGACAGGTGTGAGGTGAAATCTCATGGTGGTTTTAATTTACATTTCTCTGATTATTAGTGATGCTGAGTATCTTTTCATAAGTCTATTGGTCATCTGTAAGTCCTTATTGAAGAAATATCTATTCAGTTCCTCTGCCACTTTTTAAATTGGTTTGTTTTGGTGTAAAGTTGTATAACTTCCTTATATATTTTGGAAATTAACCCCATATTGGATGTATCATTGAAGAATATCTTCTTCCATTCAATAGGTTGTCTTTTCATTTTGTTGATGGTTTCCTTTTCTGTTCTAAAGCTTTTTAGTTTGACATAGTTCCATTTGTTTATTTTTTTTTCTTTTGTTTCATTTGAATGAGTATCTAAAAAATACTGTTAAGAATAATATCAAAGAGTTTAATGCCTATGTTTTCTTCTAGAAGTTTTATGGTATCAATTCTTATATCTAAGTCTTTAATCCATTTTGAGTTCATTCTTGTATATGGTGTACAAATGTGGTTTAGTTTCATTTTTTTTCAATTTTTCCATTGCCGTTTTTTGAATTGACTGTCTTTACTGTACTGTGTGTTCTTGCCTCCTATGTCAAATATTAATTGACCATATAGATGTGGGTTCATTTCTGGGCTCTTTTTTCTCTATGTGTTTGTTTTTATGCCAGTACCATGCTCTTTTGATTACTATGGCATTGTAGTATACTTTAATATCAGGTAGTGTGATACCTCAAACTTTGTACTTCTGTCTCAAGATTGCTGAGGCTACTCAAGGTCTTTTGTGGTTCCATATAAATTTTAGAATTATTGTTCTAGTTCTGTGAAAAATGCCATTGGTATTTTGACAGGGATTATATTGAATCTTTAGATTTCTTTGGGTAGTATATGATGTTTTTAATGTACTGCTGGATTTGGTTTGCTAATATGCTGAGAATTTTTGCATGTATGTTCATCATAATTTTTTTTTTTTTGTAGTGTAATTGTCTCATTTTGGTATCAGGATAATGTTGACCTGATTAAATGAGCTGGGGAGCCCTACCTTTTCTAAAATGTTTTGGAAAATTTTGAGAAGTATAGGTGTTAATTCTTCTTTGAACGTCTGGTAAAATTCACCTGTGAAGCCCTCTGGTACTGGACTAATGCCTGTTGGAAATTTGTTTTTAATTTTTTTAATTACAGTTTACTTCCAATATTATATTCTACTGATTTCAGGTATACAGTCATATACTTTACAAAATGTTCCTTGGATATTTCCAGTACTCACCTGGCACCATACATAGTTATAGCAATATTATTGATATATTTCCTATGCTGTACTTTACATCCCTTTGAATATTTTTTAACTACCAATGTGTACTTTATAATCATTTCACCTTTTTCACCCAGTCCACCAAACACTTCCCCTTTCACTATCACCAGCCCACTCTCTATGTCTGAGTCTGTTGCATTTTTGTTTGTTTGTTTATTTTGTTCTTTAGATTCTACATATAAGTGAAATCATATGATATTTGTCTTTCTCTGACTGACTTATTTCACTGAGTGTAACACCCTCTAGGTCCATCCATGCTGTCATGAATGGTGAAATGCCATTCTTTTTTATTGCTGATTAATGTTCCATTGTATATCTGTACCACAGATGTTTTTATCCACTCATCTATTGATGGACACTTGGGTTGCTTCCATAGCTCAGCTATTGTAAATAATGCTGCAATTAACATAGGGGTGTGTATATTCTTTCGAATTAGTGTTTTGGGTTTTTTCAAGTAAATCCCCAGAAGTGGAATTGCTGGGTCATAAAGCAGTTCCATTTTAAATTATTTGAGGAAACTCCATGATGTTTACCAACCGCACCAATCTGTATACCTACTAACAGTGCACAGTTTTCCCCACATCCTCACTAACACTTGTCATTTGTAGATTTATTGATAGTCATCCTGACAGGTGTGAGGTGATACCTCATTATTGTTTTAATTTGCATTTCTCTTACATTTAATGATGTTGAGCATCTTTTCACAGGTCTATCGGCCTTCCATATGTTCTCTTTGGAGAAGTCTATTCAGGTCCTCTGCCCGTTTTAAATTAGATTTTTTTAATTTATTTATTTTGGTGTTGAGTAGTGTCAACTCTTATAAATGTTGGATATTAACCCCTTATCAGATGTATCACTGATGAATATGTTCTCCTATTTAGTAGGTTGTCTCTTCAATTTTTTGATGATTTCTTTGCTGTCCATAACCTCTTTTGTTTAATATAGTCCCATTTGTTTATTTTTTTTCTTTTCTTTCTGTTATTTGAGGAGATATAGCAGAAAAAATATTGCTAGAAGAAATGTTAGAGATCTTACTGACTCTATTTTCTTCTAAAATTTTTATGGTTTGAGTCTTAAATTTAAGTCTTTAACCCATTTTGGATTTATTCTTGCATATGGTGTAAGAAGGTGGTCTAGCCTGGCCGGGCGTGGCTCAGTGGTTAAGCATCGACCTAGGATCCAGGCGATCAGGGTTCGATTCCTGGTCAGGGCACGTGCCCGGGTTGTGGGCTGCAGCCGATCAATGACTCTCTCATCATTGATGTTTCTCTCTCTCTCTCTCTCTCCCTCTCCTTTCCTCTCTCTGAAATCAATAAAGATATATTAAAAAAAAAAAAAAAAAAAGCTGTACAGCCAATGTCTCTGCATGATTATAAAAATAAATAAATAAATAAATAAATAAATAAATAAATAAATAAATAAATAGTGGTCTAGTTTCTTTTTTTTTTCTTTTTTGCATGTACCTGACCAATTTTCCCACCACCATTCAATAAATAGACTGTGTTTACCCTATCATATGTACATTCTTGCCGTTTTTGTCAAATATTAATTGCCCATCCCAACATGGATTTATTTCTGGCCTCTTTATTCTCTTCCATTGATCTATGTGTCTCTTTTTATGCCATGACCATGCTGTTTTGGTTACTATGGCCTTGTCATATAGTTTGATATCAGGTAACATGATACCCTCAACTTTGTGTTTTTCTCAATATTGCTGAGGCCATTAAGGGTTGTTTTGATTCCATATAAAATTTTTAGATTATTTATTCTAGTTCTGCAAAATATGCCATTGGTATTTTGACAGGGATTATGTTGAATCTATAGATTGCTTGGGTAGTAAGGACATTTTAATGATGTTAGTTTTTCCTGTTCATGAACACAAGAATATGCTTTCATTTATTTGTATTTTCTTCAATTGCTTTCTTCAGTGTCATGATTTTATGAGTACAGGTGTTTTATCTCCTTGGTTAAATTTACTCCTTGGTTTTTTGTTTTTGGTTTTTGGCTGCAATTGTAAATGAGATTGTTTTTTTAGTTTCTTTTTCTGTTAGTTCATTATTGGTATATAAAAATGCAACTGATTTATGAATATTAATTTTGTATCCTGCTACTTTATAGAATTCATTTTGTAGTTATAGTAGTTTATTGGTGAAGTCTTTAGGGTTCCCTATACACAGTATTATGTCATCTGCAAATAATGACAGTCTTACTTCTTCCCTTTTAATTTGGATAGCTTTTGTTTTTTCCTCTTTGTGATTGCTGTGGCTGGGACTTCCAGTAATATGTTGAATAAGATAATAGTGGATGTCTCTGTCTTGTTCCTGATCTTCAGGAAAATGGCTTTACTTGAGTATGATAATACTCAATTTAATTGAGTATGATAATAGCTGTGAATTTGTCATATTTGTCCTTTAATATGTTGAAGTATGTTCCCTCTATTTCCACTTTGCTGAGAGTTTTTAACTTAAATGAGTGCTATATTTTATCAAATGCTTTTTCTGCATCTATTGATATGACCATGTGATTTTTATCTTTCATTTTGTTTATGTGGTGTATCACATTAATTGATTTGTGGATATTGTACCAACCTTGCAACCCAAGCATAAATCCAACTTGAATATCATGTATAATCTTTTTAATATATTGTTGGATTGGGTTTGCTAATATTTTGTTGAAGATATTTGCAATTATGTTCATCGAGGATATTGCACTATAACTCTTTTTTTTGTGGTATCTTTTTCTGGTTTTAGATTCCAAATAATGTTGGCTTTGTAAAATGAGTTTGGGAGTCTACCCTCTACTTGTATTTTTTGAAATAGTTTGAGGATCAGTGTTAGTTCTTTGAATGTTTGGTAAAATTTACCAGTGAAGCCATCTGGTCCAGAGCTTTTGTTTGGTGGAGGTTTTTTGATTACCTCTTTTAATTTCTTATTTGTAATCAATCTGCTCAGATTTTCTGATTCATCTTTATTTTGTTTAGGAAAAATGTATGTTTTTAGGAATTTATCCACTTTAAGCAGGTTGTCCAATTTGTTGATATATAAATGTTTGTAATATTTTCTGATAATCCATTGTATTTCTGTGGTGTCAGCTCTTACTTCTAGCAGACTCACCTCTCTCCCTGGTGGACAAAATCCTGGTCATTGTTAAGGCCAAACGTTATGTGAACACTTCTTCTGGGCTCTGTTGCTCTGGGCTGGGGAACCCAGGATTGGGTTGAAACCCCACATTCTATGAGGAATCCTCTGCAGCTGAAGTATCTCTCTGGATTCTGAACTGCTGTGTGTTGGTGTGGGGCCAGCCCTTTTCACATCCCTGCCCTTCCTACCAGTACCAATGTGACCTCTTCTATAAATCCTTGATTGTAAGATTTCTGTTCAGCTGGTCTTCAGTTGGCTATTCAGGTTGATTGTGGTTAAATTTAATTGCATTTCCAGCTTGAGGCTGGGAGGAGGTGAAAGTAAACTGCAACTACTCTGCCATCATCTTCCATTGGTTTCATTGATCTTTTGTATTATTTTTTATACTCTATTTTGTATATTTCCACACTGATCTTTATTATTTGTTTCCTTCTATTTACTTTGGGTTTTGTTTTTTGTTCTTTTTCTAGATCCTTTAAGTGTAAGATTAAATTACTTTAAATTTTTCTTGTTTCTAGAGTTAGACCTGTATTGATATAAATTTCCCTCTTAGGACTACTTTGGCTGTGTCCCATAGATTTTTGGGTTGTTTTGTTTTTATTTTCATTTGTCTCATTGTTTTATTTGATTTCTCACTTGATCTCACTGTTAACCTATTCATTGTTTAATAGCATGTTATTGAGCACTGACTTGTTTGTGTGTTTTTCTGTTGTTCTTTTTTCTTGTAATTGATTTCTAGTTTCATACCATTGTAATCAGAGAAGATGCTTGGTGTGATTTTAGTCGTCTTAAATGTATTGAGACTTCTTTTGTGACCTAACATCTAGTTTATCTTGGAGAATGTTCCATGTGTACTTTAAAAGAACATAAATGCTGCTGCTTTATGGTGAAATGCTCTAAAAATACCAATTAAATCTGTATGGTCTAATGTGATACTTAAGGCCACTGTTCCATTGTTGATTTTCTGTCTGTATGATCTATCCATTGATGTCAATACTATTACTGTCACTCTCTCCCTTTATGTCCATCAATATTTGCTTTACATATTTAGATGATCCTATACTGGGTGCATAAATGTTTATAAGAGTTACATTCTCTTGTTAGATGACCTTTTTATCATTATGAAATGCCCTTCATTGTCTTTTGTTACAGCCTTTGTTTTAAACTTCTTTTTCTCTAAGATAAGTATTGCTACCCTAGCTATTTTTTTCTTTCTATTTGCATTAAATATCTTTTTCCATCTCCTTATTTTCAGTCTGTGTGCCATTTTATCTGATTTTGTCCTCTTGTGGGTAGCATATGTACAGGTTTGTTTGTTTGTTTGGATTTTTAAATTTTAGTCCATTAAGCTACCCTATGTCTTTTGATTGGAGCATTTATTCCTTAACATTTTGTTCATAGGCATGTAATTAATGATATTTTATTAATTGTTTTCTGATTGTTTTTATACTTCTCTGTTCCTTTCTTATGTTCTTGCACTCTTCTCTTGTGTGTTGATGACTTTCTATAATGTTATATTTGGATTCCCTTCTATTTTTTTCTTGCATATCTCTTATAGATTTTTGATTTGTGATTACCATGTGCTTCATTTATGCCATGCAATACTTATAGCAGTTTTTTTTTAGTTGATAGTTCCTTAAGTTTTAACATATTCTAAAATCACTACAATTTTTACTCACTGCATACATGCCTATTTTTATTTTTTATTTTTTACTTCTTGTGTGTGTATGTTTATGGGTTTGTGGGAATTTCTTAAATTACTGTTGTGATTACACATGATCTTTCTTCTTGTGCTTTTTAACCTTTCTACTAGCTTTCCAGGTCTTTGATCCACTTCTTTTACTAAATATTTACCTTTGTCAGTAAGCATTTTGTTCTTTCCTGTATTTACTTATTTGTGTTTTTTACCTTTTTTTCTTAACAAATTTTTTTAAAGATTTTTCTTGTAAACTGGTTAATGATGATAAATTCATTTAGCTTCTTCTTGTCTCAGAAACTCTTTTATCTCTCCTTCTATTCCCAATGATAGCCATGCTAGGTAGAGCAATCTTGTTTATAAATCTTTTCCTTTAATCATTTTGAATACTTTGTGTAATTTTCTTCTGGCTTACAAAGTTTCTGTTGAGAAATCATCTGATAATCTTATGGGAGCTCCTTTATATGCAACTAACTGTTTTTCACTTACCACTTTTAAGATTCTCTTTGTGTTTAACCTTTACCATTTTAATTATGATGTGTCTTGGTTGGGCCTCTTTAGGTTCATTTTGTTTGGAACTTCCTGTTCTTCCTGTACTTGTATGCCTATTTCCAGCTCAAAGTTAGGGAAGTTTTCTGTCATTATTCCTTCAAATAGGTTTTCAATCCATTGATCTATCTCTCCTAGTTCTGGTATCCTTATAATATGAATGTTTGTATGCCTGAAGTTGTCCCAGAGGTTCCTTAAACTATGCTTGTTTTGAAAAATTATTTTTTTTCTCTTCTGATTGGATGTTTTCTACTCCCTTGTCTTTCAAATTGTTGATTTGAGTCTGTTTCATCTAATCTGCTTTTTATTCCATCTAATGTATTCATTCCAGTTATTGTATTCTTCATTTCTGACTAGTTCTATGCTTTCTACTTCTTTTTTTTGTGTTTTCTATCTCTTTTTTGAAGTTCTTACTGAGTTCATCTAGTCTTTCCCTAATTTCTTTGAACATTCTTATAACCAGTGTTTTAAAGTCTGCATCTGGTAGATTGCTGATCTCCATTTTCTCAAGTTATTTTTCTGGAGTTTTGTCTTTCTCTTTCATTTAGGACATTTTTCTTAGTTTCCACAGTTTGGTTACCTCCCTGTGTTTTTTATCTAAGTATTAAGTAGATCTGTTATATCTCCCAGTCTTTAAACAGTGACCTTAAGTAGTTGGTGTCTTGTGAGGCCCAGTGCACAGATTCCCTTGTCACTTGGTCTGAGTTCCCCAGTCTTAACCCTTCTGTTGGTTATGTGTGCCCTCTTGTTGTAGTTGAGCATTGAAATTATGACTGATTGCCACTTGTGTTGGCCTTCAGGTCACTTAGCAAGAGCTACAGGGCACAATGATGGCAGATGGTGCTTGTTTGGGGTTTGTGGACCTTTGAGATATTTTAGGAAAGCATGCAGCATGCACTGAAGCAGGCTACTTATGTAGAAGAGTCATTGGAAGAGGTTGAACTGGATGCAATGGTTGAGTGGTATCTCTGGGAATCACCAGGGTAGGTCAAATGGTATTAGCAGGTTAAAGCATAGATATGGTGCCTGCTTATGCTAGGTTGGCTGTGTAAGCAAAAGCTCAACAAAGGGACAATGGTGCTTTCCAACACTTTAGTCCTTGGAGAGAACTGTCCAGACCCTTGCCTTTCCAGCCTTCACCTTAAAGGTATTCAGTTTGGTTCCTGCCTATATGTCCCTGGTGCTTATTGAGCTGTTGCCTCTCTGCTAGATCCCACAGTGAGTGAGTTTGTTACTGAATGAGTCTGTCCATGGGATCTTTAAGAACTACTATGCTGAGGTCATCAGAAGCCCTCCTTCTCAGATGCAATCCTCACTGTTTTCCATAGTCAGATGTTATGGGACTTCTCTTCCTGATACTAGAACTCTGATCTGGGGAAACCAATGTGGAGCTGGGACCCCTTGATCCTCAGGGGGGACCTCCAAACAGAGAGATCTCTTCCTGATTCTTAATCACCACACATGAGTGTGGGTGGGACCAGCCATTTCCTCACCTTTGCCCTTTCTGCCACTCTCTAAGTGGCTTCTTCTTTATATCATTAGTTATAGGACTTCTGTCCTGCTAATCTTCAGGTGGTTCTCAATGACGGCTTGTCTACAATTTGTTTGTTATTTTGATATGATCATGGGAAGAAGAGAGCACAGCATTGACTTTTTTTATCTTCTCTGGAAGTTTTGAGAATTTTTAATATAAAAGATTTAATACAAGGCAAAAAAACCCCACAACAATTCAGGGTAAACCAGGAAAGTTTCTCATTTGCTCCAACTCCCTTTTTATAATCACTACCCTTGAGATAACCACAGATACATGTTTAATAGTTTAGAAGTATTTCATCCATTACATTTTCCATTCACTTATATTATCACATATATGCGTTATTCTGTATCTTGCTACTTCCCCCCAGTAATTTGCTTTGAAGAGCCTTCAAAGTTAGTACAAAATAGATTTATTTTATTTATCCTATTCTAATAAAGTTAACACTTTATACTAACCATTTGTTTGATTTTACCTAGTTGCACATTTGCTTGATAGACATATATGAACAATATTATATTTTCTAAGCTAATTTATTTTGTAGTTTTTCATCATATTTCTCCATATTGGCAAGGTGCTGAGATGACCTTATTTTGAGAATACTTAGCTCTTGAGATACTGGTTAATATAAAATTTGCTTCATCTGTATTATATGTCTTAAATAAAATAGCAAGTGACACATCTTAATTTATTGTCAAGTTTGCTTCAAAGTGAATAAGAGATCCTGTTTTTTCTAATTATGTATATAGCAGAATCATTCATGCAGAGGCATTTTTTTTTTCTTCTGGTACAATTACTGCACTCATTATCTCATGATATTTGCAAATTGAATATTTCTGGGCAGCACTAAAAAAAAATGATGATCATTAGATGATCACTGACATATTTGCTGAAAACAAGATATATTCCCAAGAAATATTGTTAGAAAAGAGAATTTTGGGTTGTCTCCAATTTTCTCTCACCTTATTTGAATGAGGCATGTCCAATCTCACTAAATGTTCTTTTAACACAAAATTAAGCATTTAGAATTCAGGCAGTGTATGTTTTTAAATATATACTTTTTGTGCTCGGGAACCTTCTCCTTTAACAAGAACATTGCTAAAATATATGTTCAGATCAAAAAACTCAAATAAAATTTATAATTTTAAAATATGTAACAAATCTAATAAAGAGTGAGAATAATGCTCTCTGGACCTGAAATGGAGTTTTCCGTGCTAAAAGTGCATAATCTGGGTGCTAATGGCCAGAGCATAAAAATATACCAAACTATAACATTCCAAAGGACTAGCTTAAGAAAGTCACCAATCACAAAAACAAAAGGTAAGGAAATTACTAACTCTAATTTACAAAAGTTAGGCATAACCTGCACACAAATTTATATTTAGATCCAGGCTAGAAAGGTTTTTATGTGAAGTTATTAAATTTGCACATTACTCTACTTTTGAGCCATAATAAATTTCTTTAGCAAAAATGTCCTAAGAATGAGACAGAGATTCCTGCTTTGCCTCAGAGAGTAATGCAGTGATTCATTTCATCACCTAGAGCAAAAGAACTCAGAACAAAAGATCTGCCTTGAACATGACAAACCTAATTGAGAAAAATAGTTTCTCCAAATGTTCTTAAACAAGGTTTTGTTTTGCATGATTTATAAGATTTCTAGTCTTTCTATTATTGATGAAGTTTACATCCTATATGAATTATCTTTCATTTAGAGGGTATTTTTCAAATCTTAACAAATATTAACTGTACCCATTCAATTCTCTAAATATTTAATTCACTATTATTTTGTGTTTTAGGGAAGGTAATTTTAGTGATGTTTTGGGTTTCAAGGATGTACTTTTTTTCAAAAAATAAGGTCTATGTTATGTGCCTTACATGTGAAAGAAGAATGTATGTTAGTTTATAAGTCAGAACTACTTTTATAATGTCTTAAACTGGACAAAAATTAAAATTTTTATATAGCTCAGTTTCTTTCTTTAGCTTTAAATTAGATAGATTATAATACTTGGCATTTAGTTTATTATTTGTGAACAAAATTATCTAGACATTTTATTGAGTGTGAGGGGAGGTCTTGGTGGTGATGGTAAGAATCAAAGTTTTAAAAATTACTCTAGTTCTAGATGTTGAAAACTAGATTTTATCCTCAGTAGTATAATAAAATTACACTTTCAGAGATTACTGGTAAAGATTAAAAGTCAAAATCAAAGATTTTTTTTCCCCTGTCTTCAATCTCTTGACTTCATCTTTTTTCAATCTCCTTAACTTTACAATTATACCTGTAACATATGGTTTCCTATATTAACCATATGTTTGGTCACAAGTGACAAAAAACAACAACACAAATTTGCTTTAGCAAAAAGAACGTATTGGCTCATGGAACTAGAAAGAATAGGAATGTGTCTATTCTCAGGTCAAACTAAATACATAAACTAATAGAATTCATGTGGTCTCATCATCTCTCCTGTCAGCTCTTTTCTGTGTGTTAGGTTCTTACCTCCTAATATAAAAGAATGCTCTTGGTGGGAAGGTCAAGATGGAGGAGTAGGTAAATGTGGTACTCTCCTCCCCACACAAGTACAGCAAAATTACAACTAAACTACAGAACAACCATCATTTAGAACCCCCTGAAATCTGGCTTGATGGAATTCCTACAACTAGAGAATTAAACAAGAAGTGACATTGAAACTGGCAAGAGGGGTGGAGGCATGGAATGGGCTGGTTGACACCCATGTGTGCCATTTTTTTTAATCAGGAGGGAGATCTTAGCTATGGAGGTCCCCCCTGAGGAACAATGGGTCCCAGCCACACAACAGACCCCTCAGCCCAGGGTTCCAGTGCCCAGAAGAGAAGTTCCCATAACTTCCAGCTATTAAAAAATAGTGGGGATTGTGTCTGAGTGACACCAAAGCTATTGGAGTTCCAGGCAGTTCCTCTTAAAGGGCCCACAAATGAACTTACTAAGACACACTCCCTCTGAGCATCAGTGCTGGGGCAGCAGCTTGAAAGGGTCCAGGAACATATAGGGAGGAACGAAATTGTCTAACACCAGGGAAAGAGCTGGGAAGCAGCTTTCTCCCAGATAAAATGCTGGCAGAGTTCAATATTCCTTTGCTGAAGCCTCACTGTCACAGAGCAAACAGGTAGGCCCCATATCTTAGTCTCCATCAACCTGGTTCACACTGTTTGCCCTGCCCTAGTGATTCCCTGTAACCCCCACTCCACACAGTTTGCCAGCCCACCTTAGCTGTTTCCAGTGACTTTTCCATGGCCTGTCTTGGTTAAGGCTTAAGACTTTCCTAAAATCTCTCAAATAAGCAGAAGCTGCCTCAGAGTGCTCCATACCTCTGGAAAAATGGTCCCAGGGCCAACACTAGCAGCAGCCTGCCTTGGTTAATAGCTTGGCCTCTCCTGAGAACCTCCAAGCTCAACATAAGTAGCAGCCATCTGCAGATCACTCTGTAACTTGGCCCCAGGCAAGGCACAGACTGTAGCTGTCTTTGCACCTCCTGGGAGGCCCCAGAGTCAGTGCACCCAGTGGTCAGCTTCAAACTATACCAGATTAGAACCCTATCACATCCATGAGCTACACACTCAAGATGTGGACTCAATGAGCACCAAAGCCACACTAAAGCAAGTCCTGCTCCATAGGGGCATCCTTCTGCATAGCAGCTCCTGCTCTGTAGTGACAGCTGGTTCTCACAGTCAGTTTGCCTGTATGTCAATACCTCTGAGATGCCAATAGCAATCAAGGCTCAATTACAATAAGACATTGCACATAGCCCACACAACCCCCAAAGGGGGCACCTAGAGTGCCCAACTCAGGTTACTGGAGAGGCTGAGCCACTGGGCCCTACAGGACATCTATTACCACGGGCACTCTGCCAATTCCAGGAGACATAGCACCCCTACTTAATACATAGAGACAAACATAGGGAAGCAGCCAAAATTCAGAGACAAAGAAACATGTCATAAATGAAACAACAGAAGAAATCTCCAAAAAAAGAAATAATAAAAGCAAGAGTTCAAAACAATGGTTATAAGGATGCTCAAGAAACTTACTGAGAACTTCAACAAACTTAGTGAGAACATCAACAACATTTAAAAAGACCAGTCAGAAATGAAGGCTACACTAACTGAAATGAGGAAGAATTTGCAGGGATGCTGAGAATCACATCAGCGATTTGGAATATGAGGAAGCAAAAAACACTCAATCAGAAGAGCAAAAAGAAAAAAGAATCCAAAACTATGAAGATAGTGTAAAGAGCCTCTGGCACAACTTAAAGCATACCCACATTCACATCTTTTGGGAGTCAGAAGAAGAGAAGGAGTAAGAAATTGAAAACCTATTTGAAAAAATAATGACAGAAAACTTCCCTTACCTGGTGAAAGAAATAGATATACAAGTCCAGAAGTGCAGAGAGTCCCAAACAAGATCATCTCAGAGGCCCACACCAAAATATTATAATTAAAATGCCAAAGGTTAAAGACAAAGAGACAATCTTAAAAGCAGCAAGAGAAAAACAGTTAGTTACCTACAAGGGAGCACCCATATGGCTGTCAGCTTATTTCTCAACCAAAATTTTGCAGGCGAGAAGGGAGTGGCAAGAAATATTCAAAGTAATGAAAAGCAAAGGCCTACAACCAAGATTACTCTACACAGAAAAGCTATCATTTAGAACTGAAGGTCAGATAAAGAGCTTCACAGATAAGAAAAAGCTAAAGGAGTTCATCACCACCAAACCAGTATTACATGAAATATTAAAGGGCCTTCTTTAAGAAGAGGAAGAGGAAGAAGAAGAAGAAGAAGAAGAAGAAGAAGAAGAAGAAGAAGAAGAGTTCAAGTATATCAACAATAAAATGGCAATAAATACATATCTATCAACAAATGAATCTAAAAATCAAAATAAATAAACAATAAACCTAATGAGCAAAATAAACTGGTAAATAAAATAGAACCAGAGGCATGGAAAGGTAGAACAGACTGATGAATCTCAGAGGGAAGGGGGTGGGGGGAGTAAGAGATTAACCAAAGTACTTTCATGCATATATACATTACACATGAAAACAGACAATAGAATTGTGAAAACCTGGGGTGGGATGGGAACCAGATGGAGGGAGGGAATGGAAGAAAAAAAGTGGGATATTTGTAATACTTTCAACAGCAAAAATATTAAAAGAAAAAATATTTGACAAACAATATGGCTACTCACAGCTTGAGTCATATTCTTAGTTTGTGAATCATGGGGAAAGAGAATTTCTCTTTAGCTCTAACTCTCTATAAATCTCTAGGAAGGACTATCTTTGGGATTAACTTTGGCCCAGGTCAAGACTCATGTCCATCTTTGTGACCTCAAGGCAGTGTCTAGTGCTTGGAAGTACCAACAGAACCATATGGAGTTGGGGGGGGGTATCAACCCCAAAGGATTCAGGAGAGAGAAGAGGAGGAGTCTTAAAAAAAACACACATTTCATTGCTCCTTATTTTCCTTTGACATCTCTGATTTCTTTTTCCCAACTACTGCATTGGCTTCTCATCCCCTTCTTGCACCCTTCCTCTTATTTAGACATTCTGAAGCATTCTACTCTTTTAAAGTTTTGCATTCTCTTCCACAAATAACTTAACCCATAGTTTCAACTAGTGCATTGATTCAGAAGCATTTTAAGTTTATATATTTGTATATCAGTACCATCTCTTTCTACTTGTCACACAGGAGCATAGGTGTGACTTATAAATTTACCCATCCTCAAGACGCTTGTGCACTATAAAATAAATACAAACATGCAACATCCATGATAAGGTTATCTCTTCACCAATTTCTTAATTCTTAACACAGAACTGTTCAGAACTACATTTTACTCATTATCAATACTCCCGAGACTTAAATATGGAAGTGGCATCCTTTTTAGCAAAGTTAGTGAAGAACTGCAATTATTAGAATGAAACTTTTTCACATATTAGGAAAATCAAATGTATATACCACCTAGAAACATCTGAAAAAGCTTATCCTTTGAAAGAGAAAGCTTTGCAGTTATGATACTGTTCATATAGTTTCCTCATTCCAGCACTCTACTGAATCCAGTGATGTGAGCTCTTTTCTCTATTTATATTGGTCACATTTTTAGTTTATTCCTTCATATAATAGAGTAGACAGTAAATCCTTTTTATTATATTACAACAGAACATAACTCTGAGAATCTTATAAATTTGATATGAAATATTTTCATTTTTAAGTTTGAAAAACATACATGTAGAAATTGAATATTGGAATCTAGGTTTATGACAGAGATTTCTGCTCGAGTTTGAAATATGGGAGCCATTCAATTAATCAAATTGTGTGAATGCTTATCTATGTGAATGAGCATGTAAGTTAATTTATCAGGACCCTGGTTTCCCTATTTTCAAAATGGGGAAAATAATATATAACTTATAGGATTTTTATAAGGATTATTAATTTATGTAGGAAAATTTATTTTTTCAGTTCTTATTAACTAATGAACCATTCTTATCAGTATCATAATTACTATTACAGTGTACTTAGCTCTGTGTCATGCTGATGGGAGTAAATATCAAGAAACAGAGTCTAATAGGAAGCACTACCATATTACACTCTTTTGATGACTGTGTTCACTAGGTATTTATCACTTTGTCTTGATCCTCTCTTTTTATCTCCCAGGACCTTTATTCTTTGTATTATAAACATATTACTGATTTCTCTCTCTATGAGTCCTTATTTCCTTTCTGTTTTAGAATTGGGATTTAATTGACATAAAATATTAATTTAAGGTATAAAGTGTAATAATTCAATATTTGTATATATTGTGAAATGATCACAATAATAAGTCTAGTTAACATCTATACACAGTTACAAATATTTTTCTATTGATGAAAACATTTGAGATTTTATCTCTTAGAAACTAATTTGAATATGCAATAGAGTATTGTTAACTATAGTCATCATGCTGTTCATTATATCTCTATAACTTATTTTATAATTGGATGTATGTGCTTTTTGACCCCCTTCACTCATTTTTCCAACTCCCCAAACCTCAACATTTCCTTTGGCCACCACCAACCTGTACTCTGTATCCATGATTTCAGTGTTTTGCTTTTATTTGTAGGGGAAGGGGTATTCAACATATAAATGCAATTGTGTGGTTATTGTGTTTCTGTGTCTGACTTACTTCACTTAGTATAATGCCCTCAATATCCATTCAAGTTGTCACAAATGACAAGATCTCCTTTTTGTATGGCCAAATAATATATACATACACAATTTTTCTATTCTTTCATCCATTAATAGACACTCAAGTTGCTTCCATATCTTAGCTATTGTAAATAATGCTGCAATGAACATGTATTTTTTCAAGTTAGTGTTTTTGTTTTCTTTGGGTAAATACCCAGAAATGGAATTGCTGGATCATATAGCAATTCATTTTTAATTTTTGGAGGAACCTCCACACTGTGTTCCATGGTGGCTATACCAATTTATATTCCCATCAGCAGTGCACAAGTTCCTCTACAAACTCGCCAACACTTATTTCTTCCTTTTTAAAAGTTATTTTTAAGTCATAGTTGAAATACAATATTATATTAGTTCAAAGTATACCACATAATGATTAGACATTTATATACCTTACAAAGTGGACACCATGATAAGTCTAATACTCATCTGGCACTGTACATAGTTATTACAATATTATTGACTGTATTCCAGATGCTGTACTTTATATTCCTGAGACTTTTTCTATAACTAGCAGTTTACTTGATTTTTTTAAATTATTATTTTTTTATTTTTGACAGTATTATAGATGTCCTCCATTTTCCGCCTTTGGCCCCCTCCCATCCAGCCCCTGCCCCACCCCAGGCCTTCACCACACTACTGTCTATGTCCAGGGGCCATGCATATATGTATATCAATTCTTTGGTTAATCTCTTCCCATTCCCCACATTCCCTTTTTCCCATCTGAGCTCTGTCAGTCTGTTCCATGCATCCATGCCTCCAGACCTATTTTGTTCATCAGTTTCTTTGTTTATTAGATTCCACATATAAGTGAGATCATGTGATATTTATCTTCTTCTGACTGGCTTATTTCACTTAGCATAATAATCTCCAATTCCATCAATGTTGTCCCAAAGGGTAAGAAATCCTTTTTTACAGCTGCATAATATTCCATTGTGTAAATGTACCATGGCTTTTTTTATCCACTCATCTACTGATGGGCATTTGAGCTATTTCCAGATCTTAGCTATTGTAAATTGCCCTGCTATGAACATAGGGGTGCATATGTTCTTTCTGATTGGTGTTTCAGGATTCTTAAGATATATTCCTAGTAGTGGGATCACTGGCTCAAACAGCAGTTTCATTTTTAATTTTTTGAGGAAACTCCATACTGCACCAGTCTGCACTCCCACCAGTAGTGTACTAGGGTTCCCTTTTCTCCACATTCTCGCCAGCACTTGTTATTTGTGGATTTATTGATGGCAGCCATTCTGGCAGGTGTGAGGTGATACCTCATGTAGTTTTAATTTGCATCTCTCTGATAATTAGTGACATTGAGCATTATTTTATATGTCTCTTGGCCATCTGTATGTACTCTTGGAGAAGTATCAATTCAGGTCCTCTGCCTATTTTCTTATTTTTTAATCTTTATTGTTGAGAGTACTACAGATGTCCCCAATTTTTCCCCCATGGCCCACCTCCACCCAGTGCAGATTACCATTTAATCCTCTTCAGGTTTTTTGCCCATTCCCAAGCCTCCTCCCATCTGACAACTATCATTTTATTCTCTGTATGTATGAGTTTGTTTCTGTTTTGTTTTGTTTGTTCATTTATTTTGCTTTTTAGATTCTACATTTAAGTGAAATAATATATTTGTCTTTCACTGTCTGACTTATTTCACTTAGGATAATATTCTTTAGATCCATTTATGTAGTTGCAAATGTCGAGATTTTATTCTTTTTTGTGGCTAAGTAATATATTTCATTGTATATATGTCCCATGTTTTCATTCTCCATTGGTTTATACATAGACACTCAAGTTGCTTCTATATCTTTGCTATTATAAATATTGCTGCAATGAACATAGGGGTGCATATATATACACACACACACATATATATATATTAACACTTTTTAAAATTTATTGGGGTGACAGTGGTTAATATCAACACATAATTTTCAAGTATATGAATTATGATTTCAAGTTTTTCAGAAAAATTCCTAGAGGTAGAATTGCTAAGTCATACAATAGTTCTGTTTTTAATATTTTGAGGAAACTCTAACGTATTTTCCATAGTGGCTGCATCAATTTACATTCTCATCAACAGTGCACAAGGGTTTCCTATTCTCCACACCTGCCAACACTTATTATTTCTTGTCTTTTGGTAATAGGCATTCAAACAAGTGTGAGATTACATCTCCTTATGGTTTTGATATTCCTAGCCCTTATGGTTAGTGGTGTTGAGCACCTTTCCACGTACCCATTGGCCATTTGTATGTTTGGTTTTTGTTTTTGTTTTTGGAGAAATATCTATTCAGATCCTCTGCTTATTTTTGAATCAGATTTTTTTTTTACTTTTAAGGTGTATGATTTCTATGTATAATTTGCATATTAATCCCTTATCAGATAAGTGATTTGCAAATATTTTCCACCATTCTGTACGTTGCCTTTTCATTTTCTTGATGGTTTTCTTTGTGGGTCAAAACTATAGTTTAATGTAATCACACTTGCTTGTTATTGCTTTTGTTGCCTTTGAATTAGTGTCAAGTAAAAACAATAATAGCCAACACCAATATCAGGGAGCGTATCACCTGTGTTTTGTTCTAGGAATTTTATGGTTTCAGGTTTTTGGTTCATTTCTTTAATCTATTTTGAGATAATTTTTGTGTATGGTGAAAGATAGTGGTCCAGTTTTATTCTTCCGCATGTGGTTATCCAGGTTCCCCAACGCCATTTATTGAAGAGACTGTCGTTTCTCCATTGTATAGTCTTGGATCCATTGTCACAACTTAATTAACCATAAATGTGTGGGTTTATTTCTGGGCACTGTATTCTATTAATGTATGTCTCTTTTTTTATGACAATACTATGCTGTTTTGATTACAATAGCTTTGTACTATAGTATGTTATTAGGGAGCATAAAATCTCTAGCTTTGTTCTTTTTTCTCAAGATTGCCTTGGCTCTTTGAGGGTCTTTTATGGTTCAATACAAATTTTAGGTTTGTTCTATTTCTGTAAAACTGACATTGGCATTTTTTTTAAATATATGTTTTTATTGATTTTTAGAGAAAGAAGAAGAGAGAGAGATAGTGAGGTAGAAACATTTTTCTCTCTCTCATCAATTAGAGAGAGAAAAATAATCGATCGGCTGCCTCCTCTATGCCCTCTACTGGGTATCGAGCCTGAAACTCAGGCATGTGCCCTGACCAGGAATTGAACCCGCGACCTCTTGGTTCCTAGGTCATCAATGAGCCACACTGGCTGGGCTCACATTGGCCTTTTGATAAGGGTTGCATTGACTCTGTAGAATGTTTTGAGTAGTACATACATTTTTAACAACATGATTCTTCCAATCCATGAGCACGGAATATCCTTCCATTAATATGTGTCTTCAAATTTTTATCAATGTCTTATGGGTTTTCGATATACAGGTCTTTCATCTCCTTGGTTAAATTTATTTCTAGGTATTTTATTCTTTTTGAGGCAATTTTAAATGAAATTGTTTTCTTAATTTCTCTTCCTTTCTGATAGATCATTATTAGTGTATAAAATGCAACCTATTTTTTAATATTGATTTTGTATTCTACAACTGTACTGAATTTATTATTAGTTCTAACTGTTTATTTTTGGTAGAGTATTTAGGGTTTTCTATATATATTATCATGTAATGAATACGGTGACAGTTTTGCTTTCTTTCATTTTTAAAAAAATATATCTTTATTGATTTCAGATAGAGAAAGGGAGAGGGAGAGAGTTGAAACATCAATGATGAGAGAGTCATCATTGATCGGCTGCCTCCTGCATGCCCGCAACTGGGGATCAAGCCTGCAACCCAGGCTTATGCCCTGACCGGGGATTGAACCTTGATCTGGATCCTAGGTTGATGCTCAACCACTGAGCCACATCCTGCCGGGCAGTTTTGCTTCTTTCTGCTTTGGATGCCTTTTATTTCTTTTTCTTGACTGATTGCTCTGGCTAGGATTTCCAACACTATATTGGATAAGAGTGGTGAGAGTGGGCATCCTTATTTTGTTCTTGTCCCTATTTTTAATGCCTATTCTCACAGATATTTTTCTAATCTTAATAATTTTGATACCAATTTGATTATCATGTTCAAGGAAAAGCTACTTCCCTATAAGTGTAAAGTTTTGTATTTAAGAGAATGCTTTCTTTTCCAATGGTATGACAATTTTACTTTGCAATTGATGCAGTGTTATATTTACTTAAAGAATTGAAAACCTATGCACAATTGGAGTCTTCTGACTAGATAGCTTATATTTTTATGCTCATGTTAGCACATTTCCTGAATGCAGACTTCTGTCACTTTTGTTTTATGGGATTGTGAAATTTGATTTCATTGTGCTAGTGGTACATAAAATACTTTTCTAGAGAGCTCTTGCATTTCTTAGCTATCTAAAATCATCCTGTTTATGGCCCTTAACACTATCCAAGGCACTTAAAATTATACAAAAATTCATAGATTTTACTGCTTTTGTTTAGTCAGTAACCAGAAGACCTTTAAATTTTCCTCAGGAAACTAAATATCATATTGGATTTACACTATGAGTTTAGGTCATTTCTGGATTACTTTAGTCAATGAAAGCTAGATAGCTATGATACCATGTAATTTGTTTAATCTCTATGAATTTAATTTCATTTACATATTGCAGAATGTGGGAATTTGTGGATGTTTATCCAAACTTTTTCATCTATTACAGGGCCTTTAAAAATAATAGCTATTCAGTGAGCACAAAGAAAATATGTTCATTACATCTAATGTTGTTAACTTTTTTTACCTATATAGGCTGTGTTCTGTTGTTGAAGATGTCAGTAGGAAGGATCTTGTAAAACAAAACAAAATGAAACAATGTTTTGTCACGTAGAACTCTGAAAACCAGGTTTTATATTTTCTGCTACAGTTTTAGAAATAACACTTAATGAACAATAGAATTGTAAGTAATAATTTAAGTAAATAGCTTTTGAGTATTATAACTCTGTTTTATAAATATTTTGCTATGCATTCAATATTATGAACTCATACCCTGCAAATGTATTCTTGTGTTAACATGCATTCACAGTATACATGGATAATGATTCCAAAGGCACTGATATAAGCTATACTCTGAATGTGTAGGTTCAAATATAGTAAAGGCCCAAAAGTCAGAATACATGATTTTATTAGTTCTAATTTACTGAAAATCTGATGACACAAAAAGAAACATTACAGTATAAGCCTGAATACATACTAAATACATACCACAAAGTTAGAAAGCCTTTATGAGTCAATTGATACTGCATAGTAATGTAATGAGTAGTATTTTCTTACAAAATACTAGCTATTCCACAAACATAGAGAATGATTTAGATTGGAAAATACAGCTCACATCCTAATAAAATAACACATTTGAAAGATATTTGAACCTGTGATCTACTGATCAAAATAAAGGCTTGGTAGGTCTGCTTCCTTATGGAGAAATAAGCTCCTAAAATACTAATCTTCTCAACTATTATAACTGTTGATTTTAGAGAGAGAAAAAAAAATGACTCCCTGAAAGCTATGGGTAAAGACAATGAACAAAGGCTGAGAGACTTTGGAGAGGCTTCAAACTTAAATGAAGCATGTTGTGAGTTCCTGGGTTTTGCAAGCTTTGGACTAAAGGTAGAATGTTGAAGCTCCAATAGAAAACCAATGGTTCCTTGTGTAAGTAACAGTGTAAGGGGACCATTGACATAAGAAAATAATAAGTAACCCTGAAAGTTAGAAAGAGAAGGGAAAGCTCAGGTTCTGTGTATAAATCCTGCCCAAGTCTCTGAATCATGCTTATGGACCCAAAAATTGAACTGAGATTTAAGATGGCAGTCTTTCAGTTTGAAAATCAAGAAAACCATACCAATACTCTTCAAAGAAATATAAAGGAATCCAGAGTCTCCATAGCATAACACTCACAATATCCAGGATATAATCCAAAATTACTTGACATACAAAGAACCAGGAAAATGTGACACATTTTCAAGAAAAAGATAGTCAGTAGAAGTTGTAGTGATTTCTGTTGTTGCATAGCAAATTGTTACAAATTTAGCAGCATAAAACTACATACATTTATTATTTCATAGTTTCCCTGGTCAGAAGACCAGGCACAGCTTAATTGAATCCTCTGCTCACAGTTACAGGTTACAATCAAGGCATCCGCTGGGCTGAGCTCTCATCTGGGGAATAATCTCCTTCCAAGCTCATTTAAGTTGTTTCATAATTCATTTATTTTTATGACTGAAGATCCCAATTCTTTGCTCAACAGGAAGCCACCTTCAGATACTAGAGGCTTCTAATATTTCCTAAAGGCAACTTGCAGTTCTATGTTATGCGAGCTTATGTAAGATAGCTTCTAACTTCATCAAGAATTCATAGAAGTAAAAGGAGAAATAGATAATTCTATAATCACAGTAAAATACTAGGTCTGGGATTTTATTTTACCCCGCTTACAAGATATTAGCTAATCTTTCATTGAATGGTGGCTAAAAAATACAAGTCTCCTTTGTAAGAGAAAAAGGAGTTTATTTTTTTCAGCAAGCAGCATTAATGTCAGCATATTTGTATCAATTCTCCCTTGTTCCCAAGTTCTATGAGGGAAAAAATATGGGTGTGCAGTACAGATAAGAAATATTGAAATTGGGGAATCCACTGCTTTTATAATAAGCAGTAAGCAAGCATATTTTTTCCCCTTGGGGTTGGAAGCTGGTACTTCCTCCGTTGAGGTTACCAGTGTTATTAACAACCCAGGAAGTGGCCCACGTGGAAAAGGGTCAGAGTTTTGTAGTCCCAACACAACCAGTAAAATCTATAGAAACATAAACAGTCCAAGGAGAATTGTATTTCACCAAGGACATTTTTATTGCCACTCTCTCAATAATTGATTGAAAAAGTAGATAAAATATTAGTAAACACATAGAAGATCTGAAAAAATTATAAAAATAATTTGACCCAATTGATATTTATAGAACTTTATACTTGAATATATTGCTCCTGCTGTATTTACCAAAACAGACCACATGCAGGGCCATTAAACATGTCTCAATTTATTTAAAAGAATAGAAACCGTACAGTGTATGTTCTCTGACCAGAAATAAATTAAGTTAGAAATAAGTAACAACAGGATATTCAGGGAAACTATAAATATTTAGAAAATAACACACTGCTAAATAATTTGTGAATCATAGAAAAAAATTGAAAGGAAAATTAGATAATATTTGTAACTGAATAATAACGAAAATACAATATATCAAACTTGGTTATATAGAGCTGAAGCAATGCTCAAAGAGAAACTTATAGCTTTAATTTTTTATGTACAAAAGGAAGAAAGTCCAAATCAATGATTCACCTTAACAAGGTAAAAAAAGTAGAGCAAATTAAACCCAATGTGTATAGAAGAAAGAAAACAAAGATAAGAGTAGAATTCATTAAAACAGACAAGCAATAGAGAAAATTTTAAAGCCAAAGGCAGGTCCTTTGAAATGGTCCACAAATTGATCAGCTTCCAGCTTGCAGATCAAGATTTCCCTATGCTGTACTTCACATCCTCATCACTATTTTGCAACTACCAATTTGTACTTTTTTTTTTTTTAATCCTCACTTGAGGATACTTCTCTCCCATTGCTTTTCAGAGACAATGGAAGGGAAAGAGAGAGGAGAGAGACCGAGAGAGAAACATTGATGTGAAGGAGACACATAGATTGGTTGCCTCCCACACTCGCCCTGACAGGGACTAGGGATCGAGCCTCCAACCCAGGAACGTGCCCTTGGCTGGAACCAAACCCAGGACCCTTCAGTCTGCAGGCCAATACTCTAACCACTGAGCCAAACCTGCTAGGGCCAATTTGTACTTCTTAATCACTTGACCTTTTCCATCCAGTCTCCCAACTCCCCTCCCTTCTTGCAATCATCAGTCCCTAGTAACTTGCTTTTAGCCAATACGATATGGCAAAGATGTTGGGATGTCATTTCTGTAATTAGGTCACAAAATATGTTTTTTATCTTGCTAACACCCTCTATCTTGCTGGCACTCCCTTCTGCCCTCTTGCTTGCTGGCTCTGATTAAGCTAGATGTCATGTTGTGAGATATTTTATGGAGACACCAAAGTGGCAAAGAAATGCATTAAGGCTGCAGACAATAGAATAGCTCATGAGAAACTGACCTGTTAGTCAGACAACACACAAGGAACTAAATTCTTTCAATAGTCTCATCTGTGAGGTATGATGACTTCAACATTTTGACAGACCAGAGCCAGAAAGACTCTAATTAAATTAGGCCTATTTTCCTAACTTAACAGAAACTATTACATAATAAATGTTTTTTTAATCCACTAAATTTTGGAGTAATTTGCAGCAAGAGAACTAATATACACACTCACACCTCCAACCATATGTTAAAAATTGGAGGATAAAACTAGAAAAAAACATAGATTTCAAGATCTGAATATTCATGAGTAGAAATTATAGAATTAGGAAATTTTAGAGATAGTGGTCCGAAAAATTACCTACTGAAGCCATTTTTTTTATTCTCACGCATAGTGAAGTTATGTGATTTGCCCAAAGACATAACAGAATGTTTTAATTTGGATTTCACTACAAAAGTATTGTAATTGCCTACTGATTTTTCTAGTAGTCCTACATATATATGTGTGAATCTCTTCTCCATTTATCAATACCAAAGACTCCTTTGTGATCCTACCAATGTTAACTGAAGGTTTATTAGGAACAAAATGTATATGAAGAGAAAGATTAACATCAAGCACTCCAGTGCAAACAGATGCTGTTTATGTGTTGTACTAAACAAGGAATCAATGTCATCCATCTGGGATCAGCTGAATAACTGAACAATTAACAAAGTAATAATCACTGATTTTAACAGAAAAAGTGGAAAGGAGAGTTAGGAAATACGCTCATGAATTAAATTTACATAGGCATCCATTTGGGATTATTTTCATGAGCTGACGTTGATAAAGTGTTAAGCACAGTACCTGGAACAAAATAAAAACTCCGTAAATGTTAGAGGTCATTATCATTATTATTTTAGAAAAAACTAGTTTCTGTCTTTCATTTTTATTTAATACCTATACAACACATAAATTAATGTATGTATAGGTGGCATAAAATTATGCATCTTGGTAGTGTGTATATATGTGCATTTGTAGCCTTTTTCTTCTTTTCTTTTGCCTTCTTCTCCCCTCCCTCAATAAAATGACTTCCTGCATTCTCCCTGTGCCCAGAGTAATCCATGCTACCAACCTAAAGATTATGCTATAATTTTATGCACACGCAGTCATATTTAAATTTATCGTGTCTACATTTACATACGTCTGCACCCACATCCATGTCTATATGCATCTGATATCCATATCTATAACCAATACACAAAAATGCATGACCAACATATTACATAGCTTTGTGTACATGAATAGTGCCCCTGGTGTTGTGAAACAACATAGGGTAGTTTATGTAATATGTTTACATGTAAATGTATATTTATATCTATACCTAAGGGATTTTTTTGCTTGCTCTTGGTCTGTTTTACGATACAGTATATTGAACATATATGTTTACATTTTCATTTTTTGTAGCTCAACAGTATCCATGGAGAACTGTTTTGACTTAGCTTTAATTCTTTCTCCCTAATGACGTTAGATTAGTCTATAATGTGGACTGTGGCAGAACATATTCATTCAATGACACAATGTTGGACATTTACATTATTTCCAGTTTTTTTTCTCTAAGCACAGTGTCGTCAACACTATACACTATACTAAGCAACGCTATACTAAGCAACAGTATACACATATTTTTACCTACTAGAAATTATGTTTCTGTGGGAAAGATATCCAAGAGTTGTCGTGAGTAGAAAAGTATATGCAATTTTTCATTTTAATTAAATTTGCCAGATTACTTTTTAAAAATATTTTTTATTGTTAAGAGTATTACAGATATTCCTCATTTTGGCTCTTTTTGGCCCCTCAGCCCAGCTCCCACCCACCCCAAGTTTTCACCACACTGTTGTCTGTGTCCATGGGCTATGCATATGTTCATATAAGTTCTCTGGTTAATCTCTTCCTGCTCCCCCTCCCGGCTTCCCTCTCAGATATGTCAGTTTGTTCCATGCTTCCATGTCTTTAAACCTATTTTTTCACCAGTTTATTTGTTCATTAGATTCCACATAAAAGTCTGATCATCTGATATCTATCTTTCTCTGACTGGCTTATTCTGCTTAGCATAATAATCTCCAGGTCCACCCAGCCCAGTGTGGCTCAGTGGTTGAGCTTCGACCCAGGAACCAAGCGGCCATGGCTCAATTCCCAGGCAGGGCACATGCCCAGATTGTGGGCTCAATCCCCTGGTGGGGGCCTGCAGGAGGCAGCCAATCAGTAATATTTCTTTTTCATCAATGTTTCTATTTCTCTATCCCTCTCCCATTCCCTCTCTAAATCTCAATAAAACATATTAAAAAATAAAGAAAGCATACCTTTGATGAGCTTAAAAAACAAATCTACAGGTCCATCCACATTGTCACAAAGGATAAGAGACCCTTCTTTTTTATAGCTGCATAGTATTCCATCATGTAAATGCACCACAGCTTTTTTATCCACTCATCTACTGCGGGGCACTCCGGCTGTTTCAAGATCTTAGCTGCCCGGCTGGGCGTGGCTCAGCTGTTGAGCATCAACCTAGGATCCAGGCGATTGGGGTTCGATTCCCTGTCAGGGCACATGCCTGGGTTGTGGTCTCGATCCCCAGTTGGGGGCATGCAGGAGGCCGCTGATCAATGACTCTCTCATCATTGATGTTTCTCTCTCTCTCTCTCTCTCTCTCCTTTTTCTTTCCTCTATCTGAAATCAATAAAGATATATATATAAAAAAAAAAATCTTAGCTATTGTAAATAACACTACTATGCACAATAAGGGTGCATATATTCTTTCTAATTGGTGTTACAGGATTGTAAGAATATATTCCCAGAAGTGGGATCACTGGGTGAATTGGCAGTTCCATTTTTAATTTTTGAGGAAACTCCATAGTGTTTTTCGCACTGGCTGCACCAGTCTGCATTCCCAACAGTGCTCAAGGGATTCTTTTTTTACATCCTCTCTAGCACTTGTTTGTTGATTTGTTGATGTTAACCATTCTAGCATGTGTGAGGTGATACCTCACTGTAGTTTTAATTTACATCTCTCTGATGACTAGTGACTTTGAGCATTTTTTCATATATCTATTGGCAAAGGACCTGAGTAGACACTTCTTCAAAGAGGACATCCAGATTACTTTTTAAAAAGCAATATTTTCTTATGTTACCACCAGTATTGTAATTTGTAGTGTCCCCTACAAAGGATATTGTTGTTTCTCACCATATACATACACACATATATATGCATTATTTAGATTTATGTTTTATTTCTATTATATATGTATTATGTATTATATGTAGATTCTAGTTTTTCTGTCTCAGTACAAAATTTCCCCGATAGATATAGTTTTGCATATAGATTATATATGTAATTGCCCAGTTTTCTACAAAGATTAAATTGCTTTATTTTTTACATTTAAACCCATTTGAAATTGTTTGCCTGTGGTTTAAAGTAAGGTAACCTTTATTTTCCAGAGAGATAAATTATTACATCAGCATTAGTTATTCAATAAATTATCTTTTTCCCACTAAATTGAATATAACCTTTCTCATTTATAATCATATATATTTTATTTTTTTGGGTCTGATCTACTAATCTCTTGGTTTATTCCTCTGTCAATAACATATTGATTTGATTACTCTTACTATATAGAAATTTCTGATAACCAGTAGGACAAGTCCTCTCAATGTTCTTCTTTATAATATGCTTGGGGTTGAGGTGGGAAATGCAGGTATTCTCAGGTATTTTTTCCTCCATATTAATTTTAAGATTATTGTACTCCAAAATACAAAAAAACAAGAATATATATTACTGAAATTCTAATGGGTATGACATTAAATGTATAAATTACATTTTAGGGAAATGTTATATTATAATTTTAAAGCTTCTTATCTAAGAACATAGGTTGTCTTTCCATTTGTTCATGACTTACATCTTCTGATACGATTTTATACTTCATATAGATAATGTGTCTGTTAAATTTATTTGTAATGATTTCATAATCTTTTTTTATGAGACAAGGAATAATTATCTCATTTCCATTTCTAGTTTCTTATTGCTTATTTAGAGAAAAGTTGCTGATTAAAAAAAAATAAATACTTATTTTGTATCCATCCACATTACCATTATGGTAGTTACTGTTTCTACTGGTCTCATAATTCTAGGTATACAGTCCAAAAGAGAGTTTTACTAGCCCTCCCATGATGCTTATACTGATTATTTAATTTTTGTTTATATTTATTCATTTGACTTTGAAGACAATATTAAATAATAGATAATAACATCATTTAATACCTTTCTTAAAACTCAGTTTAGTGTTAGCTCTTTAGATTAATATTTCCTCTTGGTTTTATTAAAGAGGCTATTGCATTTAAGTAGATTACTCAATTCCTTTTACTTAATGCTTTTCCAGGTAATGACTATTAAATTTTATCATATGATTTTTTAGCATTATTCTCTTGAAATTATTTAACATTTATTAAATTGATAGATTTCACAATACAAAATCATCTTTGCATTACTGGAATAAATATTGTTTTATCAGGCATTATTAATCTTGGCAGCATGATAAATTCCATTTGGTACTACATTATTTTAAATTTTAATGTATTACAAGTAAGATTTATCTGTACTACTATTTGTTTATGTTGATTACCAGGACGTGAAGTTAATGCTGTTTCAGCATTAATGAAGAGAAGATATCTACATCTATTTCTTTAGTCTATACTACTGGATTTGACATTTTTTCAGTCCTTTGAAGGTGAAGGTCAATGATGCACCTATATAATCCTGGTGCCTTTATAAATGGTAGATCTTTTTTTATTTTTATTTATCTTTATTGTTGAAAGTATTACATGTGTCCCCTTCTCCCCCCCCCCCCATTGATCCCCTCCATGCTGCATCTGCCCCACTGCCAGGCATTCCCCATACAATTGTTTGTGTCCATGGTTTATGCATTTACGCATATTAGTTCTTTAATTAATCTCTTCCCACCCACACAACCAACTCTGCCATCCCTCTGAGATTCCTCAGTCTATTCCATGCTTCTATGTCTCTGGATCTATTTTGTTCATCAGTTTATTTTGTTCATTATGTTCCACATATGAGTGAGATCATGTGATACTTGTCCTTCTCTGACTGGCTTATTTCACTTAGCATAATACTCTCCAGTTCCATCCATGCTATACCATGCTATACTTCCTTTTTACAGCTGGATAGTATTCCATGGTGTAAATGTAACACAGCTTTTTTATCTACTCATCTACTGATGGGCACTTGGATGGTTTCCAGAACTTAGCTATTTTAAATTGTGCTGCTATGACCATAGGGGTGCATAATTTCTTTCTGATTAGTGTTTCCAGTTTCTTAGGATATATTCCTAGAAGTAGGATCACTTTGCTGAGAGTTTGTTAGATTTTGTGGAATGCTTTTTCAGTGTCTATGGATATGATCATGTGATTTTTTTCATTCAATTTGTCTACGTGATGTATCACATTTCTTGATTTGTGAATATTTTACTAGCCTTGCATCCCTAGAATAAATCCCACCTGGTCATGATGTATGATCCTTTTAATTTATTGCTAGATCCAATCTGCTAATATCTTGTTGAGGATTTTAGCCTCTATGTTCATCAGAAATATTGGCCTGTAGTTCTCTTTCTTTACAGTGTCTTTATTTGTTTTTGGAATTAGGCTAATGTTGGCCTCTTAAAAAGGGCTTGGAAGTGTTCTTTCCTCTTGGATTTTTTTGGAATAGTTTGCAGGGGATCGGTGTTAGTTCTTATTTGAATGTTTGCTAAAACTCTTATGTGAAGCCAAGGCTTTTGTGTGCTGGTAATTTTTTAATTACTGCTTCAATTTCATCAGCAGTTATCAGCCTATTCAGGTTTTCTAACTCTTGCTGACTGAGTTTTGGAAGGTTGTATTTTTCTAGGAATTTATCCATTTCACCCAGGTTGTCCAGCTTGGTGGCATATGGTTGTTCATTGTATTTTCTTACAATCCTTTGTATTTCTGTTGGGTCACTTGTTACTTCACCTCTTCCATTTCTAATTTTGTTTATTTGGGTCCTCTATCTTTCTTTCTTTTTTTTTTTTTTTTTTTCCTGTTGCAAGCAGATGGACTTTATTAGCAGCCTTACAAACTGGTGCTCCAAGGTCCATCTGATGATCTTTGAGTCTTTTTTTTTATTTTTTATTTTATTTTTTTAATTTTTGTTTAAAATATTACAGATGTCCCTTTTTCTCCCCAACAGCGTGTTCCACCCCGTCCCTTTCCCCTCCCCAGTCCCTCTCCCCACCATTGTCTGTGTCCTTGGGTTGTGCATATATACATATAAATTCTTTGGTTACTCTCTCCCCCTCCACCCACCTGCCATGAGCCTGGCTGGAGGTTCATCAACCTGGTTTATCCTTTCAAATAATCGGCTCTTGGATTCATTGATCTTTTGTATTGTTTTTTTAGTCTCTATGTCATTTATTTCCACTCTGATCTTTATTATTTCCATTCTTCTACTTACACTGGGCTTTTCTTGTTGTTCTCTTTCTAAGTTTTTAAGTTGTAGGGTTAGATAGTTTATTAGAAGTTTTTCTTGTTTTTTGAGGTAGGCCTGTAGTGCTATGGACTTACGTCTCAGGATTGCTTTCATTGTGTCCCATAGATTTTGCGTTGTTGTGTGTTCATTTTCATTTGTTTCCAGGAAGTTTTTTATTTCTTCCTTGATTGCTTTGGTAACCCATTCATTGTTTAATAACATGCTATTTAGCCTCCATGTGTTTGAATGTTTTTAGTGTTTTTATTGTAGTTAATTTCTGATTTCAATCTTCTTGAACTAGTAGAGACTTGTTTTGTGTCCTAGCGTGTGGTCTATCTTTGAGAATGTCCCGTGAGCACTTGACAAGAATGTATATTGTACAGCTTTGGGGTGGAATGTTCTGTAAATATCAATTAAATCAATCTGATCTAGTGTGTCATTTATGGTCACTGTTTCCTTGTTGATTTTTTGTTTGGAACTCCTATCCAGTGAAGCCAGTGAGATGTTAAAGTCCCCGAGTATGACTGTATTGCTGTCAATCTCTCTCTTAAATTCCAATAGAAGATTTTTTATAAAGATTTTAAAAATATTTTTTTTAGGTACTCTTATATTGGGTCCATATATGTTTATTAGTGTTGAATCCTCTTGCTGGATCAATCCCTTTGGTATTATGTAGTGACCTTTCTTGTCTCTCCTTATGGTCTTTATTTTGAAGTCTATTTTATCTGATATGAGTATTGCTACCACAGCTTTTCTTTCTTTTCCATATGCATGGAATTTTTTTTTCCATCCCTTCACTCTCATCCTGTGTGAGTCTTTTCTTCTGAGGTGGGTCTCTTTTAGACAGCATATATTTGGGTCATGCTTTCTTATCCACTCAGCCACCCTATGTCTTTTGATTGGAGCATTTAATCCATTTGCATTCAAGGTTATTATTAATAGGTACCTATCTCTTGCCATTTTAATTCTCTTTTTTCTTTTTTTTAAAAATATATCTTTATTTATTTCAGAGAGAGGAAAGGAGAGGGAGAGATAGAAACATCAATATTGAGACAGTCATTGATTGAGCCCACAACCCGGGCATGTGCCCTGACCAGGAATCGAACCTTGATCACTTGGATCCCAGGTCAATGCTCAACCTCTGAGCCACGCCTGGCCAGGCGCCATTTTAATTCTTTAAGCCTATGTTTCTCTCTCTCTATTTCTACTTCTTACTGCAGCAATCCCTTTAACATTTCTTGCAATGTTGGTTTGGTGGTGACAAACTCCTTCAGCGTTTTATTGTCTGGGAAGCTCTTTATTTCACCATCTATTTTGAATGATAGAGTAATCTTCTTTTCAGATCCTTGTTTTGCATTACCTTGAATATCTAATGCCATTTCCTTCTGGTCTGTGGATTTTCTGATGAGAAATCAGCTGACAGCCTTATAGGAGTTCCTTTGTAGGTAACAGATAGTTTTTCTCTTGCTGCCTCTGAGATTCTCTCTTTGTCTTGAATTTTTGGCATTTTAATTATGATGTATCTGGGCATGGGCCTCTTTGGGTTCTTGCTTATGACTCTCTGTGCCTCCTGAACTTGTGTGACTTTTTCCTTCACCAGGTTAGGGAAGTTTTCTGCCATTATTTCTTCAAACAGATTCTCTACCCCTTGCTTATTCTCTTCCCCTTCTGGCACTCCTATGATGCAAATATTGTTATATGCATGTTGACCCCAGAGTTCTCAGTGGGAATCCCCCACAGCTGAGATATCCCTCTGGACCTTCAGCTGCTGCCTTTGGGAGCCCAACCAGCCCTCTCTCACCTCTGCTCTTCTTACAGCATTTATGTGGTCTCTACTTTCCATCCTTGGTTATGAAGGTGCTCTCCAGCTAGTCTTTAGTTGATTATTCAGGATGTTTTTTTCTATATTTTAGTTGTAATTCCACTTTGGTCTAGGGAGAGTGTCAGTGTAGCTTCCACTCAATCTGCTGCCATCTTGGTCTAGTCTTAAATGGTAGATCTTTAATTATTGTTCCAGTTTCTTCAATGGTGACTGGTATGATCAGTTTTTCACTGGTGTTAATTTTGATAGTTCATAATTTTCTACAAAATTATTCATTTCCTCCAGATTTACAAACCTAAGGGAATTGCATGCATGAAATTATATGCCCTAGTCTTTTAAAATTATTTGAGTGTGTGTGTGGGGGGGTGAGACTGGGCCTGGGCTTTATTTTATTTATTTAAATTTTAGCTATATTAATTTATAATTGACATATAAAATTGTAGGATATTTATAGTGCATATCATGGTGATTTGATAGATATATTGATATATCATATCAATATATCAATATACCATCAATATGTCAATATATATATATATATATATATATATATATATATATATATAACAATTTTCCCCATCTAGTTAATTAACACATTTAAGTTCCACTCTCTCAGCAATTTTCAATTATACAGTACAGTGTTATCAACTATTGTCACCATATTATACTTTACCTCCTCAGAACTTATTCATCTTATAGCTGAGAGTTTGTAACCTTTTACCAACCTCTCCTATTTAACCTGCCTCCCATCCCCTGACAACTACTTTTCTACTCTTTGTTTCTACAAGTTCAACTCTTTCCACAAAGTTTCCATAAATAAGTGGTATCATACAGTATTTGTCTTTCTCTGGCTTATTTCACTTAGAATAATGCTGAAGGTCCACCTGTGTTATCACAAATGGCTGTTTTCCTTCTTTCTCATGACTGAGTGATATTCCAATATATCACATATTTTTTATCCATTCATCTATTGATGAAAACTTAAGTTGTTTCCATATCTTGGCTACTGCTAAGAATGCTTCAGTGAATGTGGGAGTGCAAATATCTCTTTGATATTCTATTTTAATTTACTGTGGATATATACCCAGAAGCAGAATTGCTGGATCATATGCTAATTTTATTTTATAATTATTTTAATATCACCTTTCAGGCCATTTCAACTCTTTTCTAGTTCATAATCATGTGTGTGTATGTATATATATGTGTATATATATGTGTATATATGTGTATATATACATACATACAAACACACACATATATATATTATTTTTAATTAAGGCCATTTTTTTAGATTTTTTTAAAAGATCCATTATTCAATTTATTTATCAATTCTATTTTTAAAAAATTACTAGTCCATTAATTCCAGCTTTATTTTTTAAACTATCTGATAGTTTAAAATATCACTTGTTCTCTTTAAAGTTTCTCAAGATGAATACTGTTTTATTATTCACTTTTAAAAAAATTATAATAACAAAGGCATTTAAGTCTACAAATTTGCTTTTGAGTATAGCTTTTGCTGTCTTTTCTAGGTTTAGATTAAAAATACTCTTAATTTCTTTGTATCATAGTATATCCATAATCTCACTTTTTATATCTCATTTGGCTAGTGATTATCCAGAAATATGTTTCCTAATTTTAAAGTAGTTTGGATAATTTTGATCATTGTTTTATTTAATATACATAAATCAATTACATATCTATATACTAGTAATAAACAGCAGAAAATTGAACTTTTAAAATATTTTAATTACCATCCCAAACTTGAGATTGTTGGAGGGATGATTCTCTATGCTTTTCTCTCATTTTGGCAAGTCTTACCAGTACCAGCAATGTCTTTGTTCTGAAGGGTGCTTTTGTTAAAATTATATATATATATATATATATATATATATATATATATATATATACTTTATATATATATATATATCTCCGGAAGAAAGAGATATGTCTTCTTCCAAAGCAAAAGGTAAGCTTGCTTATTGCTTATTATAAAATTTTTAGGTCTCTAAGCTTGTACAGTTATCACATCACCTTTTGCATTATCTTGTGGTAACTGGGGTTAGGAGAAGCAGTGCAAATGCTGATTCTCTGTCTACTTTTATTGTTATTATTAATAAACTATATTTTGTCTCTGACTCAGTGGTCTTCTGTCTTCAGCCAGCATTCATGTAACTGTGGCAGACTAATGTGCTAGATTGCAAATAGGGTAACATTTTAGAAACTTCATAGTTGTTAACAAAAGTTCTTAGGAATAAATCTAGTAAAACATATGTAAGGACTTTACATTCAATTATAAACATTACTCACATTAAAAAAACACCTAAATGGAGAGACAGAACATTGGTATTAATAGAGAGACTCGATTAATAGTGTTATGATGTCCATTCTTTTTATATGAATATATAGATTAAATGAAATGTTTTACAAAATTTCAACAGGCTATTTTCAAGAGATAGATAAGATTATTCTAAAGTTTATATAAAAATTCAGAAGATTTAAAAGTTAAACAAATTTTTAAATGGAATGGTGTTGGAGGACTTATACCATTTGATTTCTAGACTTTTGATAAACTATAGCTACAGTATTATATCCATCTAATGCCAGGAAAACAATTTAGTGAAATAAAATAGAGAGCCCAGGAATAAACCCACAGATTTATGGTTATTTTATTTTTGACAAAACCAGTAAGTTAGTTGAATGTGAAAAGTCTTTTCAACAAATTGTGCTGGAAAAATTGAATATCTATATAGTAAAGAGAGAGTCAAGACTCCTCTCTCCCTTTACACAAAGAAAGAACAATTTGAGACAGATCATAGAACTAAATTTAAAACTGAGAACCACAAAAGTCCTCAAAGAAAACACAGAAGTCTATATTTGTAATGTCAAAGTAGGCAAATATTTCTTGGATAGGCCACAATAAGTATAAAAAAAAAAAAAACACTTGTAAAAATTATAAATTGTTCATTACCAAATTTAACATTTTTTGTGTTTTAATTTATCTTTATTGATGAAAGTATTACAGATGTCCCATCCCCCCCCCCCATTGATCTCCTCCAGCCTACAGCCAACCGCCAACCCCCCAGGTCTTCACCACACTATTGTCTGTGACCATGGGTCTTCCTGTTCTTTGTTTTTTCTTTTTGGTTCTCTGATTAAGTGATTTTTTTCTACCTTGTCTTCTAATTCACTGATCCAATCCTCAGCTTCCCCTAACCTGCTATTTAATCCTTCCAATATCTTTTTATTTCTGCTATGCCATTCTTAATTTCCTTCATAGAATCCATATCTTTTCTCATGCTGTTTAGGATCATTATAATTGGTATTCTGACCTCTATACCTGATATATTGCTTATCCCCATTTCATTTAGCTCTCTTACTGGAGAATTCATTTATTCTTTCATTTGGGGCTTGTTTTTTGTCTCCCCATTTCTGCTACCTGTTTGGGTTTGTTTCTATATATTAGGTAGATCTGCAGGACTCCCAGTTTTTTTGGATGGTCTCTGGTTCAGACAATGTCAGATGCTGTTTGTGTCAAGACTTGAGTACCCTTTTTGGAGTCTTCAGCAATCCACAGCTTATGGCTCACTCTGCTGGGGCTAGGTGCATTTGAAGAGGAACAAGATGTGCATCAAGGTCTGCTTTTCTAAGCCTGGTTCCAGAAGCAGATCAGGCAAAGACTCAGAGCATCCAGAGTTCTGCCTATGCCTGCAGGGTGATTTATATTCTCAGTCTCTTAAAGAGCCTCAGGCTGTAGACCACGCAAGTCATAAACTCCACAGGATGGGGTGAGAACTTTACAATTGGTGGGACAATTGTTTCTCCCCGAGACAAAAGCTGCCTGGATGGTAAAAGTCTGCCTGAGAAAGAAGTCCTCTGTATTATGGGATAGTGACTCAGGACAGAAACCTAGACGGCTGCCCTCAAGCACTCTCCCCAGAGTTCACAACCCTAGATTCTCCTCACACAGCTCTAGGACACTCCACCCTCCCTCTGCTGGAGTCCAAAGTAAGTGACTGAACACAAAAGTTTGTGCCTTGGCCCCTTAAAAGGGTTCCTGCATTTCCAGCTGTTCCTCCCTGGCAGACAGAAGCCCTGCTGATTTTCACAGCCAGATGTCATATGGGCACCTTTCACAGTTCTGGCAGTCTGGGCTAGGGAGCCAAGCTTGGGGTTTAGACCCCAGAGTTCTCAGTGGGAATCCCCCACAGCTGAGATATCCCTCTGGACCTTCAACTGATTACTGTAGGAGCTCAGCGAGTCCTCTTGCACCTCTGCATGTTCTACCTGTCTCTATGTGGTCTCCACTTTACATCCTCAGTTATGAGGGTGCTCTCCAGCTAGTCTTCAGTTGATTATTCAGGATGATTTTTCTATATTTTAGCTTTAATTCCAGTTTGGCCTGGGGTGAGTGTCAGTGTAGCTTCCATGTAATCTTCCACCATCTTGGAATCTCCAAAATTTAACATTTTACCTCATCAAAATACTCCATTAAGAAAATGAATGGTTATGCCACATCTGGGAGAAAAATGTTAATTATACATAAGTCTAACAAGGGACTTGTAACCAGGAATATATATATATAACAGGCATGATATATGAATGGTTAGTAAACACTTGAAGAAAATGTTCCACTTCATTATTGAATTATCAGAGAAACTCAACACCATAAGATATCACTTTTAGCTACTATAATGACTAAAATTAAAAAATACATACTGATAAAATTAAATGTTACCAAGGATATTGTGAAACTGGAACTCTCCTGTATGGCAAATGGGATTGTACAATGATATAACCCATTTGAAGAACTTTGGGCAGTTTTCCATAAAGATACCCATATGCTTACCCAGAAATCTCACCCCCAAGTATATACCCAAGGCATATAAAAACATATGAACATAAAAATACTTGTATTCCAAAGCTCATAATAAATTTATTTATAATAGGCAAAACTTCAAAATAACTCAAATATCCATCAGCAGATGAATGGAAAAACAAATAGTGGTACATTCACATAAATAAAATAGTGCTCAACAATTAAAAAACAAAACAAAACAAAAATACTGATATATTCAGTAATATAGATGAATTTGAATATTATCATGTTAAGCTAAGTAATTCAGACACAATATAATGTACAGTGTTTAAATCCATTATTCTGAAATTCAGATTAAGGCAAAACTAACCCATTTTTATAGAAATTAGGTAGTTGTTGGTCGGGGAAGCAATTAGTGAGGAATAATAATGACAAGAAAAAGGCAAGAAAAACTTTCTGGGGTGATGGGTATATCCAATAGCTTGTTTTGGGTGATAGTACACAGATATATTCAATTGTCAAAAGTTATCAAACTAAACATTTTATTGCATATTTATCATATCTCAATTTTTAAAAATCAAGATAATAAGATCTAAGATGGCAGCAGACTGAGTGGAAGCTACACTTACACTTTCCCAGGACTAATCTGGATTTACAATTAAAACATAGAAAAACCATCCTGAAAACTCCAGAAATCCAACTGAAGACTAGCTGAAGAGCTCACTCATAAAAAAAAAAAAAAAAATGGAGACAGCAGAGAGACTAGTAGGAAGTATGGATGCAAGAGGGCTGGCTGGGCTCCCACAGGCAGCAGCTGAAGGCCCAGAGGGATATCTCAGCTGTGTGGGGTTCTCACTGAGGACTCTGGGGCCTAAGCCCCAGGCTGGCCTTCTCAGCCAAGAGCACCAGAACTGAGAAAAGTGCCCACAAAACATCTGGCTGTGAAAAGCAGCCTGGTTTCTGTCTGCCAGGGAGAGGTAGCTGGAACTGCAGGCACACTCTTAACGAGCCAATGCCCAAAGTTTCCTGTGCAGTTACTCACCTTGAGCTCTGGTGGAGGGGGAGTGGAGTGGACTGAAGCTATGTGGGGGGAGTCTGGGGAGAGCCCTTCCCCCAGGTTGTGGGGGACACCTTTCATGGGAGGTGAATTTGGGGCTTTTGCCTGAGGGGGGAAGCAATTGCCCCACCCTGCTGGAGAGCCTCTCACCCTGCCCAGAGGAGTTTCTACAACCTGAGGCTTGTTAAGAGTCATAACAATCAGCCACCCCCACCCAGTGGAGCTTTTACAGCCTGAGGCTCATTAAGAGAATCAGATTAACCAGTCTACAGACTGAGGCAGAACTCAGGGTGCTTTGAGTCTTTGCCAGATGTGTTTTGGGACCCAGGCCTTAGAAAAGCAGATTTTGGTGTGCATCTTGGTCCTATCCAAACACATCCAGCCCCAGCAGAGGAGACCTCAAGCCTGGAGTTGTTGATAGCCCCAAACAGGGTACTCAGGGCCAGTCACAAACTGTATCTGACATTGGCCAGTACCAGAGATCTTCCAATAAGACTGAGAATCCAAGCAAACCTTCCTAACACTTAGCCAAAATGGGGAGACCATAAAACAAGCCCCAAAATAAAGAACAAGAGAAGTCTCTAGAAAAAGAGACAAATGAAACAGAAATAAGCAATCTCTCAGATATAGAGTTTAGAATACTGATTGTAAGGATGCTCAACTGCATGAAAAGAGATTTGGAAACTATGAAAAATGACTAGTCAGAAATGAAAAATGACATAGCAGAAATAAAGAATACATTAGAAGGAATAAACAGCAGATTAGAAGACGCTGAGGATAGGGTCAGTGAATTAGAAGACAGGGTAGGAAAAAACCACTCAATCAGAGACCCCAAAACAAAAAACAATTAAAATACAGGAGGACAGTCTAAGGGAGCTGTGGGACAGCATAAAATGTAACAATATTCATACTATAGAAGTGCCAGAGGAGGTCGAAAGTAAAGTAGAGGTTAGAGAATTTGTTTGATGAAATAATGGCAGAAAAATTCCCTAACCTGGTCAAGGAAAAAGGCACACAGGTTCTGGAGGCACAGAGAGTCTCAAGCAACAAGAATCCAAAGAAGCCCACACCCAGACAAATCGTAATTAAAATGTCAAGAATCCAAGACAAAGAGAGAATCTTTTAAAAAGCCAGAGAAAAGCAATCTGTTACCTACAAAAAAAAACCTCCCGCCCGGCCAGGCCTGGCTCAGTGGTTGAGCATCGACCTAGTATCCAGGTGATTGAGGTTCAATTCCCGGTCAGGGCACATGTCCGGGTTGTGGGCCCGATCCCCACTGGGGGGTTTGCAAAAGGCAGCCGGTCAATGACTCTCTCATCACTGATGTTTCTCTCTCTCTCTCCCTCTCCTTTCCTCTCTCTGAAATCAATAAAGATATATTTTAAAAAAAACAACACACAAACTCCCATAAAGCTGTCATCTGACATCTCATCAGAAACTCTACAAGCCAGAAGGGAATGGCATGAAGTATTCAAGGTAATGCAAAACAAAGATCTGAAACCAAGACTGCTCTATCCAGAAAGATTATCAAGCAAGCTGAATGGTGAAATAAAGAGCTTCCCAGACAAAAAAAAAAAAAAAGGTTAAAAGACTTTATCTCTACAAAACCAACATTACAGGAAATGTTAAAGGGACTGCTATAATTAGAAGTAGAAATAAAAAGAATGAGAAATATAGCTATAAATAAACAAAATGTCAATATATAAGTATCTTTCAATAATAACCTTAAATGTAAACAGGTTAAATGCCTCAATAAAAAGATATAGGGTGGCTGAATGGATAAAAAAAATGACCCAACTCAACTATATGCTCTCTACAAGAGACCCACCTCAGAACAAAAAACTCATACAGGATGAGAGTGAATGGTTGGAAAATAATTTTCCATGCAAATGGAAATGAAAAAAAAAGCTGGGGTAGCAATGCTTATATCAGGCAAAATAGATTTCAAAATGAAGACCATAAGAAGAGACAAGAAAGGGCTTTACATAATACTATAGGGATCAATCCAGCAAGAGGATCTAACCCTGATAATCTTACATGCACCTAATATAGGAGCACCTAAATTTATAAATAACTTCTAGAGGACTTTAAGGGAGAGATTGACAGCAATACAGTTATACTTGAGGACTTTAACACCCCACTGACTTCACTGGATAGATCTTCCAAACAAAAAGTCAACAAGGAAATAGTGACCCTAAATAAAACACTAGATCAGGTGGACTTAATTGATATTTACAGAACATTCCACACCAAAGCTGCAGAATATACATTCTTCTCAAGTGCACACGGGACATTCTCAAAGATAGACCACATGTTAGGACATACAACAAGTCTCTATAAATTCAAGAAAATTGAAATCATATCAAGCATCTTCTTGGATCATAATGGCATAAAATTAGAAATCAACTACAATAAAAACACTAAAAGACATTTAAACATATGGAGGCTGAAAACCATGTTTTTAAACAATGAATGGGTTACCAAAAGGATAAATAAAGAAAGAAAAACTTCCTGGAAACAAGTGAAAATGAACACACAACTATGCAAAATCTATGGGACACAATGAAAGCAGTCCAGAGAGGGAAGTTCATAGCACTACAAGCCTACCTCAAAAAACAAGAAAAATTTCTAATAGACTCTCTAATCCTACAACTTAAAAACTTAGAAAGAGAAAAACAAGAAAAGCCCAGAGTAAGTAGAAGGAAAGAAATCATAAAGATCAGAGCAGAAATAAATGACATAGGCACTAAAAAAAATACAAAAAAATCAATGATACCAAGAGCTGGTTCTTTGAAAAGATAAACCAGATTGGTGAACCTCTAGCCAGACTCATCAAGAAACAAAGAGAGGGAAAGGAAAGATAGTGGCAATGTGAGAAGCACCAGAACATCCCCGCTCCCAGCCACAATCTCAATTTTCTCCTAAAATACTACGTAACCAGCTTGGAAAAACCAGAGAAACATACCTGAGTGGACAGAGTGTGAGTAGGGAGCACTGAAGAAACATCATAGAGAGGGGGGGTGTGCAAAGGGGGAGCCCTTCCTGAAACCTGTGCTAGACTCTGATCCCCAAGGCTTAGAGTCTGCAAAGCTCCCTCCCCTAGGGAGTATGGACCAGTATCCAATAGAGGGGATCTCACACCCAGAGCAGATGAGAAGGGAAGGAGTTCCCCACACAGAAGGCAGAGGGACCCAGGGGAGCGGTGTGCCCGTGAGGAGGGGACAGCACCTTCCTAGGAAACAAAGCTTCTAATGGCAGACGGGACCACTGTCTAATGCTCGGGGTGCTGACCATAGGAAAGGCTGTCCCAAAGTGTGTGGCACTTGAGCAGTAAGGGACCAGAGGTTGGGACTGAGCACCCACACACAGGGACTCTCTGCAGACCTGTAAGGCATTATGTTGAGCCCCACAAAAGATTGAATCTGTGTGGTGTGGGGTGGGGAGGAGAGCCTTCTCGCCCAGAGCTCCCAGTGCTGAGAGGCTAGGATTTGTGACCAGCCCTGAGGGGTGCCATGGTGGTGTGTGGCGCTGCCCCAGCTTTGCTGAGATCAGTGGTGTGGGGAGCTGTGTGGAGCTGACTTTGAGTCCACTCCTGCTGGGTGCATTGGTGAGTGTGCAGCAGGACCTTGCAGGATGGACTCTCTGCTTGTGTGTTGCTTTGTGCATTTTTGAGTACAGTAGGCTGTTTGAGGGGCGGGCCTGGTGCAACCAGCCAACCAGAGCTAAGAAGGGAGGGGTGGAGCCCACCTGCCTCTCCTACAGACTGGGAGCACCACCCCCAACAGAAAAGGGGCTAGTCCAGCTCACTGAGGCCCCAAATACCCCCACAGGGCACAGCCCTGAGGGAGAAGGGAGAACAGCTGACAGGAGGACATTACAAGAATAAGACTCTCAGGGACTGTTGTTTGGGAACTGGAGGAAAAACTGAAATCCCCTGCTGAGGGCTGGGCAGCCAAAGGGCTCACTGGAATGTTCTTTAAGTAAACCCACTGAGCCTAGGCTGCTGAAACAGCCCATACAGAAAAGGACACAGGCTGAAATTGATCTGAAACTGCAACAGGTCAGAGCATGGTGAACTAGAATCAGAAAACAGTGTAGGGAATGAGGAGCTGGTTGTAGAGCAGAGACTAATTCCTGCACAGTGAGTGCCTGACAGTGAAACCTCTAAGTAAGGGGAGTGATACCCTGAGCTACACTAGCCATCCTGTACCCTAAATACTCTACAGAAGACTATGGAGTAAGACCAGGCAACTACAAAGTTTAAAAATAGCTGATAAGAGGAGGTGGTCCACAGAGAGCCTCAGATCAGCCATCTCCCTAAGGACACCAGAGCCAAACCTAAACAGTTCCTTACATTGGCTGATACACAAGTACCTCCCAGGAGAATGCAAATCACCACACAAAACAGTGATGCCCAGACACCACAAGCAGCCCAGAAGAAACCCAAGTTGACTGCCTTTTTTTTTCTTTTTCTCTTAGAAAGAAGAAAAAGGGGGGGAAGAAACATTTGTTTTTTCTTCTTTTTAAATTTTATGATAATTAATTTTTTTTTAAATCTTTAATTAATTTTATAAATTTTATTTTATTTTTTCTCTTTTGTTTTGTTTCTTTACTTTGTTTTGTTTTATCCTTACTTCTAATATCAAGACTTTCTTGACATTCCTGCTTAATGGCTGGGACTTTATCAGTATAATCAACAAGTTTACAGCTTTTCTTTATATCTTCCCCCAAATCTCTTATTGGACTCCTTTCCTGCCTGGGCTTTAGCTCTCTCTCTCATCTCGATCATTGGCATAACTTTTTTCTTCTTCTTCTTCTTTTCCTTCTTTATTTTGTTTTCCTCCCTCCCTTCTGTCTTCCTGTCTTTTTGTTAGATGGTTAGTTTCACTTATTCTCTTTATAGTACTTTTAGTTTTTCATTTTCAACTATTTTCCTATTCTCTCCCTTAATTGTTTGCTGTTCCTTCTTTCAGAATCTTTTATCTGCCTCTATCATCTCCCAGTAGATTCTCTATTTTTTACATTTTAGTGTATTATTAATATTTTCTAAATTTCAGTCACTATTAACATCAATATACTTCTCTCTAAGCTTTACTTTTCTTTCTCTTTCTCTTTTTAAGTTATTTTTTTTCTCAAGAGCTTGTGTCCTCCTTTCATGCTCCCAGTTCAATTTGCACTTGGGTTGTCTTCATTGTGAATATCAAAATATTTTGTAAGATACCCCTTGTTTCCTGGAAATTTAGTTGTGTATTGTCCTGCCTTACCAGCACCCATACAACAGCTTACATGACAAGGTTGGGGCTGAGATACACAGTTAGCCAACCTGAGAGGAGAGTCCTCCCAAGGACTGGTCAACAACGCTCTAGACCTTACCACAATAGGAGAACGCAAAGAACCCACAAAAAGGACACACACAAAAGAGACAAGCCTAGAGAAAAGAGCTCAGAAGTATAAGGAAAACATATCTATGGGCTCCACTGCTCTCACAATACAAAATCCATTTCCAGAAGATTGGGAGACAGCAAATAAATCTAATATATAAATACAAACCCTAAGACCTACCAAAATGGGGAGACACAGAAACAACCCCCAAATTAAAGAAAAAAAATTGCCAGAAAAATATTTTGATGATAAGGAGTTAAGCAAGTTATCAGAAACAGAGTTCAAAGTATTGATTATGAACATGTTCAAGGAACTTAAGAAGACACTAGATAATAAAATCGAAGACCTCAGTGAAAACATGAAAAAAGAGATACATACCATAAACAAAACTCAGACAGAGATAAAGAATGCTGTATCTGATATCAAGAATGCACTGGAAGAAATTAAAAGCAGGTTCAATGAAGCAGAGAATAGAATAAGTGACTTAGAAGACAGGGTAGAAAAAAAATCACTCAATCAGAGCATAAAAAAGAAAAAAAAAAATTAAAAAGCATGAGGACAGTCTAAGGGAGCTTTGGAACAATATGAAGCGAAACAACATTCGCATTATTGGGAAGCCAGAGAAGGAAGAAAGAGAGCAAGGAATAGAGAACTTAGTGGAGAAAATAATGACATAAAACTTCCCTAAGCTGGTGAGAAAGGAAGCCATTCAAGTTCAGGAAGTACAGAGGGTTCCAAACAAGAGGGACCCAAAGAAACCCACTTCAAGACACATCATAATTAAAATGGCAAATGGCAAGGATAAAGAGAAAATATTAAGGGCTGCAAGAGAGAGACAAGCAGTTACCTACAAGGGAACCCCCATAAGGCTGACAGCTGATTTCTCAACAGAAACTCTTCAGGCCAGAAGGGAGTGCCATGAAGTTCTGAAAGTAATAAAAAGCAAGAACATGCAACCAAGACTGCTTTATCCAGCAAGGCTATCATTTAAAATTGAAGGTGAAATAAATGGCTTCCCAGACAAAAACAAAAAAAGCTAAAGGAGTTCAGTACCACCAAACCAGCATTGCAAGGAATGCTGAAAGGACTGCTCTAAAAAATAGAAAGAATAGTGAAAGAAAGGTACATCAGCATAAAGGGGAAAAATGGCATTAAATAAGTTCATATTAATAGTAACCCTAAATGTAAATGAAATAAACAGTCCAATCAAGAGATATACAGTAGCTGAAGGGATAAGAAAACAGAACCCAAATATATGCTGTCTACAAGAGACCCACATGACACCAAAATATTCACACAAGCTAAAAGTGGAGGGATGGAATAAAACATTCCATGCAAAGGGAAAGGCAAAGAAAGCTGGAGTAGCAATTCTTATTTCTGACAAAATAGACTTCAAAATAATGACCATAACAAGAGACAAAGATGGTGACTACATAATACTAAAGGTATCAATCCAACAAGAGAAAATAACCCTTATAAACATTTATGCACCCAATATAGGAGCACATAAATATATAAAAAATTCTGGTGGACTTTAAGGGGGATATTGACAGCAACACAATCATAGTGGGGGACCTTAACACCCCACTGTCAGCACTGGACAGATCATTAAGACAAAAAATCAACAGGGAAACACAGACCTTAAATGATTCACTAGACCTAATGGATTTAATCAACAGTAATGGAACGTTTTATCCCAAAGCAGCAGAATACACATTCTTCTCAAGTGCACATGGAACATTCTCAAAAATAGACCACATGTTAGGGCACAAGGCAAGTCTATACAAATACAAGAAGATTGAAATCATATCAAGCATCTTCTCGAATCACAATGCCATGAAACAAGAAATCAACCACTATAAAAAAACCTCAAAAATATTCAAACACATGGAAGCTAATTAGCACGCTATTAAACAATGAATGGGTTATCAATGAGATCAAGAAAAAAATCAAGTACTTCATGGAAAAAAATGAAAATGACCAGACAACAACCCAAAATCTATGGGAAACAGCCAAAGCAGTCCTGAGAGAAAAATTCATAACATTACAGGCCTATCTCAAGAAATGAGAAATCGATCTAATGAACCATCTAACACAACAACTAAAAGAACTGGAAAGAGAACAGGAAGAAAAGCCCCAAGGAAGTAGAAGGAAGGAAATAATAAAAATCAGAGCAGAAATTAATGACATAGAATCTAAAAAAACAATACAAAAAATCAATGAAACCAAGAGCTGGTTCTTTGAAAAGATGAATAAGTTTGATGCATCTTTAGCCAGACTCATCAAGAAACAAAGAGGGAGGACCCAAATAAATAAAATCAGAAATGAAAGAGGCGATATAACAACTGACCCAACAGAAATATAAAGGATTGTAAGAAAATACTATGAGCAACTATATGCCAACAAATTGGACAACATGGGTAAAATGGAAAAATTTCTAGAAGCATACAACTTTTGAAGGCTGAATCAAGAAGAGGCAGAAAACCTGAATAGGCTCATAACAACTAATGAAACTGAAGCAGTAATCAAAAAACTCCCAGCAAACAAAAGTCCTTGCCAAGATGGATTTACAAGAGAGTTTTGCCAAATATTCAAAGAAGAATTAACACTTATTCTGTTCAAACTATTCCAGAAATTTCAAGAGGAGGGAAAACTCCGAAGCTCTTTTTATGAGGCCACCATCAACCTAATCCCCAAACCAGATAAAGACACTACAAAGAAGAAATATTACAGGCCAATATCCCTGATGAACATAGATGCTAAAATCCTCACTAAAAATACTAGCCAGATCCAGCAATACATTAAAAAGATCATACACCATGACCAAGTGGCATTTATTTTGGGGATGCAAGGCTGGTATAACATGCACAAATCAATAAATGTGATACATCACATAAACAAAATGAAGGACAAAAATCATATGATCATATCAATAGATACAGAAAAAACATTGGACAAAATCCAGCACCCTTTTCTGATAAAAACTCTCAGAAAAGTGGGAATAGAGGGATCATACCTCAACATAATAAAGCCATATATGACAAACCTACAGCCAACATCATACTCAATGGACAAAAACTAAAACCATTTCCATTAAAAACAGGAACAAGACCGGGCTGTCCACTTCCACTACTCTTAGTCAACATAGTACTGCAAGTCCTTGCCAGAGCCTTCAGACATTAAGAAATCATAAAAGATACCCAAATTGGAAAGGAGGAAGTAAAAGTGTCATTACTTGAAGATGACATGATATTGTCAATAAAAAACCCTAAAGACTCTATCAAAGTACTAGTAAATTTGATAAACGAATTTGGCAAGGTACCTGGATACAAAATCAACATCTGGAAGTCAAAGGGATTTTTATACACCATCAATGAACTTTCAGAGAGAGAAGCTAGAAAAACAATACCATTTACCATTGCAACTAAAAAAATAAGATAAACTTTACCAAGGATGTAAAAGATCTGTACTCGGAAAACAAAGGGACACTGAAAAAAGAAATTGAGGAAGATTTAAACAAGTGGAAGAATATACCATGCTCATGAATTGGAAGAATTAATATCATTGAAATGTCCATACAACCCAAAGCAATTTATAAATTCAATGCAATTCCTATTAAAATATCAACAGCATATTTCACAGTTCAGGAAGAAACATTTCAAAAATTTATATGGATCTTAAAAAGACCCCAAATAGCTGGAGCCATCCTGAGAAAAAAGAACAGAGCAGGAGGGTTCACATTACCAAACTTCAAACTGTACTACAAAGCCATTGTAATCAAAACGGCCTGGTATTGGTACAACAGCAGGCATATAGATAAGTGGAACAGAACAGATACCCTAGAAATAGACCCATGCCATTATGTTCAGTTAATATTTGACAAAAGAGGCAAGAACACACAATTGAGTAATGACAGTCTGTTCAATAAGTGGTGCTGGGAAAATTGAACAGATACATGCAAAAGAATGAAACTAGACCACCAACTTTCACCATACACAGAAATAAACTCAAAATGGATAAAGGACTTAAACCTAAGTCACGAAACCATAAAAATCGTGGTAGGAAACATAGGCAGTAAAGTCACATTCATGCCATGTAGTGGAATTTTCACTGATACATCTCCTAGGGCAAAAGAAACAAAAGAAAAAATAAACATATATGACTACATCAAACTAAAAAGCTTTTGCACAACAAAAGAAAACAGCCTCAAAATACAAAGGAATCCCAGGGTCTGGGAAAACACATTTCCCAAGGATGTATCTGATAAGGGGCTAACTTCCAAAGTGTACAAAGAACTCACGCTACTCAGCAAGAGGAAGACAAACAACCCAATTAAGAAATGGGCAGAGGACCTGAATAAACACTTCTCTAAAAAGGATATATAAATGGCCAAGAGACATATGAGAAAATGCTCAACATCACTAATCATGAGATGCAAATTAAAACCATAATGAGGTATCACTTCACACCTGTCAGAATGGCTACCATCAACAAATCAACAAACAAGTTGTGCTGGCCAGATGTGGAGAAAGGGGAACCCTAGTATACTGCTGGTGTTAATGCAGACTGTTACAACCACTATGGAAAACAGTATAGAGGTCCCTCAAAAAATTAAAAATGTAGTTGCCTTTTGACCCAGTGATCCCATGTCTAGGAATATATCCTAAGAATCCTGAAACAATAATCAGAAAGAATATATGCACCCCTATGTTCATAACAGCACAATTTACAATAGCTAAGATCTGGAAACAGCCCAACTGTCCATCAGTACATGAGTGGATAAAAAAGTTGTGGGATATTTACACCATGGAATATTACACAGTTGTAAAGAAAAGGATTCTTGTACCCTTTGGGACAGTATGGATGGACCTGGAGAAAATTATGCTAACTGAAATAAGCTAGGCAGAGAAAGACAAACATTGCATGATCTCACTTATATGTGGAATCTAAAGAACTTAATAAACTGAAGAACAGAAAAGAATCAATGACATGGAAATATAGATCAAACTGATGAATGTCAGAGGTCGGGAGGAGGGCTGGTGGGTGAAGGGTGAGAAAGTAACCAAAGAATTTATAGGCATACATGCACAACCCAAGGACATGGACAATGGTGGGGAGAGAAACTGGGGAGGTGGGTGGAATGGGTCACTGGGGAGAAAAAGGGACATCTGTAATATTTTAAACAACAACAACAACAAAAATAAAATAAATAAAATGAAGCAAAGAGAGGGGACCCAAATAAATAAAATCAAAGATGAAAGAGGTGAAATAACTGACCCAACAGAAATACAAAGGATTATAAAAGAATACTATGAACAACTATATGCCACCAGGCTGGACAACCTGGATGAAATGGTCAAATTCCTAGAATAATACCACCTTTCAAAACTCAATTAGAGAAGTCAGAAACTCTAGATAGGCTGGTAACTGCTGACGAAATTGAAGCAGTAATCAAAGGTCTCCAAGCACACAAAGCCCTCACCCAGATGGCTTCACAGGGGAGTTTTACCAAACATTCAAAGAAGAATTAACACCTAACCTCATCAAACTATTTCAAAAAATCCAAGAGGAAGGAACACTTCCAAACTCTTTCACGAGGCCAGCATTAGCCTAATTCCAAAACCACATAAATACACTACAAAGAAACTGAATTACAGGCCAATATTCCTGATGAACATAGATGCTAAAATCCTCAACAAAATATTAGCAAATTGGATCCAGCAACATATTAAAAAGATCATACACCATGACCAAGTGGGATTTATTCCAGGGATGCAAGGCTGGTACAATATTTGCAAGTCAGTAAATGTGATACATCACATAAACAAATTGAAAGACAAAAATCACAGGATCATATCATTAGATGCAGAAAAAGCATTCGACAAAATCCAGCACCCATGTTTGATAAAAACTCTCAGCAAAGTGGGAATAGAGGGATCATACCTCAACATAATAAAGGCCATATATGACAAACTTACAGCTAATATCATACTCAATGGGCAAAAACTAGAACCATTTCCCCTAAGAGCAGGAACAAGACAGGAGTGTCCACTTTCACCACTCTTATCAACATAGTCCTGTAAGTCCTAGCCACAGCGATCACACAAACAGAAAACATAAAAGGCATCCAAATTGGAAAGGGGGAAACAAAGCTGTCATTATTTGAAGATGACATGATATTGTGCTTAGAGAATCCTAAAGGCTCCACCAAAAAACTACTAGATTTAATAAATGAATTCAGCAAGATAGCAGGATACAAAATTAACACCCAGAAATCGATGGCATTTTTATACACCAATAATGAACTCTCATAAACAGAAACTAAAAAAACAATCCCACTTACCACTGCAACTAAAACAATAAGATACCTAGAAATAAACTTAACCAAAGAGGTAAAAGACCTTTACTTGAAAAACTACAGGACACTGGGAAAAGGAATAGAGGAAGATATAAACAAATGGAAAAATATACCATGTTCATGGATTTGAAAAATTAACATTATTAAAATGTCCATATTACCCAAAGCAGTCTGTAAATTTAATGCAATCCTTATTAAAATACCAACAGCATATTTCATAGATCTAGAGCAAACACTTCAAAATTTTATATAGAACCAAAAAACACCCCAAATATCCATACAATCCTGAGAAAGAACAAATCTGGAGGGATCACAATAGCAGATATCACGTTATACATCAAGGCCACTGTAATCACAACAGCCTGGTACTGGCACAAGAACAGACAGACCAATCAGTGGAACAGAACAGACAACCCTGAAACTGAAACCATGCCCTTATGGTCATTTAATATTTGATAAAAGAGGCAAGAATATATAATGAAGTAAAGACAGTCTTTTCAATAAATGGTGTTGGGAAAATTAGACAGATACATGCAAAAAAATGAAACTAGACCACCAACTCACACTATACACAAAAGTAAATTCAAAATGGATAAAAGACTTAAATGTAAGACACAAACCATAGAGATCCTAGAGGAAAACAGGCAGTAAAATCTCAGACATCTCTCATAGTAATATTTTTGTTGATACATCTCCTAGGGTAAGAGAAACTAAGGAGAAAATAAACAAATGGGACTGCATCAAAATAAAAATCTTCTGCACAGCAAATAAACCATCAAGAAAAAGAAAAGGGAGCCCACTGTATGGGAAAACATATTTGCCAACAGCATATCTGATAAAGGGTTAATATCCAAAATATATAAGGAACTTATACAACTTAAAATGAAGACAAACAATCCAGTTAAAAGTTGGGCAAAGTACCTAAATAGACGCTTCTCCAAAGAGAACATACAAATGGGTAAAAGACATGAAAACATGCTCACGTCAGTAATCATCAGAGATATGCAAATTAAAACCACAATGAGGTGTCACTTCACACCTGTCAGAATGGCTACCATCAACAAGTCAATGAACTACAAGTGCTGGCTAGGGTGTGGAGAAAAGGGCACCCTAGTACACTGCTGGTGGGAATGCAGACTGGTGCAGCCACTATGAAAACAGTATGGAGTTTCCTCACTTGACCTGCCACTTGACCCAGTTATCCCACTTCTAGGAATATATCCTAAGGAACCTCAACACCTATCGCAAGAACTTATGTACCCCTATGTTCATAGCAGCGCAATTTGCAATAGCTAAGATCTGGAAACAGCACAAGTGCCCATCAGTAGATGATTGGATAAAAAGACTGTGACACATTTACAGCATGGAATACTATGCAGCTGCAAAGGGGAAGGACCTTTTAGCCTTTGGCACAGCATGGAGGAAACTAGAAAGTATTATCCTAAGTGAAATAAGCCAGTCAGAGAAAGACAAGTACCACATGACCTCACTTATATGTGGAATATAATAAACAAAATAAACTGATGAACAAAGTGGTTCCAGAGACATAGAAGCATGGAACAAACTGAGGGATCTCAGAGGGTAGGCGGGGAAGGGGGTATGGGTGGGGAGAGATTAATCAAAGAATTTATATGTTTATAAGCATAACCCATGGACACAGACATTCGTATGGGGAATGCCTGGGGGTGGGATGGATGTTGGGGGGAGGGGATCTGTGGAGATAAAAAGGGGATATCTGTAATATTGTCAACAATAAAGATAAACATTAAAATAAATTAATTTTAAAAATCAGGATATATTATTATTTAAGGATGTAGAAGAATTTAGTTATTTATCTATAAGCATGATGGAAAAAATTCAGAACTAACAGAGTAGGCACACATTTACCCTTTGACTGAAGGACAACTCGCATTTATTTTTGTTGAGAAGCAAAGGAGCAGTGATCATCCTTGGCTCCTGGAACATCAGCCTAAATGCAGGGCACTAAGGCAATTGTCAAGGCTTTACCTCTCTCTTTATAGTTCTGAATGGCTTTTTATTGTACTCTGTGGATTTAGAAATAGAAGATTGCTAACTTCGTGACTTAAAACAACACCCATTATTATCTCATGGTTTGTGTGGATAATGAGTCTAGGCAAGGTTTAGCTGGGTCCTCTCTTTAAAGGTCTCTCACAGGCTGAAATCAGGGTGTCGTCAAGGACTGTGCTCTCATGTGAAGGCACAACTTGAGGAGGATCCACTTCTATCTTCACCCATGAGGTTTTTGGCAGCATTAAATTCTTTGACAGCTGTTGGCTGAATGATACACTCAGTTAGTTCCTTGTCATAGAGCAGAGAGAGATAGTGAGTCTCAAGATAGAATTCTGAGTTTTTTGTAAACTTGTCATGGAAGATATATACTATCACTTTTGCCTTATTCTGTTCACTGCAAGGAAGTCACTAGGTTCAGCCCACACTCAAAGAAAGGGTCTACACAGGAGGTGAGGATCATTGAATGTCATCTTAAAATGCTACCTGCCATGATACTTACTAATGTGCCCAGCATAGGAGATGCCAAGTATAAGGTACTATTTTATGGAAGTTAAGTTTTCTAGCCTTCAATATGCGTGAGCTATTTTATTTAATAATATTAAGAAATTTATGCCTGGCCAGGCGTGGCTCAGCAGTTGAGAGTCGACCTAGGATCCAGGTGATCAGGGTTTGATTCCCAGTCAAGGCACATGCCCAAGTTGCAGCTTGATCCCCATTCAGGGGCGTGAAGGAGGCAGCCAATCAATGACTCTCTCATCACTGATGTTTCTATCTCTCTCTCTCCCTCTCCTTTCCTCTCTCTGAAATCAATAAAGATATATTTATAAAAAAAAAGAAATTTACAAGATAAAGAGAAAATATAGCAACCTTTATATATAATAACTTAATAGTATATAATAATAAGTGCATAATATAAACATTAATGGACAGGAGAACAAAGCAGCCTTTCAAAGTTATAAATTATTAAATTTGCATTACAATTTGTAAAACTAATCACTAAAATAAATATAGTTTAAATAATTATTTTAATTCAATTTTCTTAGACAATTGGATCATTTTTTCAGAAATATAAATCTGTACATGGTATATTATAATAGTTTTTGTAATATAGTAGATATAACTTGATTGTGTAGACAGCTGGTTATTGGCTTGATTTTTCAGTGACAGAACACATCCTAAATCACCAAAATTTTAAATTTTAAGGTTGGTTTTCTAAAATATTGATTTTTTAAAAAATTTATTCAGTGCATGATTACTATTATGCACTTAAAATAGCTGGGGAAACAAAATGAGTTTGAAAATATTTCTAGCATAAGAGGAAATTACATCTCTTTTACTCAATATTTTGAAGTTACCATTGGGCTCTTACTGAATACATTAAACTACATGTACATAGACAGGTAAAAATGTTTATTATTATATTTATGAGTTAAGCTTCTTTATCATACATAACAATCAAAGCAAGATTCTTATAAGTAGAGGTTATTACTTTGTGGAGGAATTTTATCAGACCAAAGAATGATGTTAAAATCTTGTCAGAGACAAAAATGTATTTTTTTTTTTTTCTGTAACTATACCCTTAGCTCAAAGCCCACTAGGGAAGTAGTTCAAACTGTTGATTGTTTTACTGCAATTTTCACCTCTCTCTTGGATGAAGGTTTCAAATTCTCTTATCAAAGGTCTTCTCTTTCTCTCTTGCCCAATTGTCTTCTCTGATTGGTGTGAGGGTCTGGGGGACAGATATGGCTCCTTGACTTAAGAACCACTGAGTACTGGAAAACATGACTTTAGCAGAGTCAAAGAAGGGGAGTGATTTATGTTCTTTATACTTAACTAAAAGCGAGAATCATAATTTGACTTATTTAAGAATCCTGTATAGGCTTGTTTTATAGTTATTCTTACTTTAGGAATTAACACTCAATTTTTAAAAAGGCTAAGAAAGTCCCAGACCTTCTCCAAGGATTGATTTATCAGAAAATGAAAATCTAGGTGGTCCTAAAAAGTTGCATCCTTTTGCTTGTGAAGGTATTCACATCTTTGTATGAAAGACGTTTAGCAGCTATAATGCTAAATGATCACAGACAGCGGCTGTCAGCTAGTATCTAAGAAAAGAGCACTCCGTTTCTCGGCACAGACCAAGTGGAATTCCAGAGCTATTCCAGCAGTTGTGAACGCCATGTTTTCACTTTGCAATAGTTTGTTTCAACCTTATCTTTCTTACTATCTTTGTCATGAATGACTGTTTTATATTATTCAGGGATTTTCTTTCATTCCGAAAAAATTTTATAATCATACCTTTATAAGGGTCATTCCCTCTGTTGTTTAAAAATTTTCTCTTTTACATATTAGTAGGTTTTCCAAATGTCACCTTCTTAAGGACATTTTTCTGCTCTTCAGAGTCTAAAAGGTAAGGACTTTAGAATAAAAAGAGACAGATGACAAGTGACACCAGCAGCACTATGGGGCAAAAGTTTTCTTCTGTTGCTAGTACTGGTGGTGCAGTTTATGGTGTAAATATAAGTGAGCCTTCTAAGCATATTCTCTCTCCCTGCCCTGCCCCCCCCCCCCCCCAGCTGCCATTTTTGCTGGCATCATATAGCCAATAGCATCTTGGAAACACTTCAAGTGAGTTTTTGTTTGATCACCTGGGGAAAACTGAATGAAAAGTCTCACTGTTAGAAACAGAATAACTTAGTCAGAAATCCCCTGTAATAGAATTCTGAGATGAACTAAAAGCTTCTGCAATGTACAAGTATGGTCCTATTTTGATATAGGCATACATGTTGAAAAAAATACATAAAGTTTGGAGTTCTCTGAATGTGTCCACTTCACCTTCCCCAGTACCTTTGCACTTGTCCTTTCTTCTTTATTTCTCTTCCCCTGTGGTGAAGTCCTCATCCAGAGTCTTCTTTAAACACATTTGATTCTTCAGATTCCTCTCTCTCCAGATTGGATTTGATGCTACCTCTTGTGTCCTACTTAACAGTATGCGTCACATTACATTTTAAACTTGTCTTTACTTGATACTTTTACCTACTCAGTTGTTAAGTTCTTTTAGAGCAGGGACTTCATTTCTATGTCCCTCTTACATATTTTCACAATACTCTATCATTTTTTCTTTACTAACCACTATTCATACTTACTTGACTAATATCTACCTGCCCCAAGATTCTAAAACTTTATGAAGTCCAAGACACATTTTCTTTGCTTTCCATTTTATTCCAGTGTGTAGCAGAGTACCTCATATTTTATAGTTATACACAATACCTGGTATATCTAGGTTCACTTCTATGTACCAAGAAAATGCTTTCTTATTGTCTACTGCAAATGATGTGCCTATTTTCATTTCTGTCTTCACTCATAATGTTCTTTTCTGACATGTGCCACTGCATGCCTTAACATCTCCCTCCATTCATTCAAAACACATGCAGGAAAGTACAGTGACAGCAAGGAAATACCCTGAAGGCCAGTGCCCCAGGCCATAGGAGTCAGCCAACGGAAAGCTTGTAAGGGAAGGACAAGGAAAGCTAATTCAGCAACAGGAGATTTTGTGTCCAGTTCTTTGATTACACATTTACAACAGAAAATCTCTGGAACTCCTAAGTATAAGATCAGGTATGTCCTGGCTTCACCATCACTTAAAAATAAAGGATTCACTTACATGACTTATCCAGATAATTGGAGCAAGAAAACTGGATTTAAAGAAACTTAAGCTCTCAGTGCTGGCTCATTAATGAACACACAAAAGGACTTTTGCCAAGTCATTTAACTTTTCTGGGGCTTTCACACTCTGCCTTTGTAGGCATCATCTCTTTGATCTGGAATTCCCTAAGCTCTTTGACAAGCAAACTTTTACTCATCAGCAATACTCAGCTTGATCACCTTCTCTCTGAAATATAGCTTGACTTTCCCCACCTACGCCTGAACAGTTAGGTACTGCTTCCTTTGTGCTCCTGTAGTATAGTAATTATTTATGTGACTGTTCCTGTCCCAATCTGTTCTCTCCTCTTACCTCTAGCCTTACACACAATGATCTCCCAGTATTTCCTCTATTTTTGAAATCCTTGTGCTCAGCATATGGTTTTGCATAAACACTCAATGTTTGTCAAACCTAATGAATAAACCTTATGTCTTTATATTTCTTCCTATGTATATGAGGCATTTGGGCAAGATTAATATAAGTTTTCAAATGTTTAAAAAGTGGAAGAACCAGTTTTCTCAATTAAAAATTTAAGGGAAGGACCCCTCTATTAGGTAGACAAAAGAGCAAGAGCTCTATTTGAAGAATGGGATTTAGAAACCTGTCCACTTGACTTCTCTTCAAACAGAGGCACTATGAGGTGGAAAAATACAGTTAAAACAATTTGCCCTAGAATCACAATTGCTCATTTCCCTTGCAGCTATAAAAAATGTAATTCTGTAAAAATTATTCTTTTAAGTAGCAACATTTTTTTTTATTTATGTGAAAATCTTTTTGGTGAGATTTTTCCTAAAATGTAAAAATACTGACCTGCTTCCCTAAACAGAAAGCAGTGCTAAGATAACTGAATCTTTTCTTAATGACTCAGGCCCTCATTAGAAACTGTCACTGTACTGTTTCACTGAGCTGAATTCACAAAGGTGTTGTTATGACGTGTTTATTTTCCTGTATCTTCCATGTCTGTCAACTGTCATTTCTTCTGCTGTCATTTTTTCTGACCTAATAGCTCTCTTAGCTATTTCTCAAAGCCCCTGAGCCCTAAATTTTTTGTGAGCTGAAACAATAGAAAATAAAGTTTGTTTAGGAGCATATGTTTCCCCTGCTCCCCCTCAAAATAGTAGGATTCAAGAAAGTTGATGGCGATTATGTTGGCACTATGTGAAGGTCATTAAGGTTATTTTAGGTATTTAGTGGGCTAGTTTTATTTTCTGTTTTCTATGTCTTTGGTTTTGGGAATTTCTTAAAGTCATGCCTCTGTATAAATGAGGTACAGTATATATGTTTTTTTAAAAAAACTAACATTGGTAAAATCTGGGAATGACTGAATGAATGTGCCTTAAGTGATTTAAAGCACTTAAACCTGTTTTTTTTTTGTTTTTGTTTTTTTTACAAAGCAAACAATAAAATATTTTTGAGAAAAACCCCTAATAAATATTTATTTATAAATTATACACAAGTATTCTTGTTCTAATATATTATATACATCATAAAACATACTTGAATATAGAAGGTACAAATAACAAAAACAAATGCTTGTTCTAATATTTTCTTCTCATATTCCAGATAACTGTCTTGTGTACACTGTGTGATGCATGCACAATTACACACTTCACTTGTACATCTCTTATTTAGATAACTATGTAGTTATAGTAACCTTGACTTTAGTTAGGCAGATAAGTCTCTGCCCAAGTGAAAATTAATTTAGCTTCCTTTTAAGACATCAAATCATTTTTTTAAATTTCAAGAACATAACATGTGGCCTAGCATACAGAGGTACACAATAAATGTTTGATGGCCATTAAATGAATCAATGATGAAGCTTAAGTAGTCCATAAGGATAATTTCTAAACACTTTTATTTAGTTCATTTTATTCGCTTTGCTCATGTCGGACCTTTTTTACAGTGAGTTCACATATTAGTATATCATCATTAGTGTGTACATCACTAAGCAAGACTAGTTGTAAGGCACATTGAGATTTTAATGGTAGAAGGCTTTGAGCCAAGAATAGTGCATTCCATGGGATGCTGGTCCCCATGCAAGGTTTTTACCCATCCAGATTGCTATAGTATGAGCCATGGCAAAATCTGGCTTAATAAAGATCACCATATGGTACCCAGAGGCATCTGGAATGGTGGGTATGACACTGGTAGTAGTAGTAACTAAATAACAGTGATTCTCAAAAACAAGCAGATAATAGTACTATGGCATTGGGAAGAGTTTGGAGAAAGGGAGAGGGGCCGGTAAAGACACATTTGAGATTCAGGGAATAGTTGTGTGTTAAGCCTTCTGCTCTTACACTACACACTCACCTTGGGCACTCATAATCTTCTAGCTAGTAAAGTACCATCTCTGTGCTCATATTCTAGACACTGGTCCAGCAGCCTACTAGATGGTTCCAATTAGCTGTCTTGTGGGTGCCTCGGACGCTACACCATCTACATTATTAAATCAGCAGCTTTCCCCAAAACCTGCTCCTTCTGCCATCTCTGTAGGTGGTACTACCACCATCTACCTAGATGCAGAACACTGGAAGTTGTCCTTGATCCTCTAGCTCCCTCATTCTTTATCTTTGTCTGTTTGGCACTTTTCCCTCTGCCAGTATCATCCCTTGCTTCCTAATTGAACTCCCTAGCACCAATCTTATGCTTCCAAATTATTTTACACATTTCACCAGAATGACTTTTATAAATAGAAATTTGGATAATATATCCTCCTTGCTCAAAGAAGATGATACCCCTGCTCTGTTCTTCTCTTCAACTTTATTATTATTTATTTATTTATTTATTTATTTATTATTTAAATTTTAAATATATCTTTATTGATTTCAGAGAGAGGACAGGAGAGGGAGAGAGAGAGAAATAGAAACATCAATGACGAGAGAGCCATTGATCGAGCCCGCAACCCGGGCATGTGCCCTGACTGAGAATCAAACCCCGATTGCCTGGATCCTAGGTTGATGCTCAACCTCTGAGCCACGCCCTGCTGGGCTAACTTTAGCCTCCATCATTCTCCCCTTGCATTTGTTTATCCCCTTATGTTAAACTTTCAGTTCTTCAAAGATGCTAGGCTACCTTCAAAACTCTGGACCTCTACCCACACTGCTACTCTGCCTGAAACATTCTTTTCTCCTCTTTAACTTTCTCTTTCTGGTCTCAATGGGGACATAACTTTTTCCAGAGATATTTCCCTGATCCCTAGATGAGACTATATCTCTCTGCTAGGTATTGCCATAGCATCCCACTACTTCCCTTGCTATCCCATTCAGCAACTATTGTAAGTGGTTGTGTCCATATTTCCTTCTAGACCAGGGTGGGGAACCTTTTTTCTGCCAATGGCCATTTGTATATTTATAACATCATTTGTGGGCCATAGAAAATTATCAACTTAAAAATTAGCCTTCTATATTTGGTCAAACATTTAATTAACTCACCCCTAATGTGATGGCTGGAACTGCTTCTCTTTGGTGAGGCATGTGAAGTTAGCTGGTATTGATGATGTTGCTACTCACAACTGCTTTTCCAGGTTTGCCTCAGTCTGGAGAACAGTTGACTCTTTGTGATGGTTTCTTTTGAAAAGAACTGCTCACAGCAGTAAGTTGTTCCAAACACAGATGCATATTTCAATATATGTCTCCTCAAAGTGGGAAATTCATCATTGCTTATGTAAATTTATAAAACTTAAGCAGTGGGAGGTTGTTTTACCTAGAGTTCAGCTCATTAACACTTTGCAGCTAAGTGATATCATATTGTAGGTTATCAGGCACATCAGCTGGTTCCACATTGAATGATGTAGCAAAGATGTCCAATTGCATTTGTTTACTTTTCAAATCCTTAAATCTTTCATTAAATGCCTCAAATAGTTTCGCATAATCAAGTGTCGTGTATAAGGCTTTTGTCCTTCCCAAGTGGGGAAATGCATGGTGTTATTCCTTTCGAGTTGCAATTTCTACAGCCTTAATTTAGCTTCAAATGAATTCATGTTTGAAAGCAGAGAGCTGAGAAGCTGGTTGGGGCCCTGCAGCTTGACATTCAGCTCTGAGAGGTACTTGGTAATGTCCACCATGAACACTAGATCACACAGCCACTTGCTGTCTTTGAGTTCCCTGACAGGTTTTCCCTTCATCTCAGTGAACTGCTTGACTTCACCCCGCAGTTCATAAAACTTCATGAGCATGTTGCTGCGACTCTGCCACTGCACTTCACAGTGAAAAACATCAAGATCATTCAGTAACTCCTTGAACTGGTGGCTGTTAAACCCTCTGTTTTTGACAAAATTTATGCATGACACTATTGTTGACATTACATTGTTGAGCCGCAGTGACAGTGCATAGAGACTTTCTTGGTGTATGATGCAGTGGCATATAAGTAAATCACTTGGATCAAGACTGAGACGATTCAGTTCTTTTCGACAAATACAATTAAACTTTTTTGTGAGCCAACCATGGCTGGAGCTCCATCTGTAGTAAGGCCACTTAAGTTTTCAAATGTTAGCTCAGGTTTTACCATTGATAAAACAAGTCTCTCAAACAAGTCCTTACCTCTTATAGTGCCGTGCATGGCTTCCAGTGACAACAATTCCTCCTGCGTGTGAAACTCTGCAGTTATCCCATGAACAAAAATGGCCATTTAGGCAGTATTTGTTATGTTCATTGTCTCGTGACAAGTCAGAGAGAAAAATTGGAAATTTCCTGCAGAATCCTCCAGTGTTTTTTCAATATCTTGTCCTAAGTCAGTAATCAGATCTGATACAGCTCTCTGAGACAAACTAACACTCTGAAACAATTTTACTTTGTCTGGTGCTAACAACTCCCTAGTAGCCACCATGCACTCTTTCACAAACTCTCTCACTTACTACATAACTTGTCTCTGAATAATATTGTCTCTGTCACAAGGCCTAGTGAAAGCAGCTTGTTGTGATTCTAAACTCCACTGAAGATCATTGATTTTATCCAGATGCATTTGGCCTCCCAATTCATTAAGGTTAGCATGTTTTGAGCTGTAATGATGCTCCAGATTGGCGTTTTTCATTACTGCTAACACATTACCACAAACTAGGCTCACAGATTTGTCTTTGACTTCAACATAAAAATAACCATTTGTCCATTTCCTTGGAAAAATCGACTCTCTGTATCAACTTTTCTTTGTAGTCACCATTTGTAGGATGTCACACCACTTAAGTTTTAATAACTATCCAATGTGTGTGTCCCCAGCAACTCAATTATTTTGCTTTGATTGCTGTTCTAATCCTTCATCTTGGGTTTGGAACACATCCAATGTTTGTGTCATTGACTCTTGAAGTATTTTCTGTATACTGTAATTTCCTTAATCATCTGGTCTGTGTTGACAAACAAGTTAACAACATTGACATTAATCATCGGAGGCAAGGTCATCAACATTGTGAAGAATCATCTCATCTCATCTCATCTCATCTCATCTCATCTCATCTCATCTCATCTCATCTCAATCTCATCTCATCTCATCTCATCTCAATCTCATCATCTCATCTCATCTCATCTCATCTCATCTCATCTCATCTCATCTCATCATCTCATCTCATCATCATCTCATCATCTCACATCTCATCTCATCATCACTGGATCCCCATAGTTTTGCCATATTGTGTTAACACTTTTGCAACATGTATATCCCCAGCCTGCCTGGCACTGACTGTCCTCTGAGTCACCACAACACAGGCAGATGGGCAGCAGGCAGCCCGACAAGAAGCATATGTGTCCCGTCATGTACTCATATGTGTCCTGTCCATCCCGTAATGGATGTTCCTTACTTGTCCCTCAAAATTTATGTTATTATTATGATTCACTTAATATAAATTTAAGTGAAATTTGCTATGAAAAAAGCTCCTAGGTTTATTGAATTTTGAGTCCCGCCTGTGGTTGCCTTGGCAGGGCCAGGCCAAACAATTTCGAGGGCCATATTTGGTACTCGGACTGGACTTTCCCCACCCCTGTTCTAGACTGTGAGCTCCATGAGGACAATGGACACGTTGTCATCTTCATTGCTGCATCCCCAGCACCCATGATAGGGCCTTCCACCTCCATATATGTTTGTTGAATAAAATAATGAGAGGATGAAGACATTGGAGTGCTCAGAGGGAGCCAAGCTAAGTGATTAGTCAGAAAGACTAAACAAATACAGCAAGGGAAGGAGTAAATGGGCAACTTAAGTGTAGGTGCCCATACTTAATTCCTGGTGTATCAGATACCAGGCTTATGGAATTTTACGTCCTCCCAGGGGGTAGACCTGAATTTTCCTAATGAAGTCAGATAGCCTTGCAGTCAGACAGACCTGAGCTTTAAATTCTAGAGGTATACTCCTGGCAAGTTACTGATAGGGCTGATATAAGAATTCAATGAGATAATTTATGCAAAGTGCATGGCACAGTTACCTAGTATTTTGATGTGGTTCTTGTGATATTGTCATTATGCCATTTTCAACATTATCCATCAAAATACTTCTGCTATCTAATAATAATAATAGTCAATATTTTTGAGCACCTTTCCTCAAATTTAACATTTTTCCAGATGACATAAGAGAATTACTTTATTTAGTCCTCATGGGATCCTATGAAGAGTTGTTTTTATCATTTTCACTTAATGAGGCAACCAAGGCATAGAGACGTTGATTAACTTGACCAAATTCACACTGCTGAGCAAGGTACAACATTTGACTACTTACCACACAACCCCTCATTTGTTCTTAATATTTTTATTTGAATTTATTTCGTCCCCATTAAAGGGTAAGATGTTTAAATTTAAGTATTTTTTGACTTGTCTATTGTATGTGCCACATTAATTACTGTGTGAATTTAAATGAACAAATATTTATTACTGACTATGACTTTCTTGAAGAGTCCTATACCTTATTGATATTTGGGGACTTTAACATTGGGGGAAGCAGAGTTTGCCACCCCAAAATATTTATCACTATAACTTCCTTGGTATATTATTTTAAGCTTACTGTGTTAAGAAACAAAAAACTCAGGGAGAACATTTGATCTTCCCCCTAACTGCCTAAAAGAATTTAGATAGAGGACCTGCTCTAGGAAGGGCACCATCATCATAGTTAACTGTAGTTTAATATGAATTATGTGTGATAGACAGGGAGGAACCTCGCAAGGCCCATTTGAATGAAGTTGGCTCTATGTCCAACAGGTAAAGATGGCCCAGCAAACATTGATTTACCGAACATTTGCTTTCAAACCTTCATACAAATTGCCTTACTGACCTTTGAAGTCCCAAAACTTCTCCTTAGATCCAAAATGGCATAAAATCCTTAATTGTCCAATATGTTGTTGGGTCTCATATTTTATGGAACCCCCATATGTGGTGTGTAATAAATGTGGTTATTTTATCAATCTGTCTCATATTAATATGATTATTATCCCAGCCAGAAGAACTTAAAAAAGTAGCAGAAAAAAATTTATGTTTCCACCCCACAACATTTTAGTGAGGGGATTAATTAAAAAAAAAAAAGCTGAGACAAGGAAATATATTAGAAAGGAATAAAACAATCTTCTAGAGCAGCTTTCTGTTCCACTCTTGGTTGCAGATTATGCTGCAGTGGACAGTGATGCTTCCTAAGTATTTATTCTCTAATGGCAATACAGTCACCCTCAGAATTGTTCTGCTTCCATCAAGCAGATTCCAAATAGTCCAGGCTCCTAGACAACTTTTTAGAAGAGTTAAGGCACTTTTATACATACCACTTCTTAAATTTCTAAATAAAAAAACACACATTTGTTTGTTATAGGTCGCTAGGCAAAATGTCATTGTCTTTTAAGAGTATTGTCTGAGTAACTATCCTCAGAAACTTCAAAGGCAGTGTTTTTCAGGTTTAACTGGAAGTAAGTTTGGTTGCACTGACTTTTTAAAAGTAAAAAAAAAAGGATTTTCTCAATCAATTGGAATCAATTGCAATTTTTTTTTAAGAAACACCTAGAAAGAAGATGTATCCAATGTACATTTTCTTCAATTCTGATAACATTATTGTGTGAGAGAGATTCAAAAATTGAGTTTGTTCTAGCTTTATACAAATGAATTACACATTTTAATTCAATAGAGCAAAAGTTATCTGAATATATTTAATATATTATTTTATATCTGCAAATTGCTTTATTCTTGTTTTTATCTCATCAGGTTAAATCAGAATGTCTCCTTTATGAATGGAGAGTTGATCTGCTATTTACTTCCAGTCACGTTTATCCGGCCACACAGAAGTGATCAGTCCAGGCATTCAGCCTGCAACAGTCCTGGCTTGCCTTGGGCCAGGACATCCTCAAGGGTGTCAACCTTGCCGGCTTGGATGCCTCCAGTGCGTTCATGCAACTGCAACTGGTTTTACCAGATCCAGAATTCTGTTTGACCAAAATAAACAAAGAACTGAAAAACAGAATGAAGGGAATTTCAGAGTTACAGATCTTGAGATTGTACAGCCAGCTAGAGGTCATGGTTACAAAATCATACTTTATTCCACCAGTAAAGTTTGATATTTTTTCATGTTTTATTGTCCACCGGAAAGGTTTCTACTTCCCTCATGGCATTCCCAGAATTTCAGTTGTTCTGGGGCTGGACTGGGAAGAGTAGTTGGGAGACTGGGGATACGATGAGTGGGGTGGAGGGGGTGTGGGCCAACTCTTGGGCAGTCAGGGACCAGCGTACTAACTCCTCTTCCTGGCCTGAGGAAACCTTCTCTGCCTCGTGGCTTTGGCCTCCTGACCCAGACGGAATGGGGCACAAGGGAGCACAAAGCCTGCCAGGTCGGGGCTGCGGTCCAGGAGATCCAGGAGTCCCCGTGCGGATATGATGAAGAGAAACAGAAGAGGAAGTGCTTTAGGAGTATAGAAGTGGTGGAAGGGGTAAAGAGAGGCAGAGGGGAAAAAGTCCCCCTTGTGAGAGAACTGGCTGGCCAGAGGTGGCCAGGAGAGGGGCGGAGCCCGAGTCGGAGGAGCGGCCGCGGCCCGGGTTGCAGCCACTTCGCTGCGCGGAGGGAGGCGGAGGGACAGGCAGGGCGGCCTCCACCATCTGGCCACCCGGGCAAGATGCAGTCTTAGCTGGAGCCTCACTAACTTTCCGGGCGGAAGAGGAGGAGAAAGGGGTTTTGAGCGAGTTGGGGGTGGGAGGATGCTGAGGTACGTGGTGGTCTCCCGGGCCAGGAGGAGGAGGGCTTTTAGCCCCTTACCTGGAGCTTCTAAATCCAATCCCTTCTCCCTTGCAGTAGGCCCCCCACCCCCACCCCCACCCCCACCCCCAACTTCCTGAGAGTTGGTTGCTGTCAGCGTGCTGGGTAAACCGTTTTTTTCCCCGGTTTCAAATCAAAACTTCCCCTGGGTGGGGTTTAGGGGAGGGAAGCGGAGGGGGAGGGAATGTCCTGGAGGGTTGGTGTGCTTTTCTCTAATAACTCCTTTTTCCCCGACCAGAAGCAGTCAGTTCCCTGCACCCAGCACCTAACAGCCCTTCAGCTTCCGCCCGGCGGGGCGGCCAGCTAGGCAGCTGTCGGTGGCGCTGCCCATGTCAGACGCGGGAGAAGCCCTAGCTCCGGGGCCCCAAGAAGGCGCCGAGGCTGGCGATGGCTGCCTGGGCGCCCCCGCTCAGGGTGAGTGCGCGCTTGCGAGTTGCAAGCTTCTTTGTTGTTGCATTTTAAAATTTGTTCACACATTATCGATTGGAGTGTGTATATAAGTGCGTGTGTGCCGGGGTGCGGTGAGGACATATACCTAGCTCATAGTTGTGAACTTTTTGCACAATGTTACTCAAAGCAAGTTCTCCAAGATTCCTGCCCTAGATCAACAACCGGATAAGAGGGCGGGATCCGCTGGTTCCTCCACTCCCCCTTCATTTGGCTGTGGAGAAACCGGATGACCTGATTGCTTCTCCCTTAAGCTTATGCACTGATGGGCCTCGAATATGTGAGTTCTGAAGCAATTTTCCCTGGGTCGCTTCAGTTTTTATGTCTTCATCAGTTCCAGGCACGCCTCTGTACCCTGAACAGTATGCATTCCCTTCATCTTTCTGTTTCTTGTGGGCTACTCTGCAACTCGGTTTATAATCCAGGTTTCTGTGACCTATTACTTTGGAATGGCTCATGCATACGTTTTCAATAACTTTTGTTTTGAAAAAAATATTCCTTTAAAGAAACACTTTCCAGGAATGAATTACCTCCTTTGTGTTCTTCCAAAATGTCAACACATGCAGACTATAAGAGAAAATACTTTTGTTTCTGAGAAACTTCCATAACAAGCTTGTAAACAACTCAGATTGTCTTTCTGCTCTTAAAGGTAACAACAGGTTTTCACTGGTGACCATGAAAGAGAAAGGGCCTTACTCTTCTGATGTATTTTCCTCTTAGGGTGGTTCTTATTTAAAGAATTTTGATACTGATATGAATTCAGTAATTTTCCAGAGCTCAAAAACCTACTTTATACTCTTGATTTTAAGTCTATCTGATAGCTTCCCCTCACCTCCTACCCCCCTTAACGATAATGTAATGGGATCTTTGGCATTTTGTTTTAAAGGGAGCAAAAAATAGGTAAAAGCAGGAAACATCCATGGCTGAGTCAAAATGTTCTTGCATTCAGGGCTGTTAAATTGAATTATGTTTATCATTGTTGTGTGTTTTTTTGCTTTCAAACAGGGAGTCATTTTTTCTAAACAGACAAAATAGAGAAAATCAGAGAAATAGAATGATAAACATGTTTTTCCAGAAGCAGCCTCTGTTCTGCACATTATATTGCCAATACAATCATTTTCCTGTCCTTAAGCATGTCCCCTGTAGTCATAGACTCACTGATGGGCTTTTTATGTTCACAGTTTAGTTGTTAATCACAATTGTTAAACAGTGCTTACTTAATTCAAAAATCAACACCAAGCACACTAAAAAAACAATTGATTTAGGTATTTTTGATGCCTAACATGTCCAACTTTAATAGTTTACATTTTTAAAATCACCTAAAAGACCTTGCAGTAATGCTTAATGTAACTGTGCAGACACAATGCTGTAAGATATCACATGATCTGACTTTTAAGAAGCAGACATGTAGAATGGTGTGAATGTTGGCTTCATATAACATGCACAGTATCATTGTGGAAACTCTTAGGTTAGATTTTAACTGGAAATTGTCTTAACCTCAGCAACAAAATTGTTCTTTAAATTAGTTTAACTTTGAATCACAAAAGGATATCCATCCTTTTGAATAGATGGATATCAATTTAATTTTAAGTAGAAGGTAAAGTTGTGTTTTTTTTTAATACAATTATCTGGATCTTGTTAAAATACTGTGTCTCAAACAGGCAGATTTCATCAGGTGTACTGAAAGAAAAAGAATTGTTGAAGAGAATGGTGAGAGAAAAATCTTCAAGATGTAGGCTTCCCTGGTTACTTTGGTTTTATTGGTAAACACACTGTTGAAGAAGGTTTGCTAGCAGGCCACTCCACTCTTAAGCGCTTTCTCAAATTCTTTTATTCTCTTCCTATATCCTTGGATTTTTTTTTTATCATCTTTTCTGAAGAATAGCTTAATAATTCTCTGGTAAGATGTGACTGCTTAGTTAATTGAAATTAATTAAAAAATTAATATATTAAAATCAGTGAGAAAAATGGAATATTTTATGAAACAAAATATCTTTTGCAAAGTTAAATATATGTATGAAGACATATGATATTATAACCTACAAATGAGCTCTCTATACTGCTAACCAAAGACAGAAAACTTTAAAGTTGAAGGTAATTTTAGGGGTCTCTAGTCTGAACTCTCCCTCAAGTCTAGAACTCATTTCTACATTCTTTTAGTTGGTTAGTTAGAAACCTATAGTGTAGTGCATTCTACTGCATTCAGAATTATGACGGTTTTCCTAATTGCAAGCATAGCTCTGTCTCTCTAAAATGTCTACCCTTTTGCTGTGATTCTGCAAGCAAATTTCTATTGCTTTGAAACTATTAAATCTTTTCTATGAATTTTAAAAATTGTTACAAAGCAAGGACATAAGCTCATATACTCCATTCTGTAAGAGGGAACCAGGATGGTTATCAGAAGGTAGAGAGCAGTGGGGATTTTGGGCCCGTGGAGAGTTCATGGGCCAGGAGGAGATACTTTTCAGCTCCAGCTCACCTTTGTCATTTAAGTTAATATTTTCCAATGTTTCAGGAGATACTTGAAATCTGGATTTTTATGTTTCATATCTCGTATTTTAAGAGTTGGCAACTAATTAAATACAATTACTATCTAAGCCAAGCAAAACAAGCACACCTGCAAGCTGGAAATGGCCTCTAAGCAGCTGATTTTGATCTCTGTTACAGAAAATAGAAAGTAAAGGTACAATTTAAAACTATTTCCCTGTTTGTGACTAACTTCTGAAAGGCTGACTTGATTTGTGGGCTTATGCAAAGTACCTACGTAAGTATCTTGATAGGTGAAGGACAATTTGGGTCAAGTTTATTTTTGTTTTAAGAGAGAATGGATCTTGTAAACATGGTCCATCTAATTTTTACTTTTTGGATTAAGGATCTTAAAATTCACTGTTATCAATACTGAAAATACAAGTATTTGTATTTTTTGTGTGCTATAGTTACTAGAATCCATATAGTTGAAAGGGCCTTTTAATTAAGTGATTCATTTGTAAATTTGCAACTTTTAACTAGAAGGATCTCTAGAAATAATTTAGTTTAACTGGCCCATTTTTTGGAAAGTATACCCAGAGAACTTAAGTGACTTGCCCAAGGTCTCATACACAGTCACTAGAAATCAGGGTGGAAGCACAAATTGTAAAGTATATTATATGTCATTGTGATAAATGTGTTTGAGGCAGAGAATCAATACAACTTTTTCCTACAGATGGATGAATTAAAGATAATGGGGTTTGGGTACTGTGAATCACTTGAGCTTGTTCCCATCCCTGCACACCCCACCCCCACCTCATTGCATTTGTCAAGACTGAGACTGTTGGACTGGAGTGCTGGAATATACTTTAATGTGATAATGTGTGATTTAATGCATTCTTTTCTCCTGGGAGAGTCCTCTGAGATTATTAGGCAGCCTTTTCGTAGCAGGATGCAAAATACCAGTGAAGTTAATTAAAAATAATTTAAAATGGAAACTAGGGAGAAAATCTTCAAGTTGAAATTACATGGGAAGAGATTTGACTTAGAAGTTTAGCTGAGTTGTCAGGAATTTATAGTGGTTAATCAGATTTCCTTTATGAGAAGGCTGTTTATTTCACTTTCTCCAATTTATGCTTATAATATCCATATTCTTTTATCATATTTTATCCATTTGATTAAGGGTGGTATTTCTCAAAGTGTGTCATGTTTGGTCTCTGGTTCTCAATTGGGGAAGATTATGCCCTCTAGAAGATAATTGGCAAAGTCTGGAAACATGTTTTGTGGTCATAACAGGGAATGAGGTGGTTGCTTCTGGCACCTAGTGGGTAGAGGTGAGGGATAATGCAAAACATCTTACAGTGCACAGGGCAGGACAGCCCCTCACAACAAAGAATGATCTGGCACAGAATGTCAATAATGTTGAGATACTACCCTAATTTCTCAAGGCCACTGGCATTGTTGGCTCTGAATCTCCTGGTGTAATACTCAGAAATCTGCATTGTTTTACAAGTTGCAGGTGCTCTTTATTTCCCGTTGATAATCATTGTGTTAGAGGCTTTTATCTGTAGAAAGACATGCTAGCTTCATAGATTTTTTTTTTTTTTAAGTAGACAAGCTTCAAAAAGCTTTTAAAAAGTCCCCTTTTCAAGTTCCAAACTTTAAATCATATCATTGCAGGTAAGTATATTTTCTATTAGTGCAAACTCCAGCACTTTCATCACATACTCTAATTTAAAAAAAAATAGTTCTGAGTATTCATCCTCAAAAAAGTTTCTTTTCAAAATTATATGTACTGAATATGAACATATTTGGAACATTAGCAAAATATACAGAAATAAAAATTAAAAAGAATGAGATAAAAGTAAGTAAATAAATAGATTTGTTATTTGTTCCTTCTACCACCTCAGTCGATATTCTTGTTCTGCCATCCTATACTTCTCTTTGGTGATCCCAGTATTATGTAATTTGCACATGAGTTGTGGTCATTTGTGAGTTGGATTTTTTGGAACCTGGATTATCTTTTCTCATAGAAACAGTGATAAATTATATTTAGTTCCATAGTAAATCTCAAAAGATTGTTGAAATTAAATTTTATTAAGTTTCATATGTTTACAATGATAAATCGTAGAGAACATAATACTGGCAACCAAATATGAATAACCAAAAATAAAACTAAGTTGAATAGAAACTGTTTTGAAACACTTTTGAATATAGGAGCTTGAGCAAGGGCAGGCTTAATTAGAAAACTATAGAAACGTGTCTAGATTTGGAAGATAATTTAGCGACATTTTTAAGTACCTTAGAACTTACACCCCCAATTCCTTTCTATGCCTAAAGGAACTAATGTGTATTTTATAAGTTCAGTTATAGAAGTGTAAGGCTTATCAGCTAAGCATATTCATTTTCTTTTTGCTAAGAAAAAGAATCGTGTGAGTAAGAAGAGGGTGCAGCTGGGGAAAACTAAGAGGGGGAGTTGGGAAGAAGGAAGTGATTAAATAAGATGCCTATACATTTAAGAAAGCATTTGGAAAGGTTGAACTCTTTGAGCTGAGAACTGTGAAAAAAGTTCTAGGGGATAACATGGTATGAGCTGATCTGGCAGCTCACATGTTAAGGAAGTAGATGATGGGGTAAAATCTTGAGTTAGGTAGGTAGCACTACTAACCCCAAAACAGGTCCTAATATATATTTGTGGAATACATGATTGGGTAAATGGAGGGCTTGATTGCTATCTAGAACAAGTGTGAGTCAGTGTAGCAAATGGCAATGAAAAGAAACAGTTTTGTCAAGGTCAGGGTGAAGGATGGGAATAGGAAAAGCATTTATCTGAGTGTTTGTAATTCAGGGCACTTGTATATAGAGGTTTAATTTTAGTACTGGTTTTCATCACTATGTCTCTCTTTACATTGTTTATTTCTGTCCTACTGAGATGCTGAGATGCTGTATAAATGTCATTATACACACACACACACACACACACACACACACACACACACATATATAGTGGGGGGGGAATGAATGAATGAACCCTGATAGATAACAAGTACCGAGAGAAACAGATTGATGAGTGAAATCTGGGGCTTGCAGGATGATGGGAGAAACGCATACATTCACATGTACCTATAATACAAAGTAGACTGATCGGTGCTATAATAGAGGCACAAAGAAAGTGTGATGGCAGAACATGGGAGAGACATCATCTCTACCTGGGCCATTTGAAAAAACTCTCAAAGAAAATATTTGATTTGAATCTGACCAAGAAGCATGGTCATAGGACTCAGCTCTGTGGAGATGGATAATCAAAAGCAAGGCTTGGAGGGGATTATTACAGAAGGCTAAATACTTCACTAAGAAGTTGTGTGGGCTGTATGAAGGAACAGAGAAGGAGATAAAGTTGTAAAGATAGGTTAAAGTCATTTTGAGGATGGCCTTGATTCCTCTGCCAAGGAGTTGGCATATTCTTTCCCTAGGCAAAGTGGTAGGTAAGCTCGTAAAAGTTCTTGAATCAGAAAGACAGGACCCAGATGGGGCTTTTAAGAAAATAAAACTGGTGGCAATTCAAGGGATGATTTTGGAGGGTGTAAGAGTAAGGCAGTGATTATTCAGGAGGATGTTACAATAGCCTGACAAAAAAATAGAGGACTTAGGGCAACACCATCAGGACTGGAATTGAGAAACCAGATTTAAGAACAATAGCAAAAGTAGGATAGAGCTCTACCTAGCTGTGAGAGCCCCCAGAGGGCATTGATTTTTAGTTATCCACCTTTCAATTACCTAAAACCATCACAGTATCCAAATCATATTGAATTGAATTAATATGGTTGGGCAATGTATTTAATATGGGAGATGGTGAAAAGGTAGAAGTTTAAGGTAATCTGTAGGTTTGCTTTTCACCTTGAGTGGAAATGTAGCAGTAGCTATTGATTTTCTTTTAATTATCTTGGTTTTGTTAATGAAAGAAACATTCAAACCTGTGAAGAATTTTTGTGAGTTTGAGCCAAACTGTCCACACTTGCCAGGAAGAGAATCTCAATGGATTGAGATAATGCTCTAGAGAATGACAGTTTTTCACCTTGCTTTATAGATTACAATCAAAAGAGGAGACATAAGCGGGTTACATGAAATCTATTGGAGACACATTTAGGGAGGGGGGAGAAAGCAAAACTATAGCAGGGGTTGTCTCTGGGATTGGATACAAAGTAAAATGATAGCTTCTTTTACTTAGGTGGGTGTGGGATAGTTATCAGTCAACAATTAACATGATAACGATAATGAGGGGCTGTTTGTGGTCTCAGCTCTAAGCTTTGAGGGCCTTGGGGAAAAGGGGAAATTACTTTGTTTTGCAAAGGTATGTTAATCAGGTATGTTATCTCAGATGCAAAAAGAAAAGGGACTGGTTTAGTTAAGGTGAAGATTTTCCTTTGTTCAGGGAAAAATACAACCTTAGGACATGACTACCCACCATAGACTTCTGTTAGTTTAAAAATGTTTTAATTTCAAACCACCCTTTTTGGTTACTTTAGGTCTCTGAGTTTGCAAGACCACCATGCAGGCCTTCCCTGAGCTTGTCAGGTTTAGCATATGGCACCTTTTTATCTACAATTCCACAGAAGTTACTGTAGCCATGATAACAAGTAGGCCATGGAGAAAGGGAGTTTGTAACTAGGAGAGTGGTGAGGGTCAAGATCAAGAGGAAGAATTCAGATAGCTGATGGTCTTGAACTAGAGAAAGGACTGAGGACCAAATTTGGAATAATGACTATAACTTAGGACGGAGAAGGAAAAGAATACAGAAAAATAGTCTATTAGGATTGGTCACAGTCTATTTAGTGGTTATGGAAGACGAGAAGAGTTGTTCTGTTAAGGAAGAAACAAGCTGTATAGAAGGCTTCTTTTGGATGTGTGGATTTTGAGCTTGCTCATCACACAATGGAAAGAAAGCTAGGGATAGAGAGAGATTAAAGGGGAAAGTGCACCAGGTTGAGTGATGGTGTGGTAAGTATTTTTAATTGAAAGAGTAGAATTCTGGGAAGGAGTGGGATGAAGTGAACATTTTTAGGACAGTTGGGAATGTTCCCCTTTGAACTAGGGATGGGAGAAAAGGATGAGTGGTAATCTAGAGGAAATTTGATATGAAAAAGAATATTGAAGGGGGTTAGGATAAGTCAAGAAATTTAAGATGTGTAGAAAAGATCTGGAAGAATGAAGAATTCAGGAGGGATTCAATCTGGGGCAAACAAAAGGGCTGCTCAGTAACATTGAGGACTTAGCTAAGAACGAGTGGTATGACTTTTTAGTGGACACAGTACGATTGCCTTTCTCAGCAAGGAGCATACAGGAGCTTAGGAATAGAAATTAGAATGGATTTTTGCAATTTGCAGGGTTGTAGGTTGGCAGAGTGGTAGCAGTTGGGGGACAAGGGAGGAGGGTCATGCATATGTGGGAAGAGTGTGTATGTACTAATTGATCTTGTGTTTCAGGCTGTTTTGGGAGCCAAAGGAACCAGAAGTGCAGTGGGTTAAGATTTCTGGCCAGGAAGAATCATGCCTTGCTGACCTTGTTTGGTTAGTTTTCATTCAAGGATTTAATATATATAATTATGTGACCTTTACAGGGCTCCTGGGGAAGCTGTGGAATGTCCTTTTGTGTGTGTAAGGGCCTTTCCTGTTTCTTTTAACTTTATTTCCTGGATTTTGTTGAAGTGATTTCATGGAAAGGTCTAATAACAGTGCAGTTATTTTAGTAGCATTGTATTTTTTTAAAAATATGTTTTTATTGATTTTAGAGAGAGAGGAAGGGAGAGGGAGAGAGAGAGAAACATTGATGTGAGAGAGAAACATCATCTGATTGCCTTCCGCACACACCCCCACTAGGGATTGAACCCTCAACCTGGCTATGCGCCCTGACAGGGAATAGAACTGGTGACCTTTAGGTACATGGGATAATGCTTAACCAGTTGAGCCACACTGGCCAGAGCAGTAACATTGTATTTTTATAATAATAAAAGATTAGGGGAAAATATGGAAACATAAATTGACACAATCTAAAATTATGCCGTTTGCAAATGGAAAATTAGTAGAACAACAACAAACAAAAGAGAGAAACCAACCAAATTGTCTTTCTAAGTATAATTATTCTACTGTGTAAAGGCAGGGGATGTGATTTTTATGTTTTTATTTCCAAAAATCTGTATTCAGTTTGTATTAAGGGAGCACCGATTCAGCACTGACTAGATTCTAGATGTGGACAATTTAACTTCAGCAACTTGTTTAATTAGGATTAAAGATGCTGCAGCCCGTCCTGTGTCTTGATTAGTCGATGCTTGCGTACTAGTATTTTGGATGCCTCTCTCTCCCCCTTCCCCCTCCCCCTTCCCCCTCCCCCTCCCCTCCCCCCTCCCCCCTCCCCCCTCCCCCCTCCCCCCTCCCCCCTCCTCCTCCCTCTCTCCTTTATGCTCTGTTTCCTCTCTGACCCCTTTTGCCATTAACACTTTACTGAAGTTACTTAAACCTTTCATATATATTTTTTAACATTAGCAGACATATTCTCAAGGAGGTAAGCTTTCAGCCTTAAGTTTTGAGATTGAGTTATGTTTTTTAGATTCTAATTCTAATTAGTTAGGGTTCACTAAGTAGGAACTATGAAAAGTTATTTTAACATTAATTTTGTTTGTGGTTTCTACTTGCAGTATACTTCTGGTTTCAGATTCACACCCATATGATTTGAAGTAAGATGATTCATATACATGTGATTTTGTGCCTGATGTTTTTTAGTAGCTTCAGGAATAAAATCTGAAATAATTTTTCATGCTAGCACATAAAATTTATTATCAACGCATTTATTTGAAGGAGAAACCCCGTCAAGAATATTTGTGTACCTACCATGTACAAAGTCTTGTGAAGATTAAAAATGTTTAATACGTAGTTTTGCTCACAAGGAATTTATAAACTAGGTGAGAGAGAGGATGAGATATAAATATATGCCAAATTAAATTGTAATCCCTTCTCTAAGTATCAATTCACGATTACTAGAAAAACCGAATGACAGATTAGTTTATGGCCAGTTGCCAGCTGACTGGTACAAAATGGAGCATATCAAATTAGAGGTTGAAAGAGACTCTCAGGATGGCAAAAATAAGTTGGTTTTGTCTGGGTTGGGCTTCTAGTGGCCCCAGCTGAAGAGTTTATAAGTGTTTTTGGTTTGATTATGCAGAGTTGAGCACTAAAAATAAGGCAGGCAACTTGTGGTTGATCAGGTGACAAGCTCTGTGTAGGTAGGTGGCAGCGTACAAAGGAATCAGCTTCCTCTCATGGCTTCTTCTGTTCCAAGATGTAGTCCTTCTCTTTTTTCATGGTGGGTCAGCCCTTGCTCTTTTGGGTCTCTAGGAATACAGACCTACACTGTTCTTACTTCTCCCATCACTCAAAAAATTGCAGGATCTTTAGTAAGCTTTTCTGAGAGTTTTTACTATTTATCTCTTACTGAACTATAAGATGAAATTATGGAGCATGAAAAAGGTATAGGAGTTACCACATTAATATATGTACAATGGTAAAACAAACTGTATCTGTTTTTCATCAATATGCAAAATACTTGAACTGAAGAGTAATGTATTCAATCTTTGTGTTAGGAAAGTATTTGTGGTTGGAGGAGAAGAAGATTGGAGCACTTGTAGTGGGTATGGAAAAGGAAGTACAGATTTGAGAGAAATTGGGAAGTTGTAACTAGCAGGATGTGGTACTTGATTATGTTAGGGCAGGGGACATAAGGGGAAAACAGAGTTAAAAAATGATTCTGTGAATACCATTGACCAAGATATAGAACACAGTTGGAGAAATAGGCAGGGACAGAAGAGTAGTGGAGATGAATTTTAGGAAATGTTGATTTTGCTGAAGATATATTCATGTAGAATTGAAACTTTAAATCTGTAGGTCAGGACAGAAATCAGGCCAAGGGTAATGGATTTACAAGTTATCCTTCTGGAGGTGACTGAGCCAGATTACAGAACCAGAATGGGTTGCTGGTCTTAAAGAGAATCCAGAGCAGACAGTGTTCCAGAGAGATGGTCCAGAAGGCAAGAGGCTGAGTTAGTGAGTTAAATGAGGGGCTCCCAGTTTTGGCCCTTAGAAAAATTACCAGTAAGGATATATCCCCTGACTTCCAATCTATATTCATCATTCTGAAGTCTAAGATATAAATTTCAATATACTTGTAATTCTCTTATCATTACCTTATTTGTGATAAGATTTAAATCACACCTTTGAAGTGCCTTTATAGATTAATCCCCTTTGGTTCACTTTGATTTCCATTGGCCTTCATTCTTGTTAACCAGAGGGAAAGAAAGCGTTCTTGATAAAATCACTTGGTATAACTGAAAGGTAATGAAAGTTTTTAAAATTGTGGTACTTTTAACAGTGATCTAAAGAAGGATGTGTATCATCATTTTAAAAAGGGGAAGATGGCAGAGTCCTCAGTTTCTTTTGGTAATAGGGTTGACTCCTAAGAAAGGGAACTGCCATAAATGTGGCTTCTGGATTTAAGCAATCATTAAGGAGACTGTCATGATAGCTTTCTAGACAAGAGTAAGAAGACTGTCATGCCTATAAGAGTGAATAGAATGTGAAGGCTCTGAAAAACCATGGATCTAATTGAGGGTATTTAACAAAGAAGATAGACAAAAACAGAAGATCTTTTCCAATGTGACACTGTTACACAGAGGGAAGATCAGACTTTGAATTGCAAAAAGCAAAATATGGTGAACCAGTGAAAATTATAGGAAGTACATTTTAGATGATTGTGAGGAAAATCTTTGAATAAGTAGTCCCAAACTGGAATAAACTGTCTTCTGAAACTCTTTCCCTATTCCTGAAAGTATTCATGCCTACTCTCCTTGGCTTATTCTTGGAGATGTTGAATATTGAGTGTTTTTATCTTATTTCATGTTATCAGATTGGGCTAAGAGACCTTTATGAGCCTATGTAAGTCCAAATTCCATGAACCAGTGAGTGTTTGGTTTTAGCATGAGTATACTTGTTGGTAGAAAGAGCACAACTGAGGGCAGGAGTTTAATATGCCTCAGGGTCAGTCACCCTGAAAAAATATATTTAAGTTAAGGAAGCTTAGATTTATATGTAAAAGTGAAGCCGGACTCAAGGGGTCTGAGGCCCCCTGTCACTACTTGAGCCAAATTAAGCAGAGACAGGGTTGAATCATATATGAGCGTTTATTCCGTTATTGCTGGCAAAAATGGGAGAGCAGTCAGTCACCCTGGAAGTCCTCTGAGCACCCCTTGCCATTTGGCTGATTTTATAGTAGTGAGGGAGAAGATAGCTACATGCAGCTGCAAGCTAGAAGTGTAACAGAGAAAGGGGACGGAGGTCTGCAGTCCGGCCTTCAGGAGCTCAAAGTCCTATAACCAGATGGCTAATTATAGTGTTACAACTCAGCAGGTTCCTGGGACCAAAGAGTGGTCAGCATTCCTGAGGTAAACTCCTAGAGGAGGTCAGGGTCTGGGCACAGCAACCAAATCAAAGTGTATCCTGTCCTTGGTCTTCCCTCAAAATGTATTTCTTTTCTGAGTAATGGACCCACTAAGGCATCTTATCTTTTTACAGCCTTGTTTCATCCTCCAGTTTTTTATCTATAGATAGCAAGGTGAATAATTATTAAACAACTGTGGCTTTACTCTTATTAGGTGCTCTTCCCCATTATCAAAAGGTACAAGGGATTTAGATGACTGACATAGTGTGTCTTGTTCCCCAGTATCAGCCTGCTGTCACCTAACTTTCCCACTAATGTTTTTGAAGTAGAAAGTGCCTAATCCCCCCCCAATTTATTTAGAGCCCTTGTTTATTGAGATATTATTTAAACTAATACTGCATTTTATACCTTATCGTATTCATATTCATAGTCAGTTGCATATGTATATAATTTTTGCAGTTATTTTCCACTTTGCTGTACACACAGCAAATCCACTCTTCTTTACTCACTCTCAACCTGTAAACTAGCTGAGTCCAAGTCATTTTTTTTTTTATTCTTTTGGATCTATCACACCATAAGCTTTTATTTATTCATTTTTTTTTTTTAATCCTTACCCAAGGATGTTTTTTATTGATTTTAGAGAGAGAGGAGGGAGAGCAGGAAACAATGATGTGAGGATGTAAGAGAGAAACATCCATTGGTTGCCGCCCATATACACCCCGACTGGGGATTGAACCAGCAACCTGGGTTTGTGCCCTGACTGGGAATAGAACCCTAGACCTTTTGGTGTATGGATGATGCTCCATCCAGCTGAACCACACCAGCCAGAGCACAATAAGCTTTTAAAAGCATATGAAGCCCTTTGAAGAAATGCATTTTAGATTTTGCAGTCTTATTTTTCAAAATATTGGTAAAAATAATTGATTAAATTACATTGATTTAAGCATTTAATTCATTAACATTTATAGTATATCTGTGATTATACAATAACTTTCTTATATTTATAAAATTATGAAATTTTATGCATATGCTTATTCAGCTTTTAAAAATGCTTTGAGCCCAGCCGGTGTGGGTCAGTGGTTGAGTGTTGACCCATGAACCTGGAGATCACGGTTCAATTCCTGGTCAGGGCACATGCCCGGGTTGCAGGAGGCAGCCGATCAATGACCCTCTCATTGATGTTTCTCTTTCTCCCTCTCCTTCTTTCTGAAATCAATAAAATATATTTTTTAAAAAATTCAGAAAAAAAATGCTTTGATTATCTCAACATGTTTTTTGGACAATGAGATTTTAATCTGTTTTAAAACATTAAACAGAGCAGGTAGGTTTTATTAAAGGTCATTTGGCTTGGGGAACTTTTTTTATCAGTGAAGTAAAATTCCAGAGCCTCAGGTTTTCCTGAACACTGCCCTATCTTTGGTTTTTTAAAGGTTACATTTAGGAAGCATTTGTAGATTTCCACATTGTTTTGAGCCTCTGGGAAATGCAGACCCAGAGTTTTTAAAAGGATTTTCCCAAAGATTTTGATCTCAGATAGCTTCAGATTTCATAAACAAGAATACACATGGATCATCTGAAATAATGATGATATTTGAATGGAAGAGTAAAAATGTAATTGTTTAAAGCAATTTTGTTTACAGATAAAAGAGATATGAATATAGATTGCATAACAAGAAGAGTATACATATTATGTAGATGACACATGTATGATCTGTCCTAGGTTAACATCAAATATTTGAGGTGATGTATAAGACTACATTTTTAAAAAAGATGAAAACAGAATAATGAAAATATAGGTAGCCTATGATATTCAAACTGAGGGAATATCAAAATGTACAAATTTAGATTGTAGAGTCAAACCCACCTAGTCAGTTTTGTCTGTAAATTTGAGTCAAAATGAAGTGTTTTCTTTAATATGGTTTTCATTGTCCGTAAGAGAAAAAATAATATACAGCTTCTTGGAGGAAGATTGTTTTCCTTATATTCAGTCTGGAAACAGATTTCTTGCTTGTTTTTTTACTTAGGGATTATGGAATAGATACTGCCCTCAACAGCCTCTCGCTGATAAATTTATAGTAGGTTTTAAAAAGGTGCTAATGTTATAGCGTAGTAAGAATCTAGGAAAATTCCAGGACAAGTGGAATAGGGAAACTGAGACAGATTGTTAAACAGCATTTTGAAGCCAACGCGTAAATCCTATCTTTCCTAAACCAAGGACACTTGAGAGTAAGTGGTTTGTGTTAGATGGGCCAGGTACAGAAACCCAGGTACAGAAATTAGGGTACAGAAACTCACCAGAGCAGGAAGTCCTGGCTGCCTAGCAAGGGGCTAAACTGGGAAAACAAGAACTTTTTCCCTAGGGTAATCTGTCCTCCCCTAGCATATTGTTGGTCATGCAGTTTAGACCCCCCTGAGCATTCCTCCCTAAAGATAACATCTAGGCATCAGTTGTGTTTTAGCTCCAAGCCCAGATAGGCAGTGAAACTGGACAAGTGGTATTGTGGCTGCCTCAGGACCAGCTACATTGACTAATGACCCCCTGCCCTGGCACCAACCAATCAGTGGAGACCAGGACCCTGAAAGAGCACACCTGGAAAGCTGATGAATGTTCTGTTGAGACATTCCCCTGAGACCTCTCCTAAGATTTCCTGCCTGCAAGAGAGAAATGCTCAGGACAAAGGACCCAGCGCTCTCACCTCACTTCCCTGCCTCCCAGGGGAGCATGCCAGTACCTTCTCCTTCTTTCTTCTTCCATCTAAGGGACCCAGTAAGATTTGCAACCTGGGGAGCAATGGGCAGGAGCAGTTCCACCCAGAACGTGTCTCCAAGGTGCGCATTTTCTCCTTTTCTCTGACTTCCCAGTGAGCCAGAGCAGCCCAGCCTAGGCTCTTCTGTTGCTTCTTCTATGTCCTTCCTTGTTTCATTGTCCTAAGTGTACTTTTGCTGCAGCCAATAAATTCTTGCTTGCTTTTCTACACTTTGTCCTTTGATTGAAATCTTTCCCTCAAGAAGACAACAGCAGAGGTCTCCTCATCGTCTCCCCTGTAACACTTATTGCAGTATCACTTAATAATAGCAAGTGTCAACAAGCCTTTATTACATACAAGACATTCTGCTTTCCAGGTGTGATTCTATTTCTTTCCACACCCACCTTATGATGTAGGTATAGTTGTAAAAACATTTAGCTATCGAGATAATATATTTGCTTGGATGTCTTACAGAAAAGTTTAGTTTACTATTTCACTACAATGGGCAGAACTGGGACTAGTTCCAAATTACCTGACAACAGATTTATGTTCAAAATGAAGAATAATTTTCTAATGAACCAACTGACCAAGAATACAATGTATTTCCTTTCCTTATAATTTTGGGGAAGGGCTGAGCATTTCAGTGGGACTTTCTATAATGGGTAGGATATTAAATTAGCTGAACTCTAAGATCCTTTCCAACTCTGGATTTTAACATCCTGTTTCCAACTGAGTACCTATCTCTGAGACCCACCTTTGTAGTCTCATCAGCAAAATTAATCTAATATTTTCCTCCTTATTCATAGTTCTGAAGATCAAATATGTTAAAGTCCTTTGAAAATTGCTAATACTGTAATTGCAAAAATTCATTAAAGTATTTCAACAAAAGGAAGTATTTTATTTTTTATTTATATTTATTTAACAGCCACATACCAGCTGAGTATTGTATGACAGATAATATTTTACACATATTACTATCCAATTTACTTATTTCAAATGCTCTTAGATTTTTCTCTGTTAATAACCTTTCAAGTATTTTATTCCCCAGCAGTCTGGGATAAGTGAAATTCTCAAAGTTTTAAATTTGGGTAATGCTAACTAGGTAATATATTATAGAATTTTCAATTAAATGGAAATTCTACGTACCTGAATCTTTCTCATTCTCCAGCAAGAATAATCGAGATTGGAAAGAGATTGCTTCTCACCATTTATGCCCGTCTTTAGAAAAATAGCAAAAAATAAAGAGTATTGATCCTGTAAGATAGTCATTTCTGAATAGGACACATTGTATTTAAATCCATCATTTAGAACTCTTTTTCTTTGATTCTTTTGCTTAATTCATGCTTGTCACTTTTAACTCAAATCCAATGCCTTACATAGGCTTTTCAATGATTCCTTCTACTCCATTCTAAATACCCTTGCAGTATGGATATGAAGTTTGACTCCGTTGTTTAGATCTTGTGCAGAGTCAGATTTACGGAATTTTAGAGCCAAAAAAGGCCTCGGCAAGCATCCAGCTCAATGCCCTCATTTCCCGTTGAAGAGAATGAGGCCCAGCCCTCTTCACCAGCTGGTGAGTCTTTGAGCCAGAATTATGACCCAGGGCAGTTTTCATTATCTTTTGTTTTTGTAGGTGCTTGATTGTTTCATAGCTATGTTTGGTTTTCCCAGCTAGAGGATTTGTTACAGGGACAAAGCTTTTTTTCTTTATCCAAAGATTCTTGTGCACTTCTGTGTTTAGAGTAGGCACACTAGAATGCCTGGGAACTAGCCTTTCAGAAGCAAATGCCCAATGGATACTTTGGTCTAGTGCTGTTTTTAAAGCGTCTTCACTTTTTATTTTAATATCTAAAACATATATTCCTCTATTAGTACAACTGATTAGAATTATGTATAATTCAGGTTTTGTACTCTTATAGTTGAGCTGACATGGAGATAGAACTAAATATCTCATTAGATAAAATTGTATTTTCTGATTACTTGGAATACTGTGACAAGGTGATGAGAAACAAGGTCTATATATCAATATTTGATAGGCTCTTCTAAGTTTTCTTTAAATTGTTTAGTACAGAAGAGCTTACTTAGAACAGTGACCTACATATAACCTGGCCATATGATAATGACATCCCCTTTACCCCACACCATCCAAATTGAGACCTCTGATGTTAGAACCTGTGCATCTTTATGCATGAAGAGCACAAAATAGATCCAGAGACATAGAAGCATGGAACCAACTGACGAGTTTCAGAGGGAAGGTGGAAAGCTGGGGAGGAGAAGTGTGTGAGGGGAGATTAATCAAAGAACTTATATGCATATATGCATAACCCATGGACACAGACAATAATATGGAGAAGGTGGGGGGGGCAGAAGTTGGGTGGGGGGGAATCAATGGGAGAAAAAGGGGATATCTGTAATACTTCCAACAATAAAGATAAATTAACAAAAAAAGTGCTACAAGAAAAAAAAGGCCAAAAAGAACTATTGGCCTAGAACAGTCTAATTAGATGATGAAATCTTCCTTTTAAGAGAAAATTGCTAAGTTGGATAGGAATGCTTGTTGGATGTATATATAGAAATTTTGTAGAAAGGTATAGACTGATTTCATGCATCATTGAAATTACTTGCTTGCCTCCAGGATTTGTCTTTTAGGCCCAGGTGGTAATTGTTTTGCAACTATAAATGTCCATAGATCCAGAGAGGAACTGATTAAACTGGAACGGCTGTGGTCTCTGCTTCTGTAATACAAAAATGACAGCAAACCTACAGTGATCATAGAAATTTGCTATCAGAAACTTACTCTTTTGTCATTGTAATGAGTAGTGGCTGACCTAACCTATTGGAAGTTGTAGTAAGGTTGGTTCTGTGACTGGACGTCATGGTGCCCATCTTACAGTTGTTTACCAATTAAATCTCGCTTGCTCTCCATGCATTTCTTCAATGTTAGATGTAACTGTGCACCATTTATGAGGCTGCTATATAGATATTTCTTAAATATTAAAGAGATGTTCATAAAATAATGAACATGTATTAGAAAGTCATAGAACAGCCAAATGGTCACAGAAGTTTAGTTTACAGACTGGAGAATTGGCAATGGCCAATTTAAATTTTCTACATGGAATCTCTTCTGAGCCTTGCTTTGGGCTGAGTGCTGTGGATTATAGCAAAAGCCTGACACCAAATTTTGAGCCAAGACATTTAGTTTTCAAAGGAGGCAGAGTTGGTTAGACTGATGATTGTGATTTAGTAATAATCACATAGAATTTATTATTTCTTGAACATAATAAGATAGAGAATGAGAATGGTAGATTTTAATTTGAGAAGGATTCTGGGATCAGCTAATCCTAGAATTTCACAAATAAGGAAACTGAAAAAAACCCAACACATTAAGCTGTTTCTTAATAAATATTTAGAGCATTAAGAACTTTATTTTCCTCTTAATAGAGGGTCACTCCTAAATCTGTGTGACAATTTCATTTACTCACTGGAGAATTGAGAGGTTCTCTGTTTAGCACTTGAGTATTGGACATGATTCAAATGTAAGTCAAGTGTGTCTAGAGGCTTTATTCATACCTATTTTCTTTTAGTCGGCAATGCTTTGTAATGCCCTGGTATCATGAATTAATTTTAATGGAATTATACATGAACAGCTCAAAATTATATAATTAATTCATTCAGCTTCAATTAAAGTTACTAATTGAATTAAGCCTACTAGCATGACACCTGGCGGCAGTCAGCTACATAACAGTAGAAGCAAGTAATGTTGGACTGCTCCTGAGAGATTTCACGTGTATGAGTGAGTTTATATAAAAGTCTTTTCTGAGTCTTTTCTGTTGATAATCTCAGAAAGGCCTTGAGTTGACTAGCAATGGAAAGATATCTGGAGTTGTTTAAAAAAGTAAAGATTTTAATTGAAAATAACACATCTCAGGAAAATTACATTTCTCTGTGATAATGCTGAGTAAATGTTACATAAATCTAGAACATACTGGTTTAGCATGCTTCTATTTTATATTTTACTGCTATCTGAATATGAATTTGCTTTCTAAAAACACTAAGCATTGAAGAGCCTATTTTTTTGGAGTTTTTAGCCTCTGGATTTAGTCCTACATTGGTGTTCCTCTATTTCCGTGTGTTAAAATGTGTTTCATGTCAGAATTTTTCAATTGTGAAATCTTCATGGTACATGTGCAGAAATTTTTCCTCCCAATGGAAATGTTAATACAGTTGACTAACAATTTCTGTTTAAATCTATTTTCTGCTTCCATGGCTTGACATCATCTAGCTTCTCTTCCTTCTTTGATCTTTTCTAATTGTGCAGACCCCACTTGATACACTTCTTTTCACATATTCACTCTTTGGTCATCCTAGTCATTTGGACGGCTTTAGCAATCAAGTTTAGGAAGATGACTGTTTCTAGCTATAACTTCATTTGTGATTTGCAAATTCAAGTGTCCAACACTAAACTCATCCACTAGACTGTAAATTCCATGAAGGCCTAGGTTGCATCTCCTAATTCTTTGTATCTCCATTGCCTAGCTCACTGCCTAAACATCTACTGTTTGTGTGTGTGTGTGTGTGTGTGTCTATATATATTTAATAAATTATTTTCCTTGTCTCCACGGTTCCTCAGTCAAATCCACACTAAGAGAACTCAGTCATTTCTAATCCCACCTTCCTGATTATCTGCAAACAAACCTCTAGTTATTTTTTCACATCTACCCCCTTTCCCATATTATTATCCAGTTGATTAAATTCTCAGCAACTTCCACCTGGACTATTCGAAGTCTCCTTTTTTCTCCCCATTACTCTTTTCTCCCTGTTAGTCCCATTCTCCAGTGGTTCTCAAGGATGTAAGTGCAGTGGAATCACCTAAGCACTCCTGCCCTAAATTGAAATAGAATCTTTGGTGATCGGGCTTAGAAATCTGTTTTTTAAGAAGCCACCAGAGTGAGTTAAAGTGCAGTCAGGATTGAGGACCACTAGTGTATACAAATTTATTAATCTTCCTAATGCATAGCTCTGATTGGGAAATTCATAAAGCTTTAATGGCTACTTTTGCTTACTTATCTTGCCTTTAAATTAGATCCAGATTTCTCACCTTAACATTAAAATACCCATTCTATGTCTATTCAGACCTTTACTATCTTATCTCCTAATCCCTCGTAAAGTACTTCACCCCAGAGTTGGAACCATTGCCCAGTTCTGCTATTGGAGTTTGCCCACACTTTTTCCACCTGGAATGGCTTTTCTCCCATCTCTACTTCTAGAATTCCCTCTAATATTTTAAAGACCATTGAACACCTTTAGTGCCCTGGACCTCTCATAACATACATTGTGTTATAGTTTACTTTTTGCTTGAGTTATGGTTCCAATAAGCTGTTCCTTTTCCTTACTTACTGGCTTTCCCCCTTAGAACCCCGTATAGATCCCTCATCCTAAACACCCTTCCTCTCTGAGAATTTATAACATAATCCTTGACTCTTTCCCAAGTTTCTATAAAGATAACTCTGTACCTCCTCAATTCTCATTCAACTTCAGTCTTTCATTTCTACCCATCATTGGAGCCTCTTCTCCTTTGGTGCTTTCCCTGCTACTCCCACCCTCTACATGTAAGGACTTATTCATTTTCATCCTTGATGTAACCTTTCCACATTTCTCTGTCATGGCAGATCACTTGCCATGTTCCAATGATTTGTTTAAGGTAATCTTGACAGATTATTTTTATTGTAAACATCTCTGTCTCTTCAATGCTAGGCATGTAGTAGGTGCTTAATAAATAAGTAATTGAGTCAATATGTATGCAACAGCCAATAGATATACTGCTCCCATTTTCTTAAATTTTGGCAGACTTAGAGAAGCATTTAGAAAAAATAATCTATAAAATGAGAAAGATATGCAACATTTAATGATAATAAATATATATATATATTTTTTATTCAGATAAATGTGCAAAAGAAAATACTGAGAGAGATATAACTCAAGCCACCAATAGGTGCTTCACACATGGAGAGATGCAAGACCAGTTCATCTGGGGAAATTATTCAGATGATGAACTCATCAGAAGTAAGTACTTTTGAGAAAATTGCAGTGGTTTGGGAATATGACTGTGATAATATGCTCTGAGTTAATTGTACCATTATCGTTTTGTTGAAAAACCTATAAATCAGAGTTTTCAGAATTTATCTGAAAGTGTTTTCCGGAGAATTTTACAATAATAGGGCTAAAACAAGGATATAAATAACACTCTGTCAGTTTTCATTCTTTCTGTAGAAAATAATTTATTGACCTGTACATTTTGGACTCAGTTCTCAGATTTAGACAAAACTTATTTCCTTCTTGAGCAGTGACTAAGTGAAAGTCAGACAATTCTAAGTGTACTGTGAAACTAAAAAGAGCTAAAGGACAATAAGTACTTCTATAATTCGATTTTGGTCCCTGTTCTTTTAAGCCAAATGATTCCAAACTTTTTTTTACAGTTAAAATTTTTATCACTCTTTTTTTTTTTTTTTTTTAAATTCTCTTCCTCTTCCTAAGATTACTGTGTAAAATGTATATGAAAGCCTTGGCATATTTTCATTTTACTCTGGGAGTGTCTGGAAATAGCAGTATCTTTTGTGTGTTATTCAGAATGCTGATTTCCTGTTAAGTTTTCCTCTGGAGCTTAGGGTCTGGTCACTAAGTTCCCCCAGGTGGCATCAAGATAAATGTACCATATAATGAATTGTTTTCTGTAGTAAATGTATAAAAGATCACTGCTATGCCACATCTGGAAAAACTTGGGAGTATATATTTTGGAATTCTCATTCATGATAATCAAGTTGCCATGTCTTATGTCTTATTCTATTCCCAGAATGGACAGAGAAAAAGAAATCTTTTCTGGAAATCTAACATTATTTTTAAATTTAATTGTTCAGTTCAAACAACTTCATAATCTTCATAATATAGACCCTTTTTTGTGTTACATATTACATTTACTTTGAATCTCTGAATGTTTCTTTTCCTCTTGAGAAGGCCCATTATCTGTCCTTAACTGAAAACCAAACTGAAGAAAGCAGAAAAAGGAAAAAAAACAACGTAGTAGAAAACATAAAATAACAATAAAAACACTATTAAAGGGCATTTCAAGATTTAAAACAAAAACCCTAAAAGTGAATTTGTTTTAATTTAATTTTAGAACCACTTTTTAAAAAACTTTTGCCTTAGAGAATGGAATGGGAAGGAAATTAGGCTCAGAAATTAGTGAGGAGCAAGATTTATATAGCTTTTTCCAGAGAATCAAATCAACCAGAGAGTTAGAGCTAGAAGAGGTCTTAGAAACAAATTTTTCTCCACCTTGGTTAGCATGATTGTTTTCTCTTTTTTTTTTTCCATAGTCACAGAATTTTAAGTGTGTGTGTTTCATTTAATTGATTTAGTTCCCTGCTCTCCCTTCCCAATGCCCACACTAAAGAAAACGTGAATAAGAACTCTTAAGACAAAAAACAAAATACAAGCACTATTGCATAAGGATTTGGAGAATCATATTTAATGTGTTAAAAAAATATTGTGCTATTTGATGAAACTTATTTTAGTCACAGAATTCATACCATTAAAGGGAATAGATTTTAAAAAACTACTCTATTGTCAATATTGATTGAGTGTACAGTGATAAAAATATTGTAAATTGCATGAAATCGTTTTTTGTTTTTTTTTATTGAGATAATGATAAGGCCTGTACACTGGAGCATTTGGGGACAACTGTCTAGATTCCTACTAATATGCATTGAAGGAATAATAAGCTGGCAAGAATTTTCAAATGTTTGTGGGTGACATTGGACTCTAAATTCTGTTAACAAATTTCAAAAACTATATTTTTGTTATTTTCCTGGTCATACTTTTTTAGACAAAGGAAATTTTATTGGGTCTACAGAAAAATTTGATATCTGGATTTGCTGAAATGGAAAACTTTATGTCATTTTTAAACCCAACTCACAAGTCTGGATAGCATTTGAAAGTTTGATATTGTGATAGCTTCTGCTATTCTGTCTCTCTAATATGAAATGCTACAAATCTGCCTGAATTTCCTTCTTCAGTCTTTTTTGTAGAGTATTTGGCCATCTCCATATAATTTAATGTTTGTGTCTCTTAACTCTGCATTTAGGGAGATGTGTGTTTTCCTCTTGGTTCAACATCTACCCATTTTTGGGGCCCACTAAATCCTTTATAATAACAGTAGGCCCTAGGAAGAAGGCTCTGGCTCAGAGCTACGTGAGGGAAGAGGGAAGCGCCTGTGGTGAGTCAGGATCAGACTGGCTCCCATTCCAGGAGTCCTGTGTGGAGCTCTGAGTACCATGGAAGAGGCGGACAGTGGCTCTCTTGGAATTGATTTTAGTGTTCCCACTATACTGTGAGGTTAATTGGATGGAGGGATCGGCAGAAAAATGAGGCCAGCTGGGGTGTGGGAACAATTTCAAATGTACAGCCCACTCTTTTTCCAAGTTTCCATGGGACAGCTCAGCTGCATAAGCAAGAAGTGAAGGAGATTGGCTCTGTTTAATATGACTTCTTTTCCTCTATCTATTCTTGAGAGTGGTTAGTGAGGGCTGACAGCTTACATCTTCTTTTCCGGATGCCCGCTGCCTTCTTTGTTGGACATTTAAGGCATAATTTATAGGGGACTGTTAGCTGTCAGTATGATGAGGCTGTTTTTACTTTTCTGAGAATAACTGAGCTCTGGAAAGTCAAGGGAGTGGCTGCTTTGGAAATTGTATTCTAATTAAAGGGTGTATTCTCAGGCCTCATAAAGGAGATCCAAGCTGAGAATAATTTCCAAATTATTCTGTGAACTTTAACCTTGACCTCAGTAGACAACTCACTTGTGGTTCACACTTGGTTCCTGCTCCACACAGAACTTCAGGCTTTGTCTGCCTTCCCTGGTCCTTCTAGAAAACATTGCAGGTAGCAGACCTAAGGTACTGTGCTCTCAGGGCCTAGATTCCTAATTGGTTGCCCTTGAGTTGCTAATTTATTAGAATTCTATCTGGAAGCTATAAATAAAAGAGAAGTAATCCATGTGGAATCAAACATTTTGAATAAATAGGCCACACATACAATTTGGTCATGGAATGTGCATTGTGATTCTCTTTCTTATGAAATTTAAGTTAAAACGACAATCCTAACCACTCACATTTGTTCAAAAAACAAAAACAAAAAAACCTAAATCAAATCAGTAAAGAAAAACTAACTTGAAGTTTTGTGAGAAAACTATAATTAGAAATTATAATTAGAAAGATTTTATTTTTCATTATGAATTTTTATTCTTTTTACAGTTTACAAGGCTTTCATATTCTGAGAAAGTATTTTGCTGTATAATTTAATTTCTGGAATGGGGATTACATTTTAGAGTTTATAAAGACATCTTTCAGTGGGAACACTAGTTAAGACTTTGGCTTTTTTGTCAAATTAGCCTATATGATACAGTACATAATTTGGAGCTGGGCCTTGTTTTAATAATCACTGTGCCTCTGACTTAGTTAAATAAATGTTGCAGAGAAATGGCACCCTCAATATTAATTTTTCTATTTAACCCATAATATGGATAAACTGATAATAGGCAATAGGCAACAATTCATGTTTTAATTAGACTAGAAAAGGAACAAAAGTAACATTATGATCTCAGTCTTTGGGGGTATTTTTAAAGTAGGAAGGAATGTTTGTGTGTTTGTGTGTTTGTCTTCCTTTGCTTCTACTCATAGGCATGTGCAGTATTTTCCTTTATATAGGTCAAATTCTACTAATTATTTCCTATAGAGAGCAAGCTTACATTTTCTTTGTACCTCTTTCTAAAGTGCCTCAGGTCTCTGGCTCAGGTTTTTCTAGGTCTTTCTGAAAATTCTTACTGTTTAACTTTATCCTTGGACATTGCTTTTATATAAATGTCTCCTAATTCAAAATGTCATTACTTAACTGCAGAAATTTTCCTTAGCTGCTCTTCTGAAATAAATTTCCCATTAAATTAAACTATTTTGTTCACTTAATTCTCTCCTTTGTGATTTTGTAGAATTCCCAAGATTTGAAGCAAAGTTAGAATGTTCTATTTAAATGGTAATCCCCATTTTATTTAACCCATTTATTCATTTTGAAGAGTTTTTAGCTCTCATAATAGTAAGCACTTAATTGGTAGTAGCATGCACGTCCTCTTTCTCTAATTCACACTTGCCTCCTTTTTATGGAGCCAATGCATCATGTTTTTTCACTCATCCTACTACTTGAAACCTTCCTCTTGGCATCCTCTGTTTCCTCTCAACATCAACAAGCTCCATTGTTAGAAATATTATTATTTCTTTTCCTAGCCTTTGCCAGCTTACCACTGGTCACTCCTTAATGAATACCATTTCATCACTTTAGGGAATGCCTTCTCTGTGCAACATACTGAAAGAAAGGCAGATAGTCAGGTGTATAATTTATATAGTTACGACGCTTCTTACTTTGAAGGTAAGAAAAGAACACTGAGAGGTTGGGATTTAAATTTTTCAGTGGCTCTCATGTTTGAATGAACATTACACTAAGTATTATTTGGTTTTCTTTAGAATTAACTTTATATAAAAGAGACTATAAATATCCCCCACCAGATAAGTACCACCCAGTAAGACTGGGAGATGTAGCTTTTGTGTTACATTTCTTAGGTAATCTAAGATTCTTTCCCTAATACTTCATGCTCATTCATTTTGGAAGCCCATCTTGGGACTAAGTTATGTGACTTTCATCTCAGTATATTTTCCTTCTCTATTTCTTAGGACAATTTTGCTTTTCAATATGCTGACCAAACAGTTATGTGGCTGTGGTTCAGATTATTTGATTATTGCTCTTACAGAGGAATCTTTAACCATCAATTATTCCAAAATTAAACTCATGGTGAGGTTTCAGAGTTAGGTGGATAATCATAAGCCATTTTTGATAGCTTCCTGTATTTATCTTGTTGATCAAAGACTGCCATTAAGCTGTGTTCTAGAATGAAGCTCAAGTTTCCTGACATACTTCTTTCTCAGAATGCATCGTTACAGGCTCATCTGGGTTCTGCCCAAGAAGCTGGAGAGAACCATTGCCCATCTTTATTTTTTTTTTTTGGACATCTTAAGTTTAGGGCTCTGGAGACTAATAGAAGCCAATTTCCAAGATTCAGACCCTGGATACCTTATTACTACAAGTATTGGGCAAGTTGCCTAATGTCTTTGAACTCTACTTCCTCATTTTTAAGGTGGAGGTACTAATACTTTATACCCCATTGTGATTTTTGAGGATTATATAAGAAAATGCATATTGTGTACTTAATTAGTAGAACAAATACTCAATGAATATCAGTTTTCATTATTATTGTTCTTGGGCTCAAATATCAGTTTTAAGGTTTGTGTGTGTGTGTGTGTATGTGTATAGATATGTGTATATATATGTATAGATACATATATATATGATTTCCTTCATCGTTCTATTGGGTTATATATCTAGACATGGTGGGTACATAGACCAGGTATTTCTGAGACCCTTGATAGATATTTACTTCCACGACAGATAGTCAGCACAGTGGATTACTACATGGTTTATATTTAATAAATGATGACTTAAGTGTATTGAATTAATGAAGGGAGGGAAGAGATGTTTTACACATGTTGCTTCTATTATTTCAGACTTTAAGGTCCTATGACAAAGATTCTAAATCACTACATTTTTCTTTTTATTCCTTCTAACCTTAATCTTACTCCCAAGCCACATATGGTTCCTTCATGTCATGTTTCAGTTTTTGTAGGTGACCTAATGGAATTAAAGCAATCAAGCCCTTTGACTGCTATTCACTGGTAAGGCTATTCTGAAGAGTTCTCCATGAACTGATAGCAGTCTCTTGGATAACATTCATTGCCTACGGAAGTGGGTAGGAATGACACTTTACTGAGAGTTTGTGCTCTTATTTTCTTTTCTTTCCTACCTGTAAGAAAAAAGTTAGAGACTACTTTAGTTCCATCTCTTCTTCATTTCTCCGTCTGTTGCTTACTCCCTACCATCCCATCCTCCTTCCTTCTCATATCTTTCTCTGCCTTTCTAAATTGTTTTTTAAATGCTTTGTATACTATAAAGTACAGTGTATGTTACTATTGTTCTTATTACTTTTAATATTATTATTCTCATTTATTACTTTACCATTCACTGTTACCATGCACCATGACTCATTCAATTTCCAATCTACATCTTTCTACACTTTGTCAAAGATTTGCAGTGTCTTCCTGATACTCCTAAAATTGTTTGATCTTTATTGGGGGAGATTACATGGTATTGAAGTACAAGTGGTGGATGAAGACTCAGTGAAATAACCAGATTTATTCTTTCCCATTTGAGAGTTCTTTGAGCCTCAGGGAAAAGCTGAGGCCTGGAAATTAGTTTTGAGATCACTCTGAATCTGCTAACCACAGAAGGAATAAATAACATTCAGTGATTAAGACCATAAATGCTGTGGTCTAGATAATTTTAGTTCTCAAACCTCAGATTTCCTGGATCTGAACACTATGAATTTGCACATAATTTTTTTTTTGAGAATATGTTGTTATATTGAACTTTCAGGATTAGCAGTCAAAATGTAACTTTGAAAACTGAATCAGAAGTCACTTACAGTAGAGGGAGTACTTAGAGTGTGCTTACACAGTGTTATGGTGGGGACGCAGTGATGAACATTACAGGTATAGTCTCTGCATTCAGAGTTTACAGCCTGGTGGAAGAGACAGACGGTTCATCTTGAAATGGTAATAAGTGTTATGAGTGCTACGGTGGGAAGTGTAGGATGCTGTATGTTCACACTCAAGAAGGAGGGGTCAGAGAGGGGTCTCTGTAGGAAGTGGTATCTATGATGATACCTAAAGGAGTGAGAGATGGGAGGGAAAGAATCTGTTAACAAAGGGTTAACTGAAGATTGAAGGTGTTGAAGGGAGTAGCATCTTAAACTTATAGTGTAGTTTGGCTATATTTTAGAATGATTACTCTTGCAATTGTTAGAAAACAAGAACAGAAAGAACTAAAAGTAGTTCTCCCAGGTGGGAGACTTGTATTAATCCAGCTGAGAAAGGAAGGTGTCTTGGACTGACGTAATGGCAGGATTGCAAGAAGTAAGTGGATTCAGCTTTCTGTGGGGTACAATCAGTAGGACATATGGGGTAAGGGAGTGGCAGGTGCTGAATAGGAGGCCAAGATTTTTAGTTTGGGCAAGTGGTAGTTGTGATGAAAGGACAATAGTGCAAAGTGTTTAAGGACATTGTCCAAAGAAAGTTTGCAGTGAGAGGCGGTAGACATCAGATGGATAGAGAAGGAAGTAAACACAAGAAGGATATTTACAAATAAAAAAAAATCCAAAGGGGCTAACAATCCCTAAAGATTTCTGTTCTTTAAGAAACAAACAAGTGTAGATACAGTAAGGGAATGGGACAAGAGAAAATGGATTATGAGAATTAAAAACATGAATTTAAGATTTCTGAGGTGGAACAATCCCAGGTGAGGACTAAGCCCAAGGTATGGTCATGAAATAGCCTCTTTTATCCTAGAGTGCTAGATTTGGAAGAGGTTTTGGAGGCTTCATAAAAATTACCATATTTAGCAGGTGGGGAAACAGAAATCCAGATGTTTCCCCAAATCAACATGACCAATAAGAGGGAAATCTGGGGCTTTATCTGTTTTTTTTTTTTGTGTGTGTGTGTATATGTGTACGTATCTGAAACGCTTGAATTCCTCATTAAACCTTAATGATTTAGAAGCAAACCTTGTTGCTTTGCCCTAAGATTAGTGGAATAGTAATTTGACATTCTCTAGAGCTGAAGATCCTGAAAAGAATGAATAATAATATATATTGTTTGAATCCCTTGGTTTTCTTTATTGTACTATTCTAACAGAGCCTCACCACTTAGTTAAGTACATACAAGATTGGGATTTTTAGAACATATATATCAGTGTGTGTGTGTACATGTATTTAAGATTTTTCTTCATGGATGATGTCGCTTCACAATAGTTTCTTCTAGGGAGTTATGTGAAATTGGAGACATATTGGTGAATAAGACTTTCACTTAATGTTCTGTATACTTTCTTTTATATTGTCAATTTTTTTCCCATGAGGTGAAATTTTATTATATTAAAAGCAATAATATTTTAAAGAGAAAATTCTCCTATATAGCAAAGATTATCAGAGTGAAGCCCAACTTCTCAAAGCCTCATTAAAACCCAGTCACCTGTAGGAAATATTTCAGGTCATGGGTAAGCCAGGAGATTTATTTTCCTTCAGGTTCTGCAGAAGTTAGGACCAGCTACATAATTTTGGAGGTGGAGAGCAGTGCAAAATGAGAATGCAGAGCCTCTTGTTAAAAAATTAGGGATTTTATGATGGCAAGAGCAGAGCATTGAACAAACTTCAGGGCCCTTGCAAGCATTAACACAACACTTATGACTAAGAAGCTAACGCTGGCTGGAGGCATTGAGGGAGTGGGGATTCAGTTCTGATAAAGAGTTCCTTGCACCCATTTTATAATTGTTTTCAGTAAGTTCCTGAAATTCAAGAATGAAGGAGTTCTTTCTGGATTTGGCAAATCAGTTGATTTGTTAGTCACAAGCATAAGTGGTTTGTATAGCTATACGGAACAATTTTGATGTGGCAAAGTCTTGAAGGTAGTGGTTTCTGCTTTTGCCCTGCCACAGAAGGGGTGAGACTGTGTCTGCTCCACAGGCTTAGTAGGGAGGGTGAGGGGATGTATCAGAATGGGGAACATTGGTAGAAGTCCCTCTCCACTCTTTTCAGAAGCTTCATTATTCCTTTGCCATAGCACAGCTGAGAATCCATACTACTACTTGCCCAGTGTTTCTTTCAAGGAGTCCTTCAGGACTTGGTGGTAAAGCCATGTTCCACTGAAAGCTGGATTCTTCCCAGATTCCTGAATTCTTGCAGCAAGGCACACAAAAGTCAGAGAAATCTCTTTTAAAACCCCCAGTGCTGATATTAGAGGGTTAAATTGCATTAAGTGAACCCGAGAAGAGAGTGAGTGGAGAAATTAGTTCTGCTGTGGAACATTATTTAATTAAATACATTTTCTATGGTTCTGAGAACTGGGAAATTTAAGGGGAAAAAAGATCCCCTCCATCTCAAATTGTCACATATAATTGTTTCATGCAGATGTGATTGTTAAAAGACCATACATATCATCTGTGGATGCTGTCCATCATTCCTGTCTTTATGAAAAAGATATTAACATATCATCTGTGTAGAGGCCTAGCTTTGCAGGTTATATTCTCCATATTCCTTCAGCCTGCAAAGGTGCTGTCATAATCACAAAGGTGAGTAATAATGTAGGCAGTAGCAGTGACAATAACACACCCACTGAATGATGTGATCATGTGTAATTATCATTTTTCTACTATTCCTTTAAGTTTGGTTCTTATTGCACTTCTTTCATATTCAGTAAGTTTTTAAAAGTCTTATAGCTCTGAATATGAATATTTACTATTAGAAATGTAAAATTAAACCCATATTCTTACAGATTTAGGTATTCAATATTTTTTATTTTAGCCAGTTTAAGATGGTTGATTTTTGTTCTGACTTTACATTTTGAAAGAAACCAAAGCCATTCAGTATTTTTTATTTAAATATGCGTAAACTTGCCTTTTAATTTTTAAACAAAAGGAATTATTTTTGTATTAAATTTCAAATATTATTTCCCAGGGAGATATATGTGTGTGTGTGTGTGTGTGTGTGTGATAAAACTATTTTTACAGAGGTTTAAATAATATTGACTTTTACCATAAAGTCCAAATTTGCTTGGACTATTTCAAGGTGGGGTGTACATTTTCAGGCTACAAGAGTTTCTGATTATTTCAACATTAAATTTGAGCCTGGTTGCCAGTCTAGTACCTTAGAAAGTTGATGTGAAGGGGTGTTGGAAGTACATTAATTCCCTTGGAACACTGAAAATCAAATGGCAGAACCTTAAATTAATGAGTCAGTCATTGTGTGAAGGGTGTTGAGTGTGATGTTGCTTTGACTCTTTATTCATGCTTTCTCCTCCATCTATCATAACCTATTTGATCCCTAACTAGTATTTAATTGTCCTCTAAATCAAGACTTCCCAGTGTTTGATGTAGATTTTCAAACATTTCTTTAAAATCACATTGATTCTTGCCTTCTTTAACTCTAAAGACCTTACATTTATTTTACTTAAGCCGTATTACAAATTTGGACACACCTTGGACCTTGTTATCACAGAGATGTGCTCCATTCTAAGATTTTGAAATCAGAAATTTACTTTCTCATTTTTCCTGCTCTTTCATTTAATAATTATGCCTAATTTTCTGTTTTTTTCCCCATATTAACTTATCTCCTTCTTAACTTCACCTCCCTTTTTTTTTTTTTTTTCATGACCATCTAGGAGGACCTACGATGATCCTTCATTATCTCCCTAAATTTTATGACCTTATGCCATATCTGCCAAGCTTATGCCGCAACAAAAGTAACAGACCACACCAAAAGTCTTCTCAATTGAGGTTCCAAGGGTTGTGGATCACAGAGAAAAAATGTTATATAACAGGAGGGTTAGCTCTAGTATAAATGTGTGTTCTTTAATCTTAACCGGGTCATTTCTATTACACTGTATTATCATTTCTAGTTGATTTCCTCTTTTGGTCCATTGTTGCATTTTGATTTTATGACACTGTTTTATAAAGACTCAGATTATATTCTCATTCCTTTATCACTGAGATAAAGTTATATTAATAAAGTTATATTAACACTAGCTCCTGGGTACATGGATGTGTTAACAACGATTCTGAGGTACATGGCTGATACCTTAGCCCATCTTGATCTCTGCCCTGCAAGGGTTAAATACAATTAAAATAGTCTTTTGAACTTGATATATCACTTTTCTCAATTTGTCCAGTGACCTCTCTTAGTCCTCACTCTTTCTGTAGCATTTGATAGGACGTGTTTATTTCTTGAATTTTCATCCCTCTTCTGCCATTCTCGTCCCTCTTTCTGCTTCTCTAGCCCAGAGTTTCTTTCTGTCTCTGGACTTTTGCATACCAGGTCTCCCTCCAAGCCCAGACCTCTCAATCTACAATGAGTTTCTTTATTTCTCATAGAACCCTTTCATTCCTAGCCATTGTCACAATTTTAAATTTTATTTTTACTATCATATGTTTAATGTCTCCTGGCTTTAAGTTGCATCCTCAGCAGTTAGCATCATTCCAGGACCACAATAAACTTTCAGTAGACTATTTTGAATGATTGGCTCTGGGAATAAAAGAAATTGTGCTTTTTCCTCTACTACTTCCCTTTATCAACTTTTGCCATAGTTAAAATGTATCCCTTGCTCTTCCCACTATGTGTCCAGTATTTTCCTTCTCCCAAGCTTCACTCAAGTACTCATGTTACTTGTCTCTTCACATCTCCTGACACATGAGCAGGCCTTCTGTGATTTCCCCCTCATCTGGACTTACAGTGTTTAACTTTATTTCTCCTAAAGGACCCGTTAATTTCAAAATTATAGTGTACATTGTGATGGGCCTCTTTCTGTCACTGAACTGAAGGCTCCTTAGAGGCAGGATTGGCATCTCATTCAGCTCTCTAGCCTGCACAGTGTATAGCCCAAGGCCATGTGCAGAGTTTGTTCCTAATGCTTATATGTTAATTGTTGAATAAATGAAAATCTGTACCTTTTGACTATGTTTAGCTTCTCTGTAAGAGACTGACAGCTTTGAATTGATTAAGCTGTAGTAATTTGCTTTAATAAGTGGATTGGCTATCTTTGCTTCTCTTAAGGAGCTAATTTTCTCAGTCTACAGTTCATTCATATCAAAGGATGCTTTTTATTAGTAATATTAGCAGTGTTATTACTTAGAGCTTTTTATAATGAAAATTTTCAAATTGATGATCTAACTTAGCCTATCAGCAACTTTATGAGGCAGATGGGATAAGTATTATCTATAGATGACACTGAGCTCAGAAAAGTTAAGCAGCTGGTCTGCTGCTACATAGCTAATATTCTGATTATCCAGCAGTGAGTCTCAGATCAAGGGTGAGACTCAGATCAAGAGGGAAGAGTAGAGACTTTGTGGTTATGGTCTCCTAGAGATTGAATTAAATTCACAAGAGAGTTGGTATTTTCTCCAAATTATTGCCAAATTTAAAACCCAAAATTATAGTACATTTCCCTAGTTGGAAATTATTGCCATTCTACCACTGTTAATGACGTGACTGTATCCTGCCTGCCTTTGTGTTGGGTAAAAAAAAAAGTTGGGAAAATTGCAATGTACTATACTCCTTCAGAGTTTCACCTTTGCTGTGATAAATTCAAGACAACTCCTGCTATTAATATATACTTGATATCTTAGAAAAAGAGCTTTTTAGTTTTCAGAACTATTTACTCATTGCCCTCATGAAAACTTGGTCTCATTCAAAGAAAGATAATTTTAGCATCTGCTGTTCCTTTTGTGGTATGAAGTTATACATTTAATTTAAGTTTTATAATATTGGAAAAGAAACTATTATAATTTGTACTTGTAGCCTCGTTAAATGGCACAATGAGGTTGGTGGCATAATGAAAGGACTTTAAAATCTAAAACTTGATATAGCTATAAGAAATTATTTTATTATATTAGGAACATTGATATATTAAACCAAAATCAAGGTTTATGTTATATATGAGTCAATTTTTTAAGAATAAAAATCCGCCCGGCCGGGTGTGGCTCAGTGGTTAAGCATCGACCTAGGATCCAGGCGATCAGGGTTCGATTCCCGGTCAGGGCACATGCCCGGGTTGTGGGCTGCAGCGGATCAATGACTTTCTCATCATTGATGTTTCTATCTCTCTCTCTCCCTCTTCTTTCCTCTCTGAAATCAATAAAGATATATTAAAAAAAAAAAAATAAATAAAAATCCTTTGCATGTTTTTCTGAAGAATTTAAATGTCTCCGTCTTTCATCTTCTTTTCACTCTGTCTAGAACTGGAGTAAGCTGTCTCTTTCAGTTAAACATCTCTGGAATAAGCAGCTTTCCAATCAAGTGTCTGTAGATATATTGGAAAGAATATTTCCCTAACTATTATAGCTAAAGTTTGTTCTTGGAGTGAAGCAATCTCTTATAATACAGATAAAGTTTACCTAAGAGTCATATTAATAAGTAAAAAAAAAAATCAGCTTTTTGAATAATATATAAATTCATATAGTGTCAGTGGTATCTAGGCATTTGGGACAATACATAATTAGTTTGAATTCCCTTTGTGAGGGAGATATGGATGTTAAAATAAATTGCTGATGAAGCATATACTTTGGAGAACAGGGTATTTCAGAACTTTGTGCAATATCAGCTATTTCTTTCAATGGTATGGAAATATAGCATAACACTAAGAAGATTTATTAAGGGCAGTTTTAAACCATTCTTACTGTATAAAAAAGTTTATAGTTTGCTCACTTAGGAGTAGTTACTAAAAGAAGAGGAATAATGTATATTTATATGCCTGCTGGGAAAACATTAGTTCTTTATAACTGTGGGCACCATTGTTTGCAGCCAATAAAACAATAATAATCATTTGCTTGTATAATAATAATCAGTATCACAGTATTTAAGCACTTAAAAGGATTTGGTCATTTCATTATTAAGAGTTATTCATTTACAAAACACTGAATAATGAATCTTCTCCAGAAAAATCAGCACTCACAGAGTAAGATGACTTACAATTGTGAAATAAATATATTATTAGGGAGGAACAGAGTTTGGAATAAATTGATTTTATTAAGTAAAAGTGAAAAAACTGCCTCTTTAGAAGGAATTACTTTGCTACCAGGAATAAATATTCCAAACTAAACTCTTCTTGCATTGTAGAATATCTGATCATTCTCACCTTGAGGGAGTTCTATCAAAGCTTCCAGTTTTATCATGGAAAATAGTCTATAATGTACACAGTATATGCAGTATAAAATCACATGCAAGCACTGTTTACCATCTACTCCTGAGTTTTTGAGACACATAAACAAAATACCGTGTCTTCTCATCTTTTACACGCTGAAATTGGTGCAGTTTATCATTGTTACCTTAAATATGTTCAAGTTTTTTTCCTGAGAAACAGAGCCTATTACTTAGCCAAGGATTCTGTTATTCCTGGCTCAGCATCTTTCTCAACTTTGTTTATTTGGATAAACACTGGGTACATGATCAGTTCCTTGTCCCCTTTAAGCCTAAAGTAAACAAGGGGTTTGTTATAATACTCACTGGGAAGAAGTCTTTAATTTAGTTGTTTTTCTGATGACATCTACAGTGTTAAAATAAAAATATATGAATGGAACAGTTCAAAGAGTGCAAATGTAACGTGCAAAGAGCACAAATGTGTGGGAGTGATCATTTCTGCATTTAATTTTTTTTTTTTTTTTAACTAAAAACTAACAAAAGCCCAACTACTACTTTTTGGACCTAAAAAACAAAATAAGATAACTAAGCTCAGAATCTACAGCTCTGGTAGGCTGAATAGATGCGATTTTAGTTTGGTCAGTAATAATGACATATTTTAGTGTCCATTTTAGCATATGAAACACTATAATGAATTGAATATATGGGTAGTTATGGGTAGTTTATAGTTCTAGAATAGCATTTCTTGGGGAGTAAGTATGGTCTTAAACATTTGGGGGATGGTTTTATTCTTTTCCCTTTTTAATTGCTGGTACAATGGTGTTTTCACTTCTTTACATATTAATGTGGAAATATTTGTGGATGGTCTTTTTCTAAGAGAGGCTTATTATTACATATATCTCCAGTGCCAATTAATCCTTATGGTATTTTGGGGGCAAAAAGATTAAAACTCAGTCCCTTGGAAAATTAGTATTATTCAGATAACTTAATTTTCATAATTCTTCATAAGGGCTGCTTCAACTGAGAGAGTTTCCAGTCAGTTAGACCTGATGCAATCCGTTCTAGTAGGCCTTGCAAACTAACCACTGAAATCTCACTTACTGTTAATGATTATGTATGAAGACTTCAGAAGAACTGAAGATGTCACAGACGACAGGTACAAACATAGCGTGGTGGGTTTTTTAAGTACAAGAAGGTAACATGTGTCAAGCCAATTAGCTTAACTCCCGTGTTCAAAATAATCCAAAAAAACCCAAACATTTGGAGGAAAACTGAAAAGAAATAATGGCCAAAAGCTTGTCTTACTTGTTAGCCGGCTCCATTTTTGACAAGAATGAGGCTCCTGGTCAGACACAGTAAAGGAGCAGCATACAACACTAGTGCTATGAGAAAGGCTGTTTGTATTGGACACTGTTTACCATCTACTCCTGAGTTTTTGAGACACATAAACAAAATACTGTGAGTTGTGAAGTGCTACAGTTTGGATTCTAATCCTGTCTAAAATTTACTAGCCATGGGGCATTGGGCCACTTTCATCTTACAGTTTCAACCTTTGCATCTTCAGAATATAGGTGGAGGTACTCCCTTCCCTCACTACTTCATGAGGCTGGTGGGTCAAGCATGAAAACCTAAATGGGAATATTAAGTATAAGTGTCTAGATGGATATTAGTGATACAAAGTGATGAGAATAACTGATATCTAAGTTAAAGGAAGAAGTACAGTATCACCCTGAGTTATACCTTGGCAAGTGTGAGACCTCTTCTCTAATTGCATTGCCAGGCTAATCCAGGAATACTACACGGAGAACCTAGCAGAGAAAAGTAGAGCACGACCCTTTAGATTTTCTCTCCTTGGTTATCCATGAGCTTGGGGGAAAAGTTGAATATTCATATGGTAGTCTCTTTTATATGATCCTAAAAACTAAAAATATAACACACATCAAAAGAGTTTCCCACAAAAACGTGAGGAAATAAATGAAACACTGCACTCACTAGAACCTTCTTTATATTAAAATTAATTTCCAATTCTAATATAATGGAGTATGTTAGATATTTAAAGTAAACAATAAAATATATAAAAGAATATTGCAAACATCAGTGTACCAACCACTCATGTTTAACAACTAACATGCTGCCAAATTTTCTTGAGTTCTTTGTTGAAGAAATAAAAGTTTTTCTTCAACGTGGGATATTGAACATATATTCATATTCCATTCTTTTAAGAAATCACACTTAATGATAGTACGTGAGTAATAATTTTTAAAAGACTTAAACTTGAGAGAGAGAACAGAAAAGGAAACAATGGTGAATCATAGATGTTAAGTATTTTCTTGAAGATGGAAAGTATATGGAGAAATAATAACTGACTTTGTAGCACTGAGAAGTCAGAACCTAAATGCTAATGAGACACAATATGGTACTATACCAAAAAGCTCAAATTTAGAGGCATAAGGACAGTTGGAAAGTGGGATAAATTTAAGACTAGAGAAGAATGTAGTTTGAAAGTTTAGGTACAGAAGATTTAGAACATCAGTTGACCTCCTACCCCCAAATCTAAGCAGCCATGTTACTCTTACTCTGACCCTCACAAGGCACCAGAAAGTGATTCTCTGAAGAATTTAAACCAGGGATGCTCCAGACCCTGGGAATCTGGCATGGCAGAGCATGGAAGCAAGTAGCATATGGACTGCAGGGTGCTCAGTGAAATCAGCCGCCTGAATGAGGAGACACACACAGTCCCAATCCTCTTTTTCCCTTAAACATTGATGGTCATCATCCAGATATCACAGACGAATAGAGAAAAACATTTATTTCCATATTCTCTTTTGTTCACTAATATTCCAATTTTGAAAAGACATGGAAGCAATTTAAACTTACTTCACACAGGTTGCCATTGTTACTAGTAGCCTTCCTGAGCTCCTGACACCTGGCTAAGGGCATAGGGGCTATGAACCTTGTTAAATTAGTAATTGTTGGCTGTAGGTGGACAGAAAAGTGCTCAAAGACTATTATCACTCCTTCAGGTTAATCTTTTCCCCAATTAATGTTTCTATTTAATGTTGTCATACCTTCCACCCTCTTAGACTTCTTTCTCTAGAAAATTTTAATAAGTATGTCAATAGATATTATCTAAGTGGCTTAGATTCTAAATTCCAAGGCCCCAACAAAGTGGGTGCTTAACATTGATTCCTTCCAGATTGTTTTTCTACATGTTGACAATGAATTGTCAACCTATACTTTTGCAATATTAAAGTTAGGGAAGGTGCCTTAGAGATCAGTGTGTTCAACCTCTGTGTTTTTTTAGTTGACAAATTGAAGCAGAAAGTGGTAAACAGTTTGTTCAAAGATGCCCAGGTAGTTAGTGGCAGAAGCAGGCTATATTTTTGAAAACGGTCTTTGATTATCAATGAGAATATGCAGTTACCACTTGCAATTTGAACCACAATGTGGTTTTTGTGGTATTTGAAAGGCTATATTAATAGAAAATAGTTACGGGAAATTAATAGCAATTTTTAAGGCCCCAGGTAGACAGACTTATTCAGTTCACTGTCCAATTGCTCATTTTGTTCTCCCCTAAGAATTTACCTTTATGATAAAAATTGTTCTTGGTGGGCATTCTACCCATCTGTGGTTTCAGTATTAGGATTATGATTCTCCAGGGGAATATGCAAGGCAAGAGATAAGAGAATCCCTGGAGAGGGAGTATATTTTTTGAAACCATACAAGGTATTACTAAAGGGCGTGTATTGTTCAAATAAACCCTGTGGAGTTGGAAAAAGGTTGAGAGCTACTGGTAGAGAATTGTGTTTTAAATGAATATAGGAATCTGATTTATGAAATTGGAATAAAAAATATGAAGATAAATACAAAATAGAGTGATTTCTAAAATCTGAGCAGATTCCCTCACAACCATTCATTTTACTGTTAAAGAACATCCAATAATTAATGCTTTTTCCCTAGCCTCAGAACAATTTTTACACAACTTCAATATATATAGATTTGTACATTGCAGAGAAATGGATGTGTTTCTTTTTTTGGAAAGTAATTATAAGATTTCTATAAATGTTTCTTAATATTTCAAATTGTGGTTGTGGTTTACAGTTACATACAATAGATTGTCCTTTTATGTAACTTCCTAAGAACTCTTATTGGAAATGTCTTAATTGACTGTAATTATTTAAGCCAACTTCTGGTCAGTTATACTGAGAGTGGTCTTATAAGTAAATAATTTATTATAGTAATAGCTTATATGATAAAGAAGCACAATATTTGGAAGAATATTGCCAGGAAGGGTTTAGAGAAGCACATTTCATGATTTTTATAATATATTTGTTAATGTTTATAATTTTAATTGGGCAATAAATATATGGTCATGTGAACATTATCTAGCCACACTGGCTTTACAACAATCCAATAAAGGTGCTGACTCCTTCCACTTTAGGGTTTGGCTTGTGGTGTTAGTCTGGCCTGAAACCTGGTAACTCATTCTCTTTGAGGGCCCCTTCCCCTCAGGTCTCTATTAAGTGACATTCCTAGCTATCCAGACCAAAATAGTTTGCCTTACTATTCTTTCTGATAGTAATACTTTTCTTTTATAGCGTTACTGTAATTTCAGATTGTATATTTTTTTTATTACTTGTTAGTTACATGTTTAATATCTTTTTAGTTTACCTCTTAGCATTGTATCTGATGCATAGTAGATGTTCAATAAATATTTGGTAAAAGAATGAGTAACACATACAAAACATATTTTATATATAATAAGCATTTCTACCCACTCTTTTTCTTCAAGTGCTAAGATCTCTCATAGTTTTAAGTTGTTGGTTTTTTAATAGCTCGTTATTTATAACATTTTGTCTACTGTTGGAAATAGAGTAATAATCTTCTAAATGTTGATGAAATTAACATGAGATCTGTGGTGATGAATAAATTCGACATTATCATTTTTCCAATTCAGTTGAATTACAAATAATAACTGGTTTTTAAATTACATAGTTGTGGGGGTTTGGAGGATGAACATACTTGCTAGAGGTTATAAAATTCATCTAGGTTAAATAGAAGTCATTATCAGGGAGGGGTGGGAAAAGGCAGTTGTGCTTATGTTTCCCTTGTTTACTTTTCTAGGTAAACAATATGTATGTATTAAGATTTATTTAAATGATTGAAATTGTGAGCTGTAGAATGATTATTATTCTTTTCTTTTATCATTCCTTCATTGATTTTTCTAAGTGACCACTGTTCTAGGTGCTGGAGCAGATACTCAGAAGTGCTGGGCACTTGGATGTAGCACTTAGATGCTCATTGAGGGACAATTAAATGAATGACATGTTTCTTGCTACAGAGTTGCTTATAGTTCTTGGAGAGGGCAGATTTTGAAACAAATTTTGTTCTGGGGGCAGAGAAAAAGGAGCTTTGGAGTCAGCATGTGACCCAGTGCTGACCAATGAGATGGCTCCTGGAGGGTTTCTGGGAAAGGAATTTTTGTATTCTGAAAGAGATGGTTAGAAAGAGTACCATCTTTTTTCAAGGCTGTAATCATCTCTGGATGTGATGTCTGGAGCTGTGTCAGAGAGTCTTATAACTATGAGGGGGATAGTCAGATGGGAAAGCTGACATGCCGAGGATGACAGTGAAGATACAGAAACTGCAAAATTAATCATGCTAGAGATGCCCCATCTTTCTTGTTATATGAGATAATCAATATCTGTAAGCTCTGTGAGGACAAGGTGTTTGTAAATTTTGTTCACTGTAATATCCCTTATGCCAAGAACAGTTGCTGGCACTAAAGCACATACTCAACAAATATTTTATAATAACTTTAGTTTGCAGCCATAGTTTTAGTGGGTTTTAAATGCAAAATTAGAGGAAGAAATGTTTGTATAAATAGTCTCACTCCTATTAATATTTAAATATAGTTAATGAGTTTGTTCCTTAGTGTTTAGCCACTTCCTGGTGTTTATGTTTGGGTAACATTCCCACAGAGGTTAAAATGTCCTTGATACACTGATGAAGACAGGAATCTAAAATTCACATTCCTAAGATTTTTAAAGCAGCCCTCTAATGAGGCTGGGGGGAGAGATTTCATCTTAGGAAAAGACAAGATGAGAATAATGAGCAAATAGTTTTATTTTTACTTATTTAAGGTTGGACATGATAATTAAGACCATCCCTGTCTTAGAATCAATTCTTAAAACTTTGCTTGGATTCCTAAATTTTCAAATTATGTCAGAAAAACTTTATAATGAGAATTGTTATTAGGACTAAAGCACGGAGGTTTCTTTGTGTCAGACCGTATCTTGAAGGAAATTATTGAAGAGTGAAAAACTGTTCTAATAACAAATGCTCGCCAATGACCTTTGAAGGTTGTGAGCTGTACTAAAGCTCTGGGGAATTCATAGGAACAAAATTTACTTTTCTTCTGATTTACCTTGAATAAGCTACTGGAAATAAGTTTACTTTTTAAATGTTCAGGTAGCAACTCATACTTTCCTCTACCTAATTCCATATCTTCTGAGATTTTATCTGCATTTCCACTGCTCTAACCTCAAGGAGATACCAGTTTTACTTATATATTAAGTTGGATTTACTTTTATTCTGGGAGGGGGAAAAACTTTTAGATATATAATTTGGTAATGATTTTTTTCCTGCTGCTTTGAAAAAGGTCACTTAACTAGTATTTTTGATGAATTTCCCTATACATACTATGCTATCTGTAACTTAATCTTTAATTCCCTTGTTATAACAGAGAATTTTTGAATCCTTTCTATAACTCCACTATCCTCATATTATGCTTTTACAGCAATTCCCTAGACTCATGAAGGTGAAGGATGAAGTTTATAATGGTACTGAATACTAAACTGTTGCTTGATTTATTCAAGAAGGTTGTTATATACTGGGATCAAGTGACAGCTTAAAAGCTGGTATAATTCATCATCATCAGTTAATTTTCACTTGGTGTCCACTGGGTGCTGAATATTGCACAAGGCTTTTTGCCAGCAGGTATGTGCTTGATAAGGTTGATGCAACTCTAAGAAGACGGAATCTTGTCCTTAAGGCACTCACTATATAATAAAGGCAAGTCAGCAAATCCCCAGTGTTGTTAAGCTCTCTGTACAAAATGTATGTAACTAAAATTACTTGTTGTCACTAAATTGAGGTCCTGCTCTCATTACTATCTATACTGCTACCAGAATAAAGGAGGTGGATGGATCAAGAGAAGGTGTTTATTATGGTCCAGTTCTTGGTTGACCAGCACTCATTTTTGTGTATGTGTTTTCATAGATACTTTTTGTGTCTTTTCATATAATTTCAAAATATTCCTACTTAATGAGACCCAGTTATCCTTCCAACAAACATATGTGTACTCTGCCTTTCCCTAATGAGAGACGAATCAAAGCCATATCCAGATGATACATCTAGAGCAAGTGTCATGTGGTCATTGTTCCATAGACTCTCGGTGATGGTTGTTTTTCTGAAATGATTCAGAAATATGATCTTGATCCAATTTGGATATAGCTCTTTATGAACCTGCGATTTATGGCTTAAAACATATCTGATTGTATAATGGTGAAAGAAGTATAGGATAGTTATACTGTAACTTCTCAAGTATAGTACTGGTCTAAGGAATATCCATATTTCCTGAGTAAGAGTAGTGCAAAAGATGTGGGCATGGACTATCATAAGCATCTCTCTACTGAGTTTCTTCCTTAAACTTGGCCTGAGGTCTGTGGCCAGGATTATCTGCTAAGTTTTCCCTTGTTGGGTGTACTTCGTGACCATTTCTGAGAAGGGCTTCTGGAGGATTCTCTTGCAGGGGCCTTAGTAGTTCCTTTCTTGTTTGTAATAAAGACTTAGATTCAAGGATTGCCTTAGGGTAGAACAATCACAAGATTTTATTTGCTAAGCTAGGGATTTTTCTAGCAATATGATATCTTTAACATCTTTGTTAGCATCGGTATCCATTTTTTGGACATGGCAGTGGAGGACTTCATTTTCTGCTATCTGCCACCAAAAGTTGTGTCAGATAATGACATTTGACAGTGGCCCATTCTCTTCCCATTTTTGTTTTTGAGCTCTGTGCTCCCTGTGCCTCCTTTAGTCTCAATTTAATGACTTCCTGTCACTAACTCTACCTCTGTGAGTGATGAGGCTTGACCCAGTGATGGTTGCTCCTTCCTCAGACTGTATCCCTTGTGAATGAGTTACATGAACACTGATGGGCAGTGGGTGGGGGAGGCACTTGAAAGAGCCTGGAGTTTTAGGCTTCCACAGGTCTTGCTCCTCCCTAATATTCCCTATTCCATTTTTCAGCACTTCACATTTACCTAATCAGTGCACTAACTTTAGACTGTAAGAAATAATTTGGCTGCTGAAACTCAGCTAACATATACAACTATGTGAACTTTAATGGTTCTATATTACTGGCCATGGCTGTTGCTTATGGTTATATAACTGTGAATTGCAGAAAGGTAATCCAACCCTTGCTCTACTCACCAAGGCCTGCACTCAGGCAAGGACGGCTTTTTGAAATTTTTCAGTACAGGGGGTAGTAATTTCTTCAGTTATACAATATCAAACTTATTTGACTGTTGCTGGTTAGGACTATGTTGCTTGCAGGTAAAAACACCTTTCTTTAATAAAAGTTGCCTACTTTTTTCAGTTGGCTTTTACCTTGACTAGTTATTATGGAGTTTGTTGTTTTATTGTAGCAGCTACTGAAAGCCATAAGAAGTCCAATATGCTGATATGTGAGTAGTTTTCTATAGAGTTACCTTAAAGCTCCAGTCTTAATATACATACAATCTGTGTCCCAAGGACTGATGGCAGCTTATTTTCATTAAGTACTTTACTATGTTTCATATTGACCACTGAGATTCTCCAGCCCAGGATAGAGTGATCTTATTGTCCCCATTTTTGCCCTTTTCTTAGTATCACATTTCAGCCTACTTCAGATGCAGGTTATTATATTAGATAGGAGTTTTTGGTTTCTAGTTTCTTTACTTGTTTCCTTGCCTTACCAGAGGGATCTTATCACATAGAGGAGGACTAATGGCAACCAGAGGCAGGACTGAATTCTAGGACCTATATCAGAAAGCATTTCTGCATCTATCCAAGAGTGTTAACATGTGTATTAGTGCTGCTTGCTTCTTAATGGGGGGAGCTGCTTACATGTTTTGCAGTCCTTGAAAGCTGTAATCAGTGTGTAAAATCTTTGGGTGAATTCTGAAGTTCCAAATATTTCAGGTTTTCAATGTATGTTTTTCATAGCTGTTATCTACCCTATTTTTATTGTAGTATACATTGCTCAGTGTTTGTAGATAATAGTTGAATATGGTCTATCACATTGTAATAGACAATCAGGTGCTTATAAAAATAAAAACTAATAATTATTTTTTATCTTTACCCATAAAATTTGTGGTGAAACATAAGCAGGTTTGAAGAGACGTTTAAATGATGGTCTGAAGATTGAAGTATGAGTAATAGCTACCTGAAACTTCTTACCTTGCTATTGTTTTGAGAATTCTGAGAAAAGGTGCTGTGTCTTGAAACTAACACAGTTAACAGTAGGACTTTTCAAACTTTTGCTTGCCCACTAATTGATTCTTTCAAAAACAAAAGAAATACCTTTTATATGTTAAAAAAATATGTATTTGTCCTGACTATGCTCATTATTACCTATGAGAAAACTCAGGAGTGATTCTTCAAAAGACCATAAAGATATTATTCCTTGTAAAGTTACCAAATTATAAAATTTTCAGTATGTACTGTAAGTTTCTGGAAGATGGTTCCTTTGTGCTCTCTTTTTATTGAATTAATATATTTTCTGTCATTCAAAAACACTCTTTAGGATATTTATTTTCTGTAAAATATAGGTATATATACATTCATTTAGATATACTTATTATAGAGTTATAAATAATTATAAGTAGAGGGCAACTTTGGCAGTTTAATCAGAGAACAAAGGATGTCACAGCAAGTACAAAACCCATTTTCACTTAGGATTATATGGGAGGACAGTATAATCTTTTAATATATAAACAAAACTTACAGACAGTAATCCATAATAAAATCTAACTTAAACTGACAATATTCAGTTATCAAATATATGACTGATAGGCTCATATAACCCTTATAAATTAACTAGAAACTATGATGTGCAATAGTTGGCATTAAACAAGGTTAAACTTGTCATTCATTTGAGGATAAAATGAAGCATTAGGATGCAGTGGGCCATTGGATATTTATATCATTCACAGGCCATACAAAATTATCAACTTTAAAATTAGCTATGGAGATTTCCAAGATGGTGGAAAATTGAATGGAAGCTACACTGACACTCTCCCAGGAACCAAACTGGAATTACAACTAAAATATAGAAAAATTATCCTGAATAATCAACTGAAGACTAGCTGGAGAGCACTCTCATAACAAAGGAAGAAAAGTGGAAACCACATAGAGACTGGTAGAAAGGGGAGAGGTGCGAGGATGCTGGCTGGGCTCTCAAAGGCAGCAGCTGAAGGGCCAGAGGGATATCTCAGCTGTGGGGGATTCTTGCTGAGAACTCTGAGGTCTAAACCCCAAGATGAGCTCCCCAATCCAGAGCACCAGAACTGAGAAAGGTGCTCATATAACATCTGGCTGTGAAAAGCAGCTGAGTTTCTGTCTGCCAGGGAGAGACTGCTGGAAATGCAGGCACCCTCTTAAAGGGCCAACACACAAAGTTTCATGTTCAGCCACTCATCTTGGGCTCTGGCGGAGGGAAAGCATAGTGGTCTAGAGCTGTGTGAGGAGAATCCAAGGGGATTGGCTAAAAGAATAGAGCTCAGAGGGCACACATCTGGACCCCAGTACTGAGTCATTCCCCCATAAGGCACAGGACATCCTTCTGAGGCAGGCATTTACCTTTCAAGCAGCTTTTGCCCGGGGGAGGGGGGGGGCAAGAAGCAGTTGTCTCACCCTGCTGGAAAACCTCTGGATCCACCCTGTGGAGTTTCTACAGCCTGAGGCTCATTAGAGGCTGAATAACAGCCTCTGGGTGCTTCAGGCCTTATCTGATTTGCTTCTGGACCCAGGGCTTGGAAAAACAGACATCCGTGCACAGCTTGATCCTGTCTAAACACACCCAGCTCCAGAAGAGGGAACCGAAAGTTGTAGAGTGTGGAAAACTTCAAACAGGGTACTCAAGGCCAGTCACAAACAACATCTGACATTGGCCTGTGCCAGAAACCATTCAAAAGATTGGGAGTACTAGCAGATTTACCTAATACATAGAAACAAATCCAAATAGGCAGCCAAAATGGATAGAAAAAGAACAAGCCCCAAATGAAAGAACAAAAGAATTCTCCAGAAGAAGAGCTAAATGAAATGGAGATAAGCAATCTATCAGATATAGAGTTCAGAATACTGATCATAAGGTTGCTCAACAGCATGAGAAAAGAAATGGAAACTATGCAGGAAATTAAGAATGACACAGTAGAAATGAAAAAAAAAATGGTAGGAATAATCAGCAGATTAGGGGAAGCTGAGGATCAGATCAACAAGTTAGAAGACAGGGTAGAAAAAAATCACTCAATCAGAGAAACAAAAAGAAAAAACAAAAAACAGAAGGACAGTTTAAGGGAGTTGTGGGACAACATGAAATGTAACAATATTCACATCATAGGAGTGCCAGAAGAGGTCGAAAGTAAGCGATTGTTAGACAATCTGTTTGAAGAAATAATGGCAGAAAACTTCTCTAATCTGGTGAAGGAAAAAGCTCATACAAGTTCAGGAGGCACAGAAAGTCCCAAGCAAGAAGAACCCAAAGAGGCCTATGCCCAGACACATCATAATTAAAATGCCCAAAATTCAAGACAAAGAGAGAATCTTAAAGGCAGCAAGAGAAAAGCAATCTGTTATCTACAAAGGCGCTCCCATAAGGATGTAAGCTGATTTCTCATCAGAAACTACAGACAGAACGGAATGGCATGAAGTATTCAAGGTATCAGAAACTGTACAGACCAGAAGGGAATGGCATGAAGTATTCAAGGTAGTGCAAAACAGGGATCTGAAACCAAAATTACTCTGTCCAGCAAGGTTATCATTCAGAATAGATGGTGAAATAAAGAGCTTTCCAGACAAAACAGTGCTAAAGGAATTTATCACCACCAAACCAGCATTGCAAGAAATGTTAAAGGGACTGCTGTAATAAGTTGAAATAGAGAGGATGAGGAACATAGGCATAAAGAATTAAAATGGCAATAGATAAGTACCTATCAATAATAACCTTAAATATAAAAGGGTTAAATGTTCCAATCAAAAGACATTGGGTATCTGAATGGATAAGAAAACAGGACCCAAATATATGCTGTCTACAAGAGACCCACCACCTCAGAACAAAAGACTCACACAAGCTCGGAAAAAAAAAAAAATTCTGGAGGACTTTAAGGGAGACATTGACAGCAATTCAGTCATAGTAGGGGATTTTAACACCCCACTGCTGACTTTACTGGATAGATCTTCTAGACAGAAAAATGAACAAGGAAACAGTGACTCTAAATGACACACTAGATCAGATGGATTTAACTGACATTTAGAGAATATTCCACTCCAACACTGCAGAATAGACATTCTCCTCAAGTGCACAAGGGACATTCTCAAAGATAGACCACATGTTAGGACACAAAACAAGTCTCTACAAGTTCAAGAAGATTGAAATCACATCTAACATCTTCTTGGACATTTACACCATGGAATACTATACAGCTGAAAAAAAGAAGGATCCCTTACCCTATGAGACAACATGGTGGGACCTGAAAAGTATTATGCTAAGCGAAATAAGCCAGTCAGAGAACAAGTGTCACATGATCTTATTCATATGTGGAATTTAATCAACAAAATAAACTGATGAACAAAATAGATCCAGAGACATAGAAGCATGGAACAGACTGACAAATCTCAGAGGGAAAGCAGGGGTGGGTGGGTGTGGAGGCATTAGTGGAAGAACTTATATGCACATATGCATGCACACTGACAGCAGTGTAGTGAAGGCCTGGGGAGAGGGGTGCAGGATGGAGGAGATCAATTGGGGGGGAAAGGGGATATTTGTAATACTTTCAATAATAAAGATAAATTAAAAATATATATATATTAGCTATGAAGAAAGCTCCTAGATTTATTTCAAGTCCCACCTGCAGTTGCCTTGGCAGGGCCAGACCAAATGATTTTGAGGGCCGGATATACCTCACCCCTGCATTAGAGTAAAGCTACACTTGGAGAAGATAAAATTAAGATTTTTGTTATTCATTGGTTTACTGTCTGGATTCTTTTCAGTAATACATTCAAATCTTAAAAGAAAATGTCAGTTGCTTTTCTTAAATTTTTTTTTTTAAATATATCTTTATTGATTTTAGAGAGAGGAAGGGAGAGGGAGAGAAAGAAAGATAGAAACATCAATGATGAGAGAGTCATTGATTGGCTGCAGCCCACAACCCGGGCATGTGCCCTGACCAGGAATCGAAGCCTGATCGCCTGGATCCTAGGTCGACGCTCAACCGCTGAGCCACGCCCGGCTGGGCTGCTTTTCTTAATTTTTATTTTTGGTTTTATTTTCCTATCAAGTCATAATTTTCCAGAAAAATGAAAGGCAATGTTTATGTATTTATTTGAAACCTGTTCATTTCCAAGAAAGTTTTGGGTTGATGTATGGAAAAAAACACACCCTAATAACACAGAAAAAAATTAAAAGCCAAATAGTAAATCTAAAGGAAATGACCAAAAAATAGAAAAGGGAAAAACAAATGGTATGGAACTAACTGGGAAGTTAAAGCAACACATTTGTGTAAGGATCTATAATTTCCTCTCATTTGCCAGTGATGATTTTTTTTTTTTTAAATATATCTTTATTGATTTCAGAGAGAGGAAAGGAGAGGGAGAGAGAGAGATAGAAACATCAACGATGAGAGAGTCATTGATCAACCCAAACCTGGGCATGTGCCCTGACCGGGAATCGAACCCTGGTCGCCTGGATCCCAGGTCGACGCTCAACTGCTGAGCCACGCCCGGCCGGGCATGCCAGTGATGATCTTAATGACCAGGGATATGGAGTAAGTTTCTCAAGTTCACAGAACCAGAAAATACTGGCCCTAGAATTCAAACCCTAGTAAATCCTGTCCAAAGCCTATGCATGTCGCACCATCTGTTGTTGACAGTATCTCATTTGAGGAAAGCAATTGTGCACAAATTGCTCCTGATATAAGGGGCCAACTCATCCAGTTTGCTTGGGACTGTCCTCGTTTTAAAACTGAAAGTTCTGCATCCAAGCACCTCCCTTTGTCCTGAGCAAAGTGGGATGTTTGGCCACTCACCTAACTTTCTCTCAGCCATGACAAGTAGAGAAATTTGAGGGACCTAGAAAGTTGTTTTCAAATGGCAAAGTACGGCTGAGTACTTTTCCTCCAGACTACATGATGCTTTATCCTCCCTAGGTGATAATCAGCTCCTGCGTTGCAGAGCTGAGCTCCTGCTTTCTGAGTTCTACCACAGTCTGTGGATTTGGTAGTAGTAGCCTTTACACTGCTACTAATATATTGTGTTTCTTTTTTTCTAGCGAATGTGGTATTTTGGGGGGCCATTTGGGCTAGGGGTAGTTTAAATATTTATGTGTATATATACCATAGATAGTTGTTATAAGGCCTTGGTGGAAGCTATTAAAGTTTTCTAACAATGAATTCCAGCATTAATCCCATGGTTAAATACAAATTTATTTTTTTATGTAATAGTACAAGATGATAATTCCACATCAGTGAGAGGCTCTCCTTCCTGCTGATAGGCAGATTCCTTCTGTTTGGTTTCTCTAGCATCCCTTAAGATATTTCCCTCAATTGTGGTCAAAGCTGGGTTGCTGCCAAGGGCAAGAAAACATAGAAAGGGCACACTCAAGTCTGAAGGACTAGGACTAGAAGTGGCAGAAGTAATTTCTGCTTTCATTACTTCAGAGCTAGCATGGTTACATGACTGAACCAACTGCAAGGAAGGCCAGGAAATGGGTTAACCAAGTGCCCAGGACAGTGGGGAGAATAGATTTGTGGAAAAGTTAGTAGTCCCCCCTCAGGTCTGACTTAAGTAGGTTTAAGTACTTTCTAAATGTTTTTTTCCCAAATGCAGATAAATGATTGATTCTCTAAACAATTTCTTAAGTTTTATTCTCTTGTTTTGGGAAGAAGTACCTCCAGCCCCTGCCACCACGATAGTGAAAACTGAATTACTGTTGAAATACTATTAGATGTGGGATATCATCATAAGAAAATCTCCTCCATCCTGCAAATTCCCAGTCATATAGTTACAGAATTTGATTGGTATTCTCAAATCAGTCAATGTTCCAAAAAAAGTCACAATTCCAAAATATTTTCAGTACATTAATATATACATAAATAAAATGAAGATGGAATACAATATATGATGAAAGAGTTCAGAAGTTCAAGAGGTAAATAAAATTTCTGGGAATGCTCTTGGAGTGAAACTAAGGACACAGAGGTAGAAAATGCCAGGTGCTTCCAGGCTGTGTAAGTGTTAGGATGCAGGGGCTACTCAAGGTCTTCCAACTGAGAAAGGTTTACATCGAGCTGAAGAACAGAGTTGTCCATTAGCACATTTGTTTTAGTTGATTTTAGCCTAAATTTACATTACAACAATAAATAAAATTATTATTATATTTGTGCATATTGAAGTAATTTAAAGCTGCTTTTGTATACATACGTGCATATTATATATATTTATATTAAAACAATTTTGTTTTATATATATGTGTATATGTAAATAAAATCTCTACCATTTTGTGTGAGTGTGTGTGTTTATGTGTGTGTTCATGTTTGTTTCATAGTGACTACAGGGTAGCAGAGTTACTGGGCACCCAGTAAAAGCTTATAACTATCCTTGGGAAAAGTAATTTCAGTTTGCACCAAGTCATTTCCATCCCCACCCCCACCCCCCATATTCTATTTAGATCATTTTGTTACTGACAATTTTAAATTCTAAGCATTTAATTTTGATTTGTTGTATGTGTACAACGACCTTTTGAAATAAATGGTATAATTATTCTTTTGTAATTTTATTAAATCTGATTTATGTAGAGAGACCAGCAACTGCAGATGATTTGCACATGGTAATAGATTCTGTGCTATAGCAAAATGTTGCTTTTGTTGCTTCTCCAATAGGTGCAGTTCCAAGTATAGTTATTACTAAGCTACAATATCACACATTTAAAAATTATCAAAAAAAGTTCATGCTGTTGACTCATTACTCCCATATTTATTATTATTATTGAAAACCAATAGATCTAATTCTATTGGTTTCCTTCCTGATTGAAAACATCTGAACCTAGAAAATACAGTATTTCTTAAGACATTTGTAACTATTCATTATGGTTATTAAAATTACAATCATGCTGCATTGTATGAGCAATGATTTAAAAAAATTCTGTACAATACATATGATAATCGGGTGACCAATGCTATCAAGGTTTGAAGATGCTGAATGTTCATATAACTGGTATTGAAAATTTTGATGTGTATTGCATTTGCTACTGAATATCAAGAATAGGTTTTTTTGCTCATATAGAGTAAGTTTAAAATGGGGTCTTTTGTAGAAGCACCCAGCCTGTTTAGAATGATATAACATGCCTGAATGTTCACTTATCAAACAAAATGCCAGCTTTCTGTAAAGAAAAAAAAAAAATCTGTCAAAAAGTTTCTTTGTACCTTTAACGTATGTGATTATGTAGTACAAAATGCAGAGTTTGTAAAATTTTTTGAACATACAGGCTAAAAATGAATAATTCAAAACAACTCTTAAGTTCTACATTCTATTGTCCCTTTATAACGCAGGCAGAAGATAGCAGTGCACTCCCAATAGAGCTGAATTTGCACAAGTTACACCTCTGAAAATGCCAGATGGTCTATGGTCTACTTTTGAGAGCTGTCACATATGTAAAGATTTGAAAAAAGAAAGACAGCTGAATGAGAGCAGTGGATCGTTAAAGGGAGAGTGAGGGTCCCTAGGCATCACTTGTATTTTAAGAGGCATTGTGTTGTCATTCCCATATTAGCGTGTTGTGTTTTTTTTTAAAGCCATACACAACTTTTACACAATAAGAAAAGAAACCTGTTTAAAGTCAAGTACTTATGGTTTAATCATTCAGATGTTTTTGTTCTTTATCTGAGAATAAAATGGTATTTCTGACTTTTAATTGTAATTTTACTGTAAGATTCAAGTCACACCCATGAAAAATTATCAATGAAGTGAAAATAAATGTCTGTTGAGTTAACTAATATATCTAGGGTTTACCCAGTTTTGATTTGACTTATATACTGTGTGCATCTGAGAAAATCATAAAACTAAGCTTTAATGTTAAAAAAACTTGATTCAGTTTTACAAGATCTTACTCATATGTGGAATCTAAGGAACAAAATAAACTGATGAACAAAATAGATCCAGAGACATAGAAACATGGACAGGCTGATGAATCTTAGAGGGAAGACAAGGGTGGGGAGAGATTAATCAAAGATTAATCAGAGATTAATCAATTATGCATATATGCATAATCCTTCGACACAGAAAATAGTGTGGTGAAGGCCTGGGAGGGGGGCAGTGCAGAGGATCAGTGGGAGAACAGGGGGACATTTGTAATACTTTCAAAAATAAAGATTAAAAATAACAAAATGGCCTGGCTGGGCGTAGCTCAGTGGTTGAGCGTCGACCTAGGATCCAGGTGATCTGGGTTCGATTCCCGGTCAGGGCACATGCCCGGGTTGTGGCCCGATCCCCAGTTGGGGGCGTGTAGGAGGCAGCTGATCAATGACTCTCTCATCATTGATGTTTCTGTCTCTCTCTCCCTCTCCTTTCTTCTCTCTGAAATCAATAAAGATATATTTAAAAAAAAACCACAAAAAACAAAAAACTGGAATGAAGAGGTAATACTTGGTTATTTGACCATAATACAAACTATAGTAAAAATAATTAGATGACAGTGAAACAAAAATTAATGTACTATCATTTATCTGCCAACAGAAATAAATATCATTTTGAAGACTGAAATGCAGATAAATCATTACGGATGTGTTTGAATATCACTCTAGCCATGCCTAGTAATTTCCGTATAGTCAATTTTGATAGAAGAAAATGATCAGATCTGTCAGTTTTAGAATTTGGTGGTAAGACATAGCGGTCTTTTACCACCTTTATTTTATTTATTGAGAATATTTAACTATTACATAGTGATTTTAAATTTATCTTGGATTATGGAATATGACAGGACATTTTTGATTGATAAGAAGTCTTCTCAGTATTGATCAAAGACATTTCAACTTAACTGAGCACTCAGATTGCTTGAATTATTCTTTTCAGGGAAAAAGTGGCCCACTACATTCCTTTTATTGGTGAGATTACTGGAAAGTGCTCTGAAAAGAACACCAAATTACGTTTAACTCTATTTAACTGTCTTATTTGGCATCCCTTTAAATAAATATGTATAACTGGCTTTATGTTCAATAGCATTCATTAGGATGTCATTCTCTTTGATAAAAGAAGTTACAGGAGCAGCAAATTAATCTCTAGATCAATCTCTTACTCACCCATAAGAGATAGCTCTCCTTTTGCAGAAGCCTTGATTGTCAATTTCACTTATAAGAAAAGTGTATAGCTTTTAAACAGAGAAGTAACCTTTTCTTCTTTTTTTCATCAGAAGTTAGGAGAAAAATATTTTGATACATTTTACAACTATTCATGATATTCACAAATATTTAATTTTGACAGTTCTCCTTTGTTTAGTAAAGAACTGAAAAACTAAGAGGTATTCATATGTTAGTTTTATAAATCAGATATTAGTGTTAATAGACTTGATATGAAAGTGTGCTTTTGTTTAAGTAAAAAAATCAATTTGTTTTTTTCTTGAAATCTGTACATTCATGAGTAGAATATTTTGATATAAGATGTTTATCTTCAAAAGACGTAGGATATGTGAACAAGAACAGAAGTAAACAATGTGTGCTAAAGATGTACTCAAATGCAAACCGTCTTCTTTGTAAAAAATATATACCAAGTCTTAGCTGGTTCCCAGATCACAGGTAATCAGTCCCTTTTAGACCTGATCAGTGCCATAGTGCCATGTATAACTGTTATGGCTTTCATACAATATGTTTTCTAAGTTGAAGGGTTCTTAGTATTCAGATTTAATTTACATTTTATAGCAATTCATACTCATAAATTGAAAAGACTAATTACAACAGCAGTTTTAGATTCTGAAATTTCAGGAAATTATAAGAGTAAATTTTGACAATGAAGTTTTTGTTGTTGCTGTTGTTTTTAACTGAAATGCTTTCATTGATAACATTGCTTAGGAACTATACAATCAATGTAAATGTTGATTTTAATGATCTCATTATTTAACCAGTGTAAACAGATAACCTTTTCTGGGAGATCAGAGATTTTAGCTGCAAAACCCAGAATCCATTTTTGGCTAATTTAAATAGAAAATAAATCTATTAGCTGAACAGAGACTCTCCTGAGTTACATAGCTAAGGATTATGCCCGTACGTTCAATGGGGCTTCTCTAATGAAAATCTCACTGCTGCACTGTTGGCCCACTCGTCTGCTAGGAAGTGAACATCAAACACGGCACCCTATAATATTTCTCTACACTGTCTAGCTTTGATACCTGAATCCATTGTTTTCCTTTTTTTAAAAAGATAATTGAGCAGTTAACCATTATCAGGGATAGCGAGATAATATTTCTATGTCTTTGGCACCAAAAAGAGGACCTGGTACATAGAAAACGATCTACTTTTTCTGCTGAATGAGTGTTGAATTACTTTTTCAGATTTCTAACTTCAATTTTCTTTAAAAACAACACAATTTTTCTCTTCTGTTTTTATACCCATTTTGAAAAGTTAAGTCACCTTTGATTACCCCCTTCTCATTTTTTCTTTTAGTAAGAATATTTTCTCTAACTTTATTCATTATTAGTTATGTCACATATTTTGTTTATCATTATTATACCATATTTATTAGTATTTTACTTTCTTTTCACTTTCATTTTTAGTATCATTAAAATTCAAAAGTCTATTACTGAATGTATTTTGATTATTTTAAAATATTGATTCTTTTTTAACCTGATAAACTTTTCCTGCTTTTTCACTTAGCCCAACCTCAGCGCTTGCCTCAGCTTCAAACTTCAGCACAGGAACCAGGTGAAGAGGAAATAGACAAGATAAAGAACTGCTACAAAAGTCTGAGCAATGGAAAAGGAATTCACCATGGGCCCAAACATGTATCTGTGGATAATCGAAGACTTTCAGCACCTGTTTCTCAAAAAATGCATAGAAAAATTCAGTCCAGCTTGTCTATAAATAGTGATATCAATAAGAAGAGTAAAGTAAATGCCGTCTTTTCCCAAAAACCAGGCTCTTCCCCTGAAGGTAAGTTTGAGATACATACATATTTTGTTTGACCGTGTGTAAAATCATATTCACTAATAATTATTTGTTCAAGCAAACATAATCAAAGCATCTTGCTTATGTGTCAGAAAAAACAGGAATTTTGGTAAACACAGCTTCAATCCCCAAAGTAGAACACAGGCTATATGAAAGGAAGCATTGGGCCCTGGCCGGTTTGGCTCAATGGCTAGAGTGTCGGCAACCAATCAATGTGTCTCTCGCACATCAATGTTTCTCTCTTTTCTCTCTCTCTCTCTCCCTTCCACTCTTTCTGAGAAGCAACTGGAAAAATATTTTCAGGCGAGGAAAGAAAAAGAAAAAAAAAAGGAAGCATCGGCAGCTGACATCCTACTTTTATTTATGTATTTTTAAAAATATGTCTTTATTGATTTCAGAGAGAGGAAGGGAGAGGGAGAGAGATAGAAACATCAATGATGAGATAGAGTCATCAGTCGGTTACCTCCTGCACACCCCTCTTGGAGATCGAGTTTGTAACCTTGACGTGTGCCCTGACCGGAAATCGAACCATGATCTCCTGGATCATAGGTCGATGCTCAACCACTGAGCCACACCAGCCCGGCTGACATCTTGCTTTTAGATTATTGTCCTCTAGAGTGAATAGTCTTACTTTAAATATAACTACTATTTTATTAATACCACATTTTAAAATGTGAATAAAACATTGTGGTGGCACATGAATGTATATGATTATTTTTTCTGTTCCTGGTTTTATATGTTATTCCGTGGTTCAGAGATAAGATCACTTATTAGCAAATCAGTTCTTAAATATGCAAAACAAAATTGGAAAAAGATTTGGTAATTTTTATCTTTCCAGGGAGTGGACCATGTGATGATCTCTGTTGCTTGACTGACCAGCATCTTCCAGCTACCCCACCCCATTCCAAGCTCACTGTGGTCTGGCCTTTAGCTTCTCTCAGGAACTAGTTATTACCTCCTTCAACTCTGCCTCATCTTGCCCTTGACCAGGTTAAAGTCAGGTTAAATACTATACCCTGAGAAACCTTTTCTTTATTATAACACAAACTCATGTGATGACAATGGGTTTGTAACTTACAGACTTTTTTTTTTAATAAAAATGGGTTGCTGTATTAAAAAAGGAATAGTCTCCCCCCATATTTAAGGTCTCAAATTTCTCCTAGCATATCCATGTCACTCCATTCTTCCTCTTTCCCCCTTTTAGCAGTTCTTGAGCATCAAAAAACTCAATATTCTATCTGATATATATATTTTTTTTGTTATTCGCTTTACCTTTCTATTTTAATTGTCAGGAAATATTAAATTAGGGAAATTCTGTGGATGCTTCTGTGAAGTTGGCCATGCTTAATCATGGAGATAAATTGAGTTGTAATAGGAAATTGTATTGAGAGTTATCAGTAAAGCATGGGAGAAAGGATATTGCATTTTGGTTACAGGTGTCTCAAATTCAACTGAGGTAAAGTGTTAGGTTGATCAAATAATATGATAATAAAGGGTCTGCATAGTTCCAGGTCAGTGACACTACTTTCCAAACTAATTAGATTGAAAGGGACATGATTGACACTTGAAAATTAGTTTGACATGTTAGCTACATGGTCATCTCTGAAGCATAGTTAGGCTGTTAACTAAACTGGCTCTCCAAGGAGTTGGAAAGGCAATGCAATTTTCTTTAGAGGATCTTCATTTTTAGGTGATTGGGTGAAATAATTGACTGCAATTGAAATCCACTTGTTTTTTTATTTGAATTTACTTATTATGTCCCAAACCTCTTATTTTCTATTTGCTATTTACTTATTATAAAGAACAGTAACATTTGCATATCCAACTTGAAATTGCGTATGGCACTTTAATACTTTTTATATTATTTGCTTACTTTTAGAATCATGTGTGAATTTATTTCTGATACAAGAATGAAGCTTCATAAGCAACATATGAAGAAAGAGGAAAGTCAATAGTATATAAATGAAATAAACCCTCTTCTTCTCCCTCTTCCTTTTTTCTTTTTTTGTTTCCCCCTCTCACATACACACATTTATGGCCCACCACAAAGATATGGATGGGGGAAGTCCCTTGAAATAGTGATATCACAAATTCTGTTCCAGATTTTGTTTTGGGGGTATCAGAAATATGAAGCACAAATGAAGATGACTAAATATACTATACAATGTCCTATGCATAGCTTTGCTGTTAGGCCATAGTATTTAGCCAGTTGTCGGTTTATTTTATTTTCATTGCTTGAATCTAGATGAAAATTCCATTGTCCTAGTACATATTTACTCAAAGTTTGATGTTTTCATTCTTTTAGCTGCTATTTAAGGTTGTGACCTAAAGTTTTGTTGTTTCTTCTGATTTTCAGTTTTAAAGTTGTTTATTTTCTTGGAAATACACTGTAATTAAACAAACACACAAAAAACAAACAAGCATAGAACTAGTAAATGGCAAATTAAAAGGAACACATTCTCAGTTCTGCTGCCAGCTAGCTAGAGGACTTGGGTTCCCTTGGGGCTGCTTTTTTAATAAAACAATGTAAATGGTGTGGATTACAAATCTTCAAAGTTAGTTTCTGTTCCAAGATTCTGTGATGCTCTCTTTACAGCAAAGCTGCTTCATGAACTCTACAGATAGGTCTCTTGCTGTACAGACAGTGTGGGATCCTTGGTTGAGAAGAAATCTAATACTAGTGGAATAGAACAGGGTAATAGCAGAAAGGATTTTAATGAACAGACATGACATCTGGATTTCAGGAGGACTGTATTTGAGAACAGCAAGTCTTGAACAGGCTCCAGAAGCATAGACTGACAGATCTCAGAGGGGAGGTGTGGGGTGGAGGGGGGAGGTTAACCAAAGAACATATATGCATAGCTCATGGACACAGACATTAATGTGGTGGAGGCCTAGGGTGGGGTGGGGGCTGGGTGAGGGTGGGGGACAAATGGGGGATAATGGGGGACATCTGTAATACTGTCAATAAAAATGATAACAATGGGGAGATTTAATAGCTAAAATTTTCTCAGTTCTATGTTTTTCTTGTCTTAATTTTTTTTTAATCATCTTATGTCTGTTCTTGCAGCAAAATGAGCAAATCAGTAGTAAATGAGTAGTAAAATAATATTCACTGAAAACTTCAAAATTAGCTAACCATGCCCAGTTTGACAATGTGTGTCTTTTCGTGGTTATGGTTTTTGTAGTGCACATAAATAATATTGACAAGCAGAGGGGCATTTTGTGGTTCAAACGATGGGATTAAATATTTAACCATTTCATAGTGTTTTATTAAGAACACTAAGGACTTTTTTTTGGATCAAGTTTGGAAAAGACTGCTAAGATATGGTGGGCCCATTGCTTATACAAAGGTAAGGATTGACCCAGCCACATAATTAAGACAGTGGGTTGGTGACATGTTTTAATATGTCTTTAACTGTGGGTTACCTAAGGCTTGAGTACATATAGACATGTGCTCTATCTATATTCTCTTTTTAAGTTGTCTTGATGTATGTAGTTAGTTACTTAGATTCGTTCTATGTACCAGGTATTGTTCTACCTGTTTCTCTCACATGAACCCATTTAATCCTCCCAACAGCACTGTAATTCTATGAACAATATGCAATCATCTAATAGTGAGTAAGGAAACAGACACAGAGAAGTGAAACCACTGAAGTCAATTGGTGTATGAGAGAATTGAGATATAAACTCAGACAACTCTGGTTCCACAATCTGTGCTACTAACTACTGATATTTTTCCTTATAAAAATCTGCTGAGAAAAGTTAATTTATTGGCCATTCCACCATCACATTGGATGTTGGTGTTAAACCTCCACTGAGGCAAGGATCTTACTATAATTATAAGCTTGCTTTCTTGAATCCCTACCTACTAAAATTTTAAAACAATTCTCACACCTATACCTGGTTTTTGTTTTCTTCCCTACCAGACTCTAAATTATTTGAAATACTGGACTGTGTCTGAGTCAATATTTTTTTCTTTTTTTTAATTTACAGTGATGCCCATTACATTAGCTTCAAAGAGTTTCCCAGGAGTTAGTAAGCAATACAATTTTTTATTCCAAAGCACTTTATCCTACTCTTCTGTGAAACTAGTATTGAAAAATAAAATGTGTGTGCATGTTCATTTTAAAAATGTTCTTTTAAAAAGTGCTTTTTATACAGTAGAGAAAAAATTACCATGTGGAAAAATATTATACATTTTATTTAAAGGTTTTTAATGAGTAGATTTCTACTTGTTTTGTTTAATTAAATATTTTCATACATACTTTAATTTTCTGATTGCATCACCCAGGTATAAAGTTTTAAGATTAAATGTTTAAGATTCTTGACCTTTGAAATAATTATAGTATAATTTATTATCATATAGCATTGAAATTGCCAAGAGTTTTCATTATATTTTAAGATACTTTTCTTATCAAGGAATGACAAATCCTAGCACGTTTTAGGCGTGCCAGTTATTGCTATATTAGTTTTGTAAAAATTAAATTTCAACAAAGATATTTTTAGAAGATATTTTATGCTTTTCAGGAATATTCGATAATTTACACTTCATGTTGACAGATTTAGTATTTGTAAAGAAATGCATTTCCAATCCCAGTAGCTCATTGAACACAAATGCTGAACAAGAGAGTCAGGAACAACGTATACATAGCAATACCTAGGATAAAGCTCTTTTTTAATTACAAAGAGGCAGTATACCTTAGTGATTAGAGCACAGCCTGCTTGTGTGCAGAAATTGGCTTTACTACTGACCCGAGATATGTCCTTGGGTAGGTTTCTTAACAACTTCTTTATGCTTCAGTGTCTTGTCTATAAAATGGGGATATTATTAGGACCTACTTGATAGGATTGTTGTGAATAGAAGTTTAGTTGATACTGAATTTAGTTGAGTTAGGGCACAGTCTGGCCCAGATGAAATATTTGGAATGTTAGCTCCTGTTTTCATCATCATCATTAAGGAGCACACAGGGAGGGGTCAGGAATGTTAGCTTCCTTGAGAAGGCAGTGCCTCCATAGAGACTTAAGAGAAGATTAGTTTAGGGAGTTGAGGAAGGCATTCAAGTCTGAAGGGACCTTATGAAATAATGTATTTTGTTCAGAGAACCATAAACCACTTTTTGTTGCTGAGAAGCTAAATTAGGAGAAATGAGACTGGAAAGGTAAGAAAGAAACAGACCACAGGCAGCCTGAGATGCCCTGTATTTGGAAGCTGTGTAGCTAGATATACATGACTTCTCCAAAAGACATCATTTTGTATCTAGTATACTGTATGTTTCTTTGAAACATTATACTTTCTATTCTCTTCATAATGCAGAAATTCCTTAGTTCAGTTATGTAAGAACTATTATCATAGATAAAATCAATGAATTGGTTTTAGAATTGTTGACCTTGTGATGCTAACAAGCTCGGTAGGAAGTCTTTGTACCTATGGAAAGACAAGCCCAGTCCTCAGATTTTACTGGTTCTCTCTTCTTCCCTTTCTTTAAACTATTCTCTTGGTTTCTAATCTCTATGAACTTTTTCTGTCTCCTTTTCAGACTTCTCTCTCCCTTCTTTTCAGTGTATTTACCCTTGTATTCATAATGTAGCTGTTTCTCACAACATACCGTAGAGACAGGCATCATACCCTCAGTAAGCAGGAGTAAGCCATGACTCTATGGGAGACAGTTTGGATGGGGTGCACAGCCATCAAAGGGATGTACCACAGTGGAGCAGGACAGTTTGAAAAGCCTACTAGGTAATTCACATATGTCCTGTCCCCTTCTATCTTGAGAATCACTGGTGAAAATAGCGCAGCTGGTTTAGCTCAGTGGTCACTGGTTTGATTCCCGGTCAGGCCACATACCAGGGTTGCTGGCTCGATTCCCCCTAGGGGGCGTGCAGGAGGCAGCCAATTGATAATGTTTCTCTCTCGTTGATGTTTCTAGATGTTACTCTCTATCCCTTTCCCTTCCTCTCTCTCTAAAATCAATAAAAACACGTTTTTAAAAAATGGTAAAAATATGTTTTTTTGACCTTATGGCTTCCTCATCTCTCCTTTTCATGTGCAAACCCTGACCTAACTCCTTGAACTTTAAATTGTGCCTTTACCGCAAGGCTTAGAGGTCCCTGCACACGTGGTTAACTGACACAGCTGAATGCCTTTGCTTCATTTTAGACTGGAATGTTCTCATAACTTTCTTTGCCTTCTTGATCTATGCACATTTTTTTCAGAACTCCACTCAAGCATCATATCCTGATGTCCCAATTTGGGGCTAATCGCCCCTGTTTTGGGTCCCTATAGTACCTGCCACAGATAAAATAATACTAAAGTTGATCTGGTATTTTTTTGTTTGTTTTTCTGCACTAAAATGTAATCTCATTGAAGGCAAAGACTATTTTATTAATGTCTTAATTTCCAGCTCATAGATTTAGTGCCCGGCTTATAATAAGTGTTCAGTAAATGCTGAAGCAAATAAGGAATATAAACTGGAGAACACTGATACTTCTTTAACTTTCTGTAGACATTATGTTTGAAACATAGGAATGACTGAATCCTCAAAGGGAGAGAATGGGGGAGGTAAAAGGGAGTGCTAATATTTGAGCTAAAAGAAAGGTTTTTGAAAAAGAAACTTAACTGAGGCAGGATTGGAACTCAGAACTCCTACCTACCACCCCATTAAGTGTTCTCATTATTTTGTATGGTTTTCAGTCAATTACACATTCTCAAATCCTAAAACCAGAAGAAGAAAAAAATTAGAAGAAAAAAAATTAGAAAAGTAAAATTGAAATTGAACGGTTCATTCTTAGTTTTAGTAGTATTATAAAAACTTATTCATTTTTCCCCCCATAAAAACTTCTCAGTTTTGCCCTGGCCCATGTGGCACAGCTGGTTGAGCATTGTGCCATGCACTGAGAGGTCGCTGGTAAGATTCCTGGTCAAAGCATATGCCTGGATTTCAGGCTTTATCCCTAATAGGGAGCATGCAGGAGGCAGCCAATGTCCCTTCCTCTTTCTCTCTAAAAAAATTAATTAAAACATATTTTTAAAAAGCAAAACAAAAAACAAACTTCTTGCTTTTGCCTATAATTGTACACGTACTTGTATTTTAGTAGAAGGGTAATAAGACTTTATGATATGACCATAGTTTTATAACCTGATCTCCCAGTAACCAATTTTCTAGGACTTTGACAAGATATGTTGCTACGTTCCTCAAAATACTTGCTTTACTGGATGATGTTTTGTTGTGTTTTCTGAGGCACAGTGCCTTCTATTCCATGTTAGAATAGGTTTAGAATTATGCTTTCTGATGCAACATTTGCCAGCTCATTGGAAAATAAGATTTTAGTAAATTTCACTGCTCATCCAACAAACTAAATGGAACAACAGTAATACGAAGAGTAAGGTATCTATCCAAAGTATTGGTAAATGGTAAGTGTTAATTTAGAGTTGAAAGTAAATATTTAAATACACATCCTTTAGAGTTTAGGAAAATAGGTTAAATAAATAATTTATGATCTATAGTAAATTATTTTTATACTTATTCATTTGATGAGGAGCAAAGAAAAGATTTTACAAGGTTCTGAAATACATGTAATTTAACATTTGTAATATAGAAACACCTCCCAATCTGCCTCAAATCTGAGAGCACTTCTTTGATAATAGCTGACAACTTTGCAGGCCATATTGAAGAAGAGATAGATACTATCAGCTATGTCTGTTTTAGGCCACTACTCAGAGAATTTATATTAGCGTAGCATTCACTCAGGAAATAGGTGGGGAGGATATAAAACATTGGAGAGACAGGTCGATGGCCAGGAAGCTTTGAGGTGTGGGGCATCAGAGTGAAGAAACTATTTAGATACCTAGCTTCAGAATAATAGGCTAAATGGAAAGAATTGAAGAAATCTTATGAGCCTATTACTAGACCAAGATTTTAATTTTTTTCTTTGTACAGTGACAGAAAGTTTAGGTGATGCTTTTTTTTTTAATGTTATTTTTTTAAAAAATACGCATGTGCCCTGACCGGGAATCGAACCAGTGAACTCTTGGTTCATGGGTCAACACTCAACCACTAAGCCACACTGGCCAGGCTAGGCGATGCTTTTATTAGGTCAACCAGTAGTAGGTAGTTAGAGCAGCCAAGCTTCTATAGGATGAAAGTTTGTTTTCAACACAAAGAACTGTGCCAAGTGTGGGTAGTGGAAATCCTGAAAGTTTTCTTTAGGGTGTCAGGATTAAGTGAAGGGTCTGGGCCCAAGGGTAAAGCTGAATAGAAGTGGAGCAGCAGTCAGACATGCATCCAAAGCAGGACTGTCATTAATTTTCCAATTCAGTTAGTTGGGGAAATATAAAAATTAGGAAATTATGAGGAATAGCTGAATATAGTTTGAGGCTGACCATGAGTTGAGTTCAATTTCAAATGATGATACACAATCTAAGACCATTTGAAAATAAAAATATACACTTGAGCTTGAACAAGGGAGTTAGAAGCAAGCATACTAATTTATATTTGTTCTCATAGAGGGGGTGTTTGAAATGGAATCTGAATGTGTTTTCCTGAGTAGAGATTTAAGAAAAAAGGTCAGATGGATGAAAACTGAATGACTCAGGGATCATTGGAGGCTAGCCAGTTTGATGGGGAATGTGCATTCAGCTTGAGTAGACGTTTCTCCGCAGGTGATGTCAGAGTAAGTCAGAGTAAAGCTAGTCACTGATAAGATAGCTTAGGGGAGAGTTCAAAGGGCAAAGAGAAAAGGAAGATTATCAGGCTGAGAGAAAATGGAGGTGAGAGAAGAAACAAATTGGAGAGGCCAGTGATGTCATGGATGCCAGGGAAAAAGTGTTTTAAGAAGGACTGTACCAGATACTGCACCAGATATTGTTGACAGTTTCAGTAGGATGAGTACTGAAAAAGTTTATTGGATTTAACAGTGTGGACGTCATTCTGCTGCCTAATTAAGAGGTATTTTCACAGAAAAGCCAGAATGATATGGTTTATGGAATGTGTGGAAACACAGTAGCTCCAGAAAGGCCAGAGTCCAGGTAGAAAGTGTGGGTCAGGGAGGTTGTTTTGTTTGTTTTGTATTATTTTGTCTTAATATGGGAAAGGTTTGAGTGTGTTTAAGAAAGAATCCAGGAGAGAGAGAATATTTAAAAATTTTAAGAAGGTAATGATACTTTCTTGACCAGCCAGCATTTTATCTCTTTAGAGTTTAGATAGAGAGTTCAATACACTGAATTATGTGAATGCACAGCTATTATCAAAGCAAGATAATTGAGCAGCCAAGGAAGCCTTTACTGAATGGTTAACCTAGATGACTTCACTCTGTGTGGGCTGTGTGGTTGACTAATCTTAGAAACCTTTGAGTAATTTCTGTGGAATAACTTTGTATGAGGAAATGTAACCTTTAAAAGGACTTAAAAGCTTGTCTCAAGTCCTACTCGTACCTCATTGCATTTGAATGTAAGGCATTGACAGGACAGGCATTTATGACTCTGAATTCCAAATTTCTGACTTTGTTTTGGACTACAAGTTGATGGAAGTTGATAGCTTCTTATACTTTAGATTGTTAAGGCCCCTAATTGAATTTAATAATAGCTTTTACACTAAGAAAGGAAATAAAACATAAGTAAGTGAGCACTTAAAGAATTAGAAAAAAAGTGTAGGAAAGGTGAGTTAGGAAACAACTGCATAATTTAGAAAAATAGAAAATAGTAGCTTAATTTAAAAATGTATTTAAAGTAAATTTATGTTTCCTTAGGAAGTGAAGAGTAAGCCACATTAAAAGTCTTGAAAGGGTTAAGACTTAACCTGTAATAAATTGGAATTTTGATTAATTGTGGTAGTGTCTTATAGTGATTCTGTCATTTTTGGTTCATGGGCTTCTTTGAGAATCTTACAAAAGTTTTTAAGAAATATGGTGACAGAATATTGTTCCTCTTCTGTGTTTCCTGGAAGTAAGCAAAGACATTGGATAGCTTCAGATATATTTTTCTAAGGTCAAATATTTCTAAGAACTGAACAGTGAAGAGGGAAGCAAATGATGGGGTGAGGGCTAATGAATCAGTGTTTTGATTTTGATCTGAGTGGATTAGGAAGCCAATGGCAGATTTTGAGCAATTAACTTATATGATCTGACGATTTTTAAGCATCACTTGCTTTTTGTGCTGAGAGTAGACTACAGCTACACAGGGCAAAAGAAGGGAGGCACTTCTGCGTGAACCTTGCAGTAATTCAGATGGGAGGTGGTAGCATTGGATCAGGTGGCAGTGGCGAGATGTTCTTGCATATGGATATACTTTGAAGGCAGAGTAAGATCTACTAAAGTATGAGATTGCAGTGAGAGAGAAAGACAGGTTAAGGATGACTCCAACTTATTTGACTTGAGCAGTTGAAAGTATGGAATTACCATTAACAGAGATAGGAAGACTATGGAAAGAACAGGTTTGGTTCTGGGAGGAAAATCAGGTGTTTGGTTTTGAACATGTTGGATTTGAGATGCCCATTATCTATCTAGGTGGTGATGTGAAATAGGTGGTTGGATAGGGAAGTCTTAAGTTTAGAAGAAATGTCTGCAGCCTGGGACACATTTTGTGAGTTATCGGAGTACAGAATATTCAGTGGATGGGATCATCTAGCACTGGGGTTCTCAACCCTGGTACCCTGCATATTTGTAATAAGAGCTTCTGGGTTTTCTCCCCAGAGTGCAATGGAGTGGTGCAAAGGCATCCGCTTCCTTTAGAAGCTACCCACTTGATTCATTCTAATGTGTATACAGGGTTAAGAAGTCCAGGAAGTAGGTAAAGTTAAGTATTCCAAGAACTGATTCTTAAATATGTAGAGGTCAGAAAATAAGGAAGAACCATGAAAAAAATGAAGGTGAGTAACCCACAATGGAGAAGGAACCTACAAAGATGTACAGCTTAGAAGAAAGTGTTTCAACATGGAAGGAATGATCATGTATCAGATGCAAATGGGAAGTCCAATAAGATGAATGAGAAGTGACCATTTACACTGTCCTGTGACCTTCATACTTTTGGTATAGGGACAAAAGTCTGATTGAAGTGGGTTCCAGAGAGAATAAAAAGAGAACAATTGAAGATTGTAAGTCTAGGCTACTCTGTTCAAGATGTTTTCCTGAAGAAAAATAGTGAAAGGCCTGTGAGCAAAAAGATGCTTTTAGAATTAGGATTTTATTGGTGGAATGTTGGTAATGAGCTCATGAAGGGAAGATGTTGATGATAGAGAAGGATGTCCTTGAGTAGGCGAGAGGGAAGGAGATCCATTATAAAGTGTCCTATATTATAGTTATTAATTGATATCTGTATCTAAATATCTGTATCTATATCTTATCCTTCTCAGTTTTTAGATTATTAGAACAAAGCAGCCATGCTTGGAGATGATCTGTATAAATGACTGCTTTAGTTCAGTGACTTACACTTATAAGGTAGACCTTTCAAATGACCAGTAGGATTTGGTATAGTAGATTTACAGTTTTGGAAACCTGCCATCTGGAAAAGGATGTTATCATTTGAAATGATGTTAAATACATTAAAGTTTCTATTCATTTTAGAAGGATTTCAAAAAATTATAGTTACAATAATAGTATTAGATATTGCTTAATACTCAAAGGAGGAAGTTTTGAAGAAGAGATACAGGATATGCAGGATGTTTTGAATCTGACAAAAACTGACTGATGATTCACAAGTCTCTTGTAGTTTATGAAGTGCGTAGACAGGGAAAATAGTATCAGGTATTGTTCGCTGAACATAATTTTTGTCTTCAAATATTTGAGGTGACGTCACAGTAAAACTTTATCTCAGATGCTCACAATAAATCAGAACATTTTCTTTTCGTTTTGTATTTTACTTTACCTAAATTTTACCACTTTAGCTAAAGTGTTTTACCTTTTAAAGAATTAGTTTCATATTTTAAGATAGAGGAATATAAATATTTCCATCAGCTTATGAACTGAAAAAATACTGTTGTGTAATCCATACCTTAATTACTGTTCAAATGCCATGCGGTCAGACCGCTCAAGAACAATGGAGGAAAGAGAAAATTCAAAATAAGTGTAACTGGATTATATTAATGTTCCTTTGTCTTTTACTAAAACCATTTTGGTAATATTTTATTTTATACATTTTTAATTGTTGTCTTTGATGCCTTCATAAATTTCTTATTTTCTCCCAGTGTTTTATTGCTACATTATTTCAATTCCTTTTTGTGTGTGCCCCCACCATTATCTCTATATACTGAGACTGGCTAAATAGCACTAAAATGTTTAAGAATAGATAATTATAATATTATGGAAAAATTAACTTTGAACATGGGTTTTTTTCTTTAACTTTTTTTTTAAATATATCTTAATATTGACTTCAGAGAGAGGAAAGGAGAGGGAGAGAGAGAGACAGAAACATCAATGATGAAAGAGTCATTGATCGGCCGCAGCCCGCAACCTGGGCATATGCCCTGACCGGGAATCGAACCCTGATCGCCTGGATCCTAGGTCGATGCTCAACCACTGAGCCACGCCTGGCCAGGCTGAACATGGGGTTTTTAAAAAAGAAGATTCTGAAGGAGAAGGAACAAAAAGGTGCCCTTCATGTCTAAGACTATGTCTGTTTTCTGCACTGTTCAGAGAAGCTTCCATCTTTGAAGATCTAGCCTGCAAGCCTAGTTGTTACTCTGAGAAGTATACCTTTTGTATGTCTATCCATCTGTCTGTCTCTCCCCGCACTCCCTCATCTCTCCTTTCTCCCTCATTTCTCTCTTTTTCTTAGTTTTTCTCCATCCTGGTTCATTTCAGTTAGAAATTTTGCCTGATTTCATTGCACAGTTTACTGCAATTTAGAAGAACCCAAATGGCAGTGATTCATGACATTTTCAATAATAATGTTTTCATGCTCTTTTCAGATGGATTTATTTTTGTTTGTATGTTTGTAAGTATGAATACATAGTTTAAAAGAAATAGCTCTAAAAATCTGCAAGACAGAATACTTTTTAAATAATTACTTTTTCTAGATTGAATTAGATTGTCATGGTATTTGAGTTGATTTTTTCTTTCTTTCAGAATACATAAGTTTTATCATCATTTGTTTTTTGGGGTTTTTTAATTTATTATTTTCCTCTTTCTGAGCTCATTGTCCTCCCCCTCCAATGACACATCGGATAAAGGGTTAATATCCAAAATATATAAGCAACTCATACAACTTAACAAAAGGAAGACAAACAATCCAATTTAAAAATGGGCAAAGGACCTAAATAGACACTTCTCCAAAGAGGACATACGGATGGCCAAGAGACATATGAAAAAATGCTCAACATTGCCAATCATCAGAGAGATGCACATTAAAGCCACAATGAGTTATCACTTCACACCTGTCAGAATGGCTGCCATCAACAAATCAGCAAACTACAAGTGCTGACGAGGGTGTGGAGAAAAGGGGAACCCTAGTACACTGCTGGTGGGAATGCAGACTGGTGCAGCCACTATGGAAAGCAGTATGGACTCCTAAAACTGATGGAAGTAAAACAGAAATACTAATTTCACTTAGAAATGGTTTTACTGATTTTAATACATATAGTATTAAACTATTATACTTTTGAGAACGTTTATAATTGTTTAAATCTCAGTATAGAATAAAATAGGATAGAGGGGAGCCTGTGTTACAAAGTTGCCATATTTTTAAAAAAATTATAAAGTAGAATTTTTTTTATAGAGGAGGTTAGAGTACACTAGGAAGATATTTGAAAGATTCATTTATGATCCTCTACCTCAGTGGTTCTTAGGTTTGGGAGGGGTTTGTGACTTTGAGAAAAAAACACCTTAATTTTATTAACTTCTATACTTTAAATGAAATTTAACATTCCCCTCAATTATAAGTAATAAATTTCACTTGCATTAGTGATTTTGTCACTGATACTTTCATACCATATTACAGTTATTGCAGAAATCATGAAATACCGTTTATGCTAATCACTATTTTAAAATCACAGTACTTTTCAGATCACCACTAGATCTTGTTATTGATGTGTTTAAAAAAGCACATAATTATTCTACCTCAGCTTTTAGTATTATAAAAGCTATTTCAACACAATTAGTTTCCTTTGAAGTTATTTTTATTTTGTTTTATGCATTTAAAGATAATATTTGTATGTGTGGTACACACACACACAAAATCCAAAAATACTTGCTTTTGTCCCCTTTATATTATAAGTAATATCTTTTGTAATGTACTTGTTTTATAAACTTACATTTCTGTGTGCAGTTTTCATAATGCAGAGCACACAGTCTTTTTTAGTGGCTTTTTTTCTTACATGAAATTGCAATAAGAATAAAGGACATATCCAAATTTCCACCTTAGGGAAAAAAACTATGTTAAGTAGTAAATTATTAACTATTGTTCTCATGTTTATACTTTAATAACATACTTTTACCAAAGCATGGATACAGAGACATGGAAGAAATTAACTTCATGGTTTTATCTACCACAATTTGGGTAATCTTTTAACTCTCTATAAATAAGCACAGGAGTAAACTGAGGAAATGTATCAAAAGTCAACTTCCTGGTGCAAAATGTGTTTCATGGCTCTCAGGCAAGTCTTCCAAAGGGATTTTAATTGATGTGCAACATACTGTGGCCTCAAGCCTGCTTCTTAGCACAGGACCCTAGTAATTTTAACTGACGTTTCTACCTCTTTACTCTTGACCAAAAGGAAAATAGAATGTGGTAGACATTCCCTCAAGTGGATATAAGAGGCAATTAGAAGAATAACATTGAATAAGTATAAAACAGTTTGCTCAGGGAAATTAATCATTTCCAATTTTGAAAATATTCATACAGATAAACAATAGTTGTCTCCTAGAAGATTGTGAAATCTAGGATATGGGGGTGGAGGGCAGTGTGAAGATAATTGAAAGAAAACAGCACAAGGGTTAATATACAAGTTTTCCAAAGACATTAAACCTGCTTAAATTTCTGCTCTGAATTTTCTTGGGAAATCAAACTAGAGGAACTGGACGGACCTCTTGGGGAATAATATGCCTATAATATAACAATTTAAAGTTGACACTAGAAGTTGAAGTTTATTTTTTTATCATAATTATGCTTAGTGAGATGCAGTAATTGAATTTTGGAATGACAAGAAGAGTAGTTATTCTAGAACTTTTCAACATCTGTGGTAGATATCTCCTAGGAAATGTGTGCTGTAGAGTAACAGGAGAAATTAAAGTAAAGCCAAAAGTAATCGTTGCCTCAGGCCATACAAATGAATTGCATCAAGTCAAGAGGTATTTATTAAGGATTTGCCATGTGCCCAGACTAGTGTACTAGATTCTGTAGAGCCCACCCGTTTTATTTCATTTTTTGTTACTTTTAAAAAATATACTTTTAGAAATAAATATGAACATACTGGCTCTTGAACCCCTATTGACTATATATATATATATATATATATATATATAAAATATATGTATCTGTCCTTGTATACATTTTCTTCCTTATTCAGATTTGGATCTATTGATGAATCTTCTAACTTGCCTGAGACCCAGTCATTATGGCATACCTGCCTTTCAGAACCAAAAATCTAGTGTCTATCTTTTCAGCTTCTGTCTGTAACAAGTAGTTGAGTACTACTGAAGAAACCTTGATGTCCATGAAAATCACTATCACTTACTCATGTGTGCTCTGGGGTTTCAAATGGATTCTCAGAGTTCCTTACCAAATATTCTGGGTCCCTCATTCATTCAACAAATCATTATTGAGCTTACTCTGAGGCAGGCACTCTTTTGGGTGCTGGGCTATAGCTGTGAACTGTGTAGACAAGCAGACTATACAGTTCTGTGGAAAATGGGAAAAGGGCAGAACTGTGTAGTTCTCTCCCATTTTTCCTCTCCCATTTTCCCTTCCCATTTTCCACAATGGCTATTGCATTTTGTTGCTACTCTCTTTAAAATGAAGCTCTCCAATCCCTGCTTGGTGTGGCTCATTTGGTTGGGTGTTGTCCCATGCAAGGTTGCGGGTTGAATTCCTGGTCAGGGCACATGGCCCACGTTGCAGGCTGGATCCTCAGTAAGGGGCATGCAGGTCGATGTTTTTTTCTTTCCCCCTTCCTCTCTCTCTTTAAAAAGCAATAAAAATATTAAAAAAATAAACAAAAAATTGAAGCTCTGCTAAACTTTCACTCTCCACGGGAGAAGAGGCCATCTAGCCATTCCCAAGGTCTCTCTACCTCGGGCCCCACCTTCAAACTTACCTAAATCTGAACTTGTTTTTACCTCCCATTTAAAAGGAAGAGATGTCTCCTTTCTTGTAGCAGCACCCTGTTACTGCAGATCCTATCATCCACTCTATTGAGTAGCCCTTTTCATACCCTGTTTTAACTCTCTTCCAGAGAATAGTACACATATACAACTCTTTCCTATCTAACAATGTATATATTGATAGTGTGTGCAAGTGTTTGTCCACATCTTTCTTGATTCTGCATCCCTTGTAGTTTTTCCTCAGATTTCTTTTTCCCTTCACGTATTTCTTAAAAGTATATCTGCCTTAGCAATCTCTACTTCCTTATTTTTCAATCACTCCTTATCTCACTGCTATTCATTTCCATCCCTATCACATCACTAAAATTTCTCTGGCTCAACAGTGTTTGACACAATCTCCCTGAACTATTTTTTTCTCTTACTTCCATGGTGCCTCCTTTTCCTGGAGTTTCTATTCTCTTGTTAAGTCCTCAGCTTCCTCTACCTACCTTTCTTCCTCAGTCCTTTCCTTAAATGTCCTGTCCGCTTGCATTCTCTTCTCTTTTCACTTGGTACATTCTCCCTGGGCAACTTAATAATTTTATTCCCTTATAAGAGTTTGAACTACCTCTAACTTCCTTGTTAGAATCTGTCTCCCAAATTTCAGACCACTGTCTCCAGCCACATTTTGGACATCTCCATTTGAGTATCCTCAGACTTACTATGTCTTATGTTCAAAAATTTTAAACCAAACTATTTTTGTTTCTGTATTTCTTCTTTGGTAAATGGCTCCGGAAATCAGGGCATTACACTTAACTCTTCCCATCAGTGCCTCATCCAGTGCCTTATCAACTCCTGGTAACACTACCTCCTTCATAATCCTCAAAGTCATCCTGCTTGACCCCAGTGACACCATATTATCACTAGTGCTGTCCCTTCCTCCTCATTTCTGAAATGTAAAATTGAAGGCTTTGTACCTGCTTTTTCCTGCCCCAACAAAAACTATCATATTCTTCCCCTTTGCCTTTGTATCCCAATCCCTGGAACCACCTTTGCTTTCTCTTCATCTAACATGCCATTTCACCATCTGCTCCTAGGGTTAAGCCAACTTCTAGTCGTCTTGTATTCAGCATTAATTAACTTTTTTAAAAAGATTTTTTATTGATTTTTAGAGAGAAAGGAAGGGAGAGGGAGAGAGAGAGAAACATCAATCAGGTGCCTCCTACACACCCTCTACCAGGGATCGAGCCTACATCCTCTGGCATGTGCCCTGACAGAGAATCAAACCTGCAACCTTTCAGTGCAACCAACTGAGCCACACTGTCCAGGGCAGCATTAATTAACTTTAAATTTTGCTTTGAATGTTGTGTTAAGCCAAGTAATGGCTCTGTTCAAGGTCAATAAAAGACTCTCACATAGACTTAAAAATGTGTTTATAGAAAATAGATGATATCATCATAAAAACAGTGCTTGAAATGAACTTGGAGATCATTTTCCTCTTCATTTTATGCATATGGACACTGAGTCAAACAACTTGTTCAAGGTTACTTAGCCAATTAATGAACAGAGTCAAGACTAGAAATAGGTTTAATTTTCTAGATCCTAAGAAATGGGATAATACTTTGCTGTCTGTGTCACTCATGAAGATGGCAGGGTGATCATGAATTAAAACGTCATTGCTTTTGTGCCCCCAAGAATGTTATCTTTCTGTTGCTAGAAGCCTCACCGAAACCAAATATATGGACAGCAACAACCACCACAGGCACTTGAGGAATTTCTTTTGGGAATTCTAGCACTTACTTGCCTGAATTGCCATAGTAAGTAATGACCTGTGACTCAGGAAAACCTCATTTGGGGTACCCCTGATGAAGTGCAAAAGATTGGGTTTTTATTTTTATCTTTTTTTCCACAATTTAAAGTAATATAGTTAGGCTTCAAAATTTTTATTCTATGAGAAAACTCTGTTTATCTGCTTTTGTCAGTTTTAGAGTACTTACAAACAACATGTTTATATGTTTTCTTGGCTCTGAAATAGATTGTACAGTACATTAAGTTTGTGGTATTTATACCGTATAATTTCAATGTCATGTTATCCTGTTTACTTGAGGCTTGTGATAGTGCCTTAAAAATGCAAATGGTATTAATAGATAATATGGTTGGGGAAGGAGGGATATGGAAAGAGTAACAATTCAATCATTTGATCCATAAATCCATAAATAACAGGATTTATCTCTTGTGCACTGCTTTGAAATGTGCTTTGGTATAACATTTTGCTATAACATTTCACTTGGTTTGTTGTTCATCTTGCTTAGAGTGTATGTTAGACTCCTGTGCCTCTTTGGCCAGGGCCAGGATGTGCCTCCTGGGACTTGTCAAGGTGATCCTCCTCCTACCTTTTAAGTCCTGTACCTCCTGCTGGGGATGCTGCCCTTTCCTTCATAGGGGCCTGCACAACATTCACTGCTAAGGAATACTCAAGTACCTGGAGAATTGTGCCTTATCCCAGCCCTGTGAATACTATCAGCTTTCTCCTAGTGTATTTGTTTGCTTCCATGCTATCATGAAGACCTTGTGTCATAGGTGAACTGTCCAACTTTGTGAGTGTCTATAATAAGTTAATATTAGTGACTAAAAGCATTTAATATGACAAATTCCAATTCAAGATAGTGATGTAGGAAAATCCTGAACTCACTTTCTCCCATAGACATAAATGGATCTACATACGGAGCAATTTCTTCTGAAAAATAGAAACCTAAAATCTAGTCAACTGAATCCTGCACATCAAGCAAATGAGAAAAAACAAAACAACAACACAACAAACAAAAATAAAGCTGGTAGGAGAGGCTGAGACACAATCTTGCCATAAACCCAACCCCTGGTGTGGTGATCCACAGTGGGGAGGGAACTCAAAACCTGGAGCTTCTCCCTGAAGAATGAAGTGTTCAAACTACACATTGGGCACCTTGACTTTTAAGGCCTGCACTTGAGAGATGAGCCCCCAAAACACCTAGCTTTGAAAAACATTGGGTCTTAGGTCCTTGAGATTCTCAAGGCTATAGTGAACTGAGAAATGTCTCTTAAAGGGCCCACAGACTTGGACTCACCCTCACCCTCAGGGCCCAACACAGAGCCAAGCAACTGAGAGACACCCAAGACTTTATATGAAAGAGTCTTATTTGCTTATCTTAAAGTGTTGGCTTGAGGGTCAAGAGTTTTACAGACATCTTGGTGCCTGCTGGGGTACTCTCTGAGGATGGTGGCTGGGAGGCACCATCTTTGTGTTCTCTCTTTCTCTCTCCTTCCCTCCCAGCTCATCAACTTTAATCTTCCTCAGAGACTTAAGAGGGTAGGCACAATCTTCTTGCTCTTCTTTTGCCATTTATCAGATTGTCAGTATTTCCTGAGACAAGCTTGTACATGTACCTGGTGCCCTGAGTTTTGTCACTGCTTGCTGCCCAGGGACACCACTTGATCACTTAGTTTTGGTGACCAAAGGTCTTGAGTTCTGAGTCCCATTGGTATAACACCAGAGAGTTCTTGGACAACTACCACCTACAGGGTGCTACACAGATACAGACTGAAACGTATTTGCAGTGATTCTGTGAAAGAGGCCTATGTACTTGACTTGCACTTTAGCATTGGGCAGCCTTCAGGTTTGGCACACAGTTAGAGGACTAATGGTATGCACTCTGGGGATACAGACCAGTGGATGCCATCCTTGAGCTCTTCTCTGCCTTACTCCAGGTCACTGGTATCTCCAGGAAAGAAAACTGTACACTCATGGTGCCCTGATTTTTTCAAGTGCCACCAGGAGACACCTCTAGATCATCTGGTCCTGGAGGCCAGTGGAACTTAGGCTTGGGGTCCCACAGGACTGTATATATTTGCAAACTTTAGAAGCTTCTACTTGACAGTCTGGCTTCCAGGCAGTCTGAATCTAAGTGCTGACAGATCCTCCCCTTTGAGACAGTGACAGATCTTGGCACACCTTCAATTAGTGGAAGTCACTAAAATTAAAATAGGTTGGACAAATCAAAGGTTTGAGAGACAAATGAGACCTAGGATAGGTTTGCACAAGAAAGTTCAGCTCCTACATGAAGAGAGGTAACCTGGAAGAGGTGGCCTTTTTATCTAATGAATAGAAGCCAACACAGTCAAGGAAAATGAAGAAACAAAGTTTATGTTCCAAAAGAAACAGCAAGGTAAAACCTAAAAATAGTTCTTAATTAAACAGAAATAAGTGGTTTACCTGATAAAGAGTTGAAATAAAATGGTCATAAGTTTGCTCACCAAACTTAGGGTAAAAATGGATGAGCACAGTGAGAACTTCACTAAAGAGATACAAATGTAAGAAAGTATCAAGTAGAAGTCACAGAGCCCAAGAATACAAAATGGAATACACCAGAGGGATTCAATAGCAGACTACATGAAGCAGAAGAAAAAAAATCAGTGATCTCAAAGATAGAGCATTGGGATTCATCCAATTAGAGCAGTGGAAAGAAAAAAGAATGAAGAAAAGTGAAGATAGTTTAAGGGACATCTGGGACAACACCAAGTGAATCAACATTCACATTATAGGGTTCATAGAAAAAGAAGAAAGAGAGAAAGGGAAGAAAACTTATTTGAAGAAATTATGGCTGAAAGTTTCCTTGGGGAAACTTCCTCTAGATCCAGGAAGCACAGAGGGTTTCAACATGAATATACCAAGACACATCGAGTTGTCAAAAGTCAAAGACAAGGAAAGAATCTTCAAAGCAGCAATAGTAAAAAAAAAAAAAAAAAGTCATATAAAAGGAACCCCCATAAAAATGTGAACTGATTTTTTAAAAATTTATCTTTATGCCCTAGCAGGTTTTGCTCAGTGGTTAGAGCATTAGCCTGTGGACTAAAGTATTGTGGATTTGATTCCGGTCAAGGGCACATACCTCAGTTGTAGGCTTGGTCCTGGCCCTGGTGGGGCCCATGGGGGAGGCAACCAATCAATGTGTCTCTCTCACATCGATGTTTCTCTCCCCATCCCTCTCTCCCTCCCTCCCTCCCCCCTTACACTCTCTCTGAAAAGAAATGGAAAAAAATTAAAAAAAAAAAAATAAAAATATATCTTTATTGTTGAAAGTACTACAAATGTCCCCTTTTCCCCCTTAGGCCCCTTCTACCTTGCACCCCCTTCTCCCCTGCACCTCCTTCTCCCCCTGCCTTCACCACACTATTGTCTGTCCCCATGGATTATGCATATATGCATATAAATTCTTTGGTTAATCTCTTCCCACCCACCCACCCGTCCACCTTCCCTAGCAGAAACTTTGCAGGCCAGAGGAAATGATATATTGAAAGTGTTGAAAGAAAAACAACTTCCAATCAAGAATATCTAGCGAAGTTGTCCTTCAGAATGACAAAAGACAGTTTTCCAGAGAAGCAACAGGTAAAGGAGTTTACCACTACTAAACTGGCCTTACAAAAAAATGTTAAAGGGACTTCTTTAAGGTAAAAAGAAAGGGCATTAATTAGTAATAGGACAACATAGGAAAGAATAAATCTCACTGGTATAGGTAAATATATAGTAAAATTCAGAAAAATTTTATGTTGTAAGTATGGAGGATTAATCACATAGCTAGTATGAACGTTAAAAGCAAAAGTAAAAATAATTTTAAGTACAATAAATAAAAAGATGTAACTGTGACATCAGAAACAAAAATTAGACAGTAAAAATGCAGAGGTTTACAATATGTTAAAACTTAAGTTTTATCAACTTAAAATAGACTGTTACAACTGTAAGATGTTATATGTAAGTCTTATGGTAACCCCAAAGTAAAAACTTATTGTAGTTATGTAGAAGTAGACACAGAGAGGAATCTAAAAATACTAATATAGATGGTAATCAAGTCACAACAAAGGAGAACAAAGAAGAAGAAAGTAACAGAGGAACTACAAAACAGCCAGAAAACAAAATCGTAAATAAGTACATGCCAAAAAAAAAGATTTTAAGTGAAAATGGACTGAATCCTCAAATTAAAAGACAGAGTGGGTGAAGAGATTTAAAAGGGAGGTGAGGGACATCTGTAATGCTGTCAACAATAAAAAAATCTATTAAAAAAACACAGAAAAATAAAATCCATCTATAAGCTGTCTACAACACACTCACTTTAGCTATAAGGAGACACAGACTGAAAGTGAAGGGAAAGGAAAAGATACATGCAAATGGAAATCAAAAGAAAGCTGGTGTAGCAATACTTATATCAAGCAAAATAGACTTTAAAACAAAGACTAAGAAGAGACAAAGAAGGTCATTCCATAATGATAAAGGAGTCAGTCCAACAAGAGGATATAACATTTGTAAATATTTATGCACCGAACATAGGAGCACTTAAATACATAAAGCAAATATTAACAGACTTAAAGGGAGAAATAGACAGCAATCGAATATTAATAGGGAAACTTAATATCACACTTTAATTTTTGATGGATCATCCAGACAGAAAATCAATTAGGAAACATCTGCCTTCAATAAGCAGGCTGACTTGAAAGATATACACAGGACATTTCAGTCCAAAGAAACAGAATACATATTATTCTCAAGTGCATATGGAATATTCCTTTTTAAATCTATTGACCGTTTTTTTTTTTCATTTTTTAATTACAGTTTACATTCAGTATTATTCAGTATGAGTTTCAGATGCACAGCAAAATGCTTAGACAATCATATACTTTACAGAGTGGTCCCCCGATATCTCAACTACCCACCTAGCCCCATAGGTAGTTATTGTCATATAAACTGACTGTATTCCATATGCTGTAATTTACATCTGTGGAACTATTCTGTAACTACCCATTTGTACTTTTTAATCTCTTACACTTATTTGCCCAGACCCCCAAACCCTCTTCCCTGTAAATTGTCAGTCTTTTCTCTATATCTCTGAGTCTTTTTCTAGTTTGTTTTATTTCGTTATTTATATTCCACATAAAATTGAAACCATAAGGCATTGGTATTTCTTTATCAGACTTATTTCACTTCGCATAATACTATCTAGGTCCATCCATGCTGCTGCAAAAGGAAAGATTTTATTTTTTTATGACCAAGCAGTATTTCATTTTTTAAATTTTTTTATCATTTTAAAAAATTTATTTTCTTTATTTTTAAAAAATTTATCTGTACTGTTGAAAATATTACAGATGTTCCCCCTTTCCCCCATTGATCCCCTCCACCTGGCATCCTCCCCACTCCCAGGCCTTCCCCATAAAAATGTCTGTATCCATGGGTTATGCTTATAGACTTATAAGTTCTTTGATTTATCTCTCCCCACCCACTCCTCCACCCCCACCTTCTCTGTGAGATCCCTCAGTCTGTTCCATGCTTCTATGTCTCTGGATCTGTTTTGTTCATCAGTTTATTTTGTTTATTACATTCCATATACGAGTGAGATCATGTGGTACTTATCTTTCTCTGACTGGCTTATTTTGCTAAACATAATACTCTCATGCTGTCCCAAAGGATAAGTGACCCTTCTTTCTTACAGCTGCATAGTATTCCATGGTATAAATGTACCACAGCTTTTTCATCCACTCATCTACTGATGGGCACTTGAGAAGAATGTATAGTCTGCAGCTTTGGTGTAGAATGTTCTGTAAATGTCAATTAAATCCATCTGATCTAGTGTGTCATTTAGGGTCACTCTTTCCTTGTTGATTTTTTGTCTGGAAGACCTATCCAGTGAAATCAGTGGAGCGTTATATGACTGTCTTGCCTGTATTGGGTTCATAAATGTTTATAAGGGTTATATACTCTTATTGGATTGATCCCTTTAGTATTACATAATGACCTTTCTTGTCTCTCGTTATGGTCTTCATTTTGAAGTCTATGTTGTCCAATAGGAGTATTGCTACCCCAGCTTTTTTTTTCATTTCCATTTGCATGGAAAATTTTTTTCCATCCCTTCACTCTCATCCTGTGTGAGTCTTTTCTTTTGAGGTGAGTCTCTTGTAGACTGCATATATTTGGGTCATGTTTTCTTATCCATTCAACCATTTTATGTCTTTTAATTGGAGCATTTAATCAATTTACATTTAAGGTTATTATTGATAGGTACTTAACTATTGCCATTTTACTTTTTTTTTAAAAAAATATATCTTTATTGATTTCAGAGAGAGGAAAGGAGAGGGACAAAGAGAGACAGAAACATCAATGATGAGAGAGTCATTGATCGAGCCCGCAACCTGGGCATGTGCCCTGACCGGGAATCGAACCCCAATAGCCTGGATCCCAGGTCAACGCTCAACCGCTGAGCCACGCCCGGCCGGGCACCATTTTACTTCTTTATGCCTGTGTTTCTCTTTCTCTCTATTTCTACTTCTCATTACAGAAGTTCCTTTAACATTTCCTGCAATGCTGGTTTGGTGGTGATAACTCCTTTAGCCTTTTTTTGTCTAGGAAGCTCTTTATTTCACCATCTATCTTGATTGATAATCTTGCTGGATAGAGTAATTTTGGTTTCAGGTCCTTGTTTTGCATTACCTTGAATACTTCATGCCATTCCCTTCTGGCCTGTGGAGTTTCTGATGAGAAGTCAGCTGTGACAGCCTCATGAGAACTCTTTGGAGGTAACATTGCTTTGCTCCATCTGCCTTTAATATTCTCTTTGTTTTGAATTCTTGGCATTTTAATTGTGATGTGTCTGGACATGGACCTCTGGGTTCTTCTTGCTTGGGTGCCTCCTAAACTTGTGGGACTTTTTCCTTGACCAGGTTAGGGAAGTTTTCTGCCATTATTTCTTCAAGCAGGTTCTCTAACCCTTGCTTACTTTTGACCTCTTCTGGGACTCCTATGATGCAAATGTTGTTACATTTAATGCTGTCCCACAGCTCCCTTAGACTGTCCTCCTGTTTGTTGTTTTTTCTTTTTGGATCTGATTGTGATGTTTTTCTACCCTGTCTTCTAATTCACTGATCCGTTCCTCAGCTTCTTCTAATCTGCTGTTTATTCCTTCCACTGTATTCTTTATTTCTGCTATGTCATTCTTAATTGTCTTCATAGTTTCCATATCTTTCTTCATGCTGTTGAGCAAACTTATAATCAGTATTCTGAACTCTATATTTGATAGATTGCTTATCTCCCTTTCATTTAGCTCTTTTTCTGGAATCTTCTTTTGTTCTTTTATTTGGGGCATGTTATTTTGTCTCCCCATTTTGGCTGCCTGTTTGAGTTTGTTTCTATGCATTAGGTAGATCTGCTAGGACATTCAGTCTTTTTGGAGGGTCTCTGGTGCAGGCCAATGTCAGATGAAGTTTGTGACTGGCCCTGAGTACCCTGTTTGGAGCTATCAGCAACCCTTGGCTTGAGGTCTCCCCTGTTGGGGCTGGGTGCATTTGCACAGGACCAAGATGCACACCCAAGTCTGCTTTTCCGGCCCAGAAGCAGATCAGACAAAGACTCAAAACGCTCTGAGGTCTTCCTCTGCGTGTAGGTTAATTAATCTGATTCTCTTAACAAGCCTCAGGCTGTAGAAACTCCACAGGGTTGGGTGGCTGGTTGTTATCAGTCTCTTAATGAGCCTCAGGCTGTAGAAACTCCTGTGGGTAGGGAAAGAGGTTTCCCAGCAGGATAGGGCAATTGCTTCCTCACCCCAGGCAAAAGCAGCCAATTATCTGCCTGAGAAACATGTCCTCTGCAATATGAGGGAATGATTCAGTACAGGAATCCAGAGGTGTTCCCTCTGAGATCTATCTCCAGAGTCCATAACCCTAGATTTTCCTCACACAGCTCCAGTCCACTCTGCCCTCTCTCTGCTGGAGGCCAAGGTGAGTGGCTGCACATGAAACATTGTGTGCTGGCTCTTTAAGAGGGTGCCTGAAGTTCCAGCTGCCTCTCCTTGGCAGACAGAAACCCAGCTGCTTCTCACAGCCAGATGTTATGGGGGCACCTTTCTCAGTTCCGGTGCCCTAAGCTGGGAAGCCCAGCCTGGGGTTTATTTCCCAGAATCCTCAGTGGGAAACCCCCCACAGCTGAGATATTGCTCTGGACCTTCAGCTGTTACCTGTGGAAGCCCAGCCAGCTCTCTTGTGCCTCTGCACTTCCTACCAGTCTCTATGCTGTCTCCACTTTTCCTCCTTGGTTATGAGAGTGCTCTCCAGCTCATCTTCTGTTGCTGTTGATTATTCAGAATGTTTTAGTTTTAATTCCAATTTGGTCCCAGAACAGTGTCAGTGTAGCTTCCGCTCAGTCTGCCACCATCCTTAATCTCCCCAACCAAGTAGTAGTTCATTGTGTATATGTACCACAGCTTTCTTGTCCACTTGTCTATTGATGGACACTTGGGTTACTTCCATATCTTAGCTACTGTAAATAGTATTGCAATGAGTACACAGGTGCCTGTATTATTTCAAATTAGTGTTTTGGGTTTCTTCAGATATATTCCAAGAAATGGAATCAATGGGTCATAACGCAATTACATTTTTAATTTTTTAGGAACCTCCAAACTGTTTTCCATAGTGGTTGCACAAATTTGCATTCCCACCACCAGTGCATTAGTGTTCCCTTTTTTCCACCTTCTTGCCAGCATTTGTTTGTTGATTTATTGATGATAATCATCCTGACAGGTATGAGGTGGTATCTCATTGTGGTTTTGATTTGCATTTCTCTGATGATTAGTGATGTTGAACAACTTTTCATATGTTTCTTGGCCTTCTGTATGTCTTCTTTGGAGAAGTGTCTATTCAAGTCTTCTGCCCACTTTTTAATAGTTTTGTTTGGTTTTCCAGTGTTGAGTTTTCTGAGTTCCTTATAACTTTTGCATATTAACCCCGTAAGATTTATCATTTTAGAGTATGTTTTCCCATTCAGTAGCTTTTCTTTTCCTTTTGTTGATGGTTTCCCTTGCTGTGCAAAAACTTTTCAGTTGGACATATTTCCATTTGCTTACTTTTTATTTTATTTTTATTGCCTGTGAAGATATATAAAAAAATAGTGTGGTAAAGGTCTGGGTCAGGGGGTTGTGCAGGGGCATGATAGAAGGGGTCATGGAGAAAACAAGAGGACATATGTAATACTTTCAACAATAACTTTAAAAAAAAACTAGTCAGAAAGAAAAAAATATTGCTAAGAATACTGTCTGAGGTAATATTGCCTATGTTTTCTTCTAGAAGTTTTATTGTTCCAGGTCCTACATTAAATTCTTTAGTTCATTTTATATATGGTATAAGAAGGTGGTCTAGTTTAAGTTTTTGATGTGTCTGTCCAATTTTTGCATCACCATTTATTTAATAGACTGTTTTTACAGAAATGAATGTTCTTGCTTTCTTGGTCATAGATTAATTGACCATGTAGGTGTGAGTTTATTAGTGGGCTTGCTACTTGCTTCTGTTGATCTGTGTGTCTATTTTTATGTTATTTTGATTACTATAGCCTTGTAGTATAGTTTGACATCAGGTAGTGTGAAACCTCCCATTTTGTTTTTCTTTCTTAAGTTTCTGTGGCTGTTTGGGGTATTGTGGTTCCTAATAAATTTTTGGATTACTTGTTCTAGTTCTGTGAAAAATACCATTGATATTTTGATAGGAATTGCATTGAATCTATAGATTGCTTTGGGTAGTATTGACATTTTAATGATGTTAATTTTTCATATCCACAATCATGATATATGTTTCTATTTATTAGTACCTTTGTATTTCTTTCATCAATGTCTTTGAATTTTCTGAATACAGGTCTTTTACTCCAGTGGTTAAATTTATTCCTTGGTATGTTTTTTTGATGTGATTATAAGTGAGATTGTTTTCTTAGTTTTCCTTTCCGATAGTTTATTATTGGTGAATAAAATGCATTTGATATCTGAATATTTATTTTGTATCCTGCTACTTGACTGAATTTATCCGTTCTAGAAATTTTTCGGTGAAATCTTTAGGTTTCTCTGCAGAGTATCACATATCTACAAATAATTACAGTTTTACCTTCTGCTTTCCAGTTTGGATGCCTTTTATTTCTTCTTGTCTGATTGCTGAGGTCAGTACTATGTTGAATAAAAGTGGTAAAAGTGGATATCTCTCTATTGTTCCTAATCTTCAGGCAAATGCTTTCAGTGTTCCCCATTGAGTATGATGCTGACTGTAGGTTTGTCATATATGCTTTTATTATGTTGAGCTATGTTCCTTCCAGTTTCACTTTGCCAAGTTTTTATGATAAGTGGATGCTGAATTTTGACAAATGCTTTTCTGCATTTATTGATATAACCATGTAATTTTTATTCTTCATTTTATTTAAGTGGTTTATCATGTTAATTGATTTGTAGATAGTGTACCAACCTTGTATCCCAGGAATAAATCCCACATAATCATGGTATATTATCTTTTAATGTACTGCTGGATTCAGTTTGCTAATATTTTTTTGAGGATTTTTGTGTCTAAGTTCATCAATCATACAGGCCTATAATTTTCTTTCTTTGTACTGTCTTTAGCAGGTTTATGATATAGCAAAATTCTAGCCTTGTAAAATTGGCTTGGGGTCTTCCCTGCTCTTGAATTTTTTGGACTCATTTGAGAAAGCTGGATGTGACTTCTTTGAATGTTTGATAAAATTCTTCTTTGATTTTATTGGTTGCAATCAATGTGTTCAGATTTTCTGTTTCTTCTTGATTCAGTTTTTTTGAAGATTGTACATTTCTAGGAATTTATCCATTTTTTTTTACAGATTATTCAATTTGGGGACATAGTTGTTCATAGTATTTTCTTAGAATCCCTTGTATTTCTGTGGTGTCAGTCGTTATTTTTCCCCTTTTATCTCTAATTTTATTCATTTGGGTCCTTTCTCTCTGTGTCTTGGTGAATCTGACTAAAGGTTCATCAATCTTATTTATCTTTTCAAAGAACCACCTCTTGGTTTCATTGATCTTTTGTGTTGTTTTTCAGACTGTATTTCATTTATTAACACTTTGAGCTCTTTGTTATTTCCTTTCTTCTGTTCACTTTGGGCTTTGTTTGTTGTTATTTTTTATTATTTTTGTTTTATTTATTTCCTTTAGGTATAAGGTTTATTGTTTATTTGAGTTTCTTGTTTTTTGGGTTTTTTTGCTTTTTCAGTTAGGTCTGCATTGCTATGAATTTTTTTCTAAGGATGCTTGTGCTGTATTCCATAAATTTTGTGTTCTTGTGTTTTTATTTTCATTTGCCTCAAGGCAACTTTTGATTTCTTCCTTGATCTCATTGTTAAACCATTCATTATTTAATAACATGTTATTTAGCCTTCATCTGTTTGTATGTTTTTCAGTTTTTTTCTTATAATTGATTTCTAGTTTTATACCATTATAGTTGTCAAATATGCTTAATATGATTTCAATATTCCTGACGTGTGGTCTATCCTAGAGAGTGTTCCATGTGCACCTGAAAAGAATGTATATTTTGCAATTTTTGGCTGAAATGCTCTGAAAATATTAATTAAATTCATCTGATCTAGTGTGTTGTTTAAAGTCACTATTTTCTTGTTGATTTTTTTGTCTGAAAAATCTACCTATTAATTTCAGTGGGGTGTTAAAATCCCCTATTATGATTGTATTACTGTCTCTCTCTCCCTTTATGTTTATCAAGATTTGCTTTATATATTTGGGTGCTTCTATGTTGAGTGCATAAATCAAGCCCAAAGTTAGTAAAAGGAAAGAAAAAAGGATCAAATGAAAATAAACAAAATATAGACCAAAAAGACAATAGATAAGATCAGTGAAAGTAAGAGCTGATTTGTTGACAAGATAAACAAAATTGAAGGACCTCTAACTAGACCTATCAAGAAAAAAAGAGAGAACTCAAAAGCAAAATAATACATGAGATGTTAGAATTGATATCACAGAAAAACAAAGGATCATTAGAGATTACTATGAACAATATATACCAGAAAAGTTGACAACATAGAAACTGATATATTTCTAGAAACATATAACCTATTAAGATGGAATCACAAAGAAACAGAAAATCTGAACAGACCATTAACTAGTAATGACATTGAATTAGTAATCAAAAACCCTCCCAACAAATACAATCAGGATCAGATGTCTCTACTGGTGACTCTACCAAACATTTAAACAAGAATTAACATCAACCCTTTTCAAGCTCTTCCAAAATGTATTAGATGAGAGAACATTTCCAAATTTGTTTTATGATTGTGTTACCCTGATAACTAAGCTAGACAAGGATGCCACAAGAAAAGAAAATATAGGCCAATATCCTTAATGAATATAGAAGCTAAAGTCTTCCATGAAATATTAGCAAACCAAATTCAACAGTGCATTTAAAGTTTCATAAACCAGGATAAACTGGTATTTATTCCAGGGATGCAAGAATGGTTGATCATTTATTAAGCAATGTGATACACTAGATTATCATATGAAGGATAAAAATCATATGGTCATCTCAATCAGTACAGAAAAAGCATTTGACAATATATAAAATTCATTTATGATTTAAAAAACTCTAAACAAAGTGTATAGAGGGAACATATCTCCACATAATAAAGGCCATATATGACAGTCCCACAGTTAATATCATACTGAATGGTGAAAAGCTAAAAGTTTTTCTTCTAAGACCAGAAAGTAGACAGGATGACTACTCTTACCGTTTTTATTCAACATAGCAGTAGAAGTTCTAACAGAGCAATTAGGGAAGAAAAAGTAGAATAAGGCATCATACTTGAAAGGAAGTAAAACTGTCACTATTTGGAGATGACATACTCTTATAAGAAACTGTAAGGACTCCACCAAAAAAAACAACTATTAGAACTAATGAATGAATTCAGTAAAGCTGCAGGATAAAAAATCAATATACAAAAATATGTTGCATTTCTATACACTAATGATCTATCAGAGTAGAAATTAAGAAAACAATCCCATTTACAATTGCATGGAAAAGAATAAAATGCCTAGGAATAAGTTTAACCAAGGAGGTGAAAGACCTACACAAATAAATGGGAAGATATTGTGTGCTTAATGATTGGAAGAATTAATATTGTTAAAATGTTCATACTACCCAAAGGAATCTACAAATTCAGTTCAATCCCTATTAAAATTGCAATAGCATTTTTTTCTCACAGAAATAGAACAAACAATCCTAAAGTTTATATGGAACCATGAAAGAACCCAAATAGCAAAAACAATCTTGACAAAGAATAACAAAGCTGAAAGCATCACACTTCCTGATCTTAAACTATATTATAAAGCTATAGTAATCAAGGCAGCATGGTATTGCATAAAACAGACATGTAGATCAGTGGACCAGAATATAGAGCTAGAAATAAAGCCATGCAGAACATATATGTTCAATTAATTTACAACAATAGAGCCAAGAATCTACAATGGGGAAAGGGTAGTGTCTAAAAGACACTGGGAAAACAGGATAGCCACATGCAAAGGAACGAAACTGGACCACTTTCTTACTCCATGCACAAAAATTAACTCAAAATAGATTAAAGACTTCAACATAAGACCTGAAACCATAAATCTCCCAGAAGAAAACATAGGTGTTAAGCCTCTTGACATCACTCTTGGTGATGATTTTTTGGATTTGACACCAAAATCAAAGGTAACAAAAGCAAAAATGAAACAAGTAAGACTGCATCAAATTAAAAACACACAAACACACCTCTGCACAGCAAAGGAAACCATCAGGAAAATAAAAAGGCAACCTACAGAATAGGAGAAAATACTTGCCAATCATACATCCAATAAGGAGTTAATATACAAAATATATAAAGAATTTTATAACTCAATAGCAAAAAAGCAAACAATCCAGTTTAAAAAATGGGCAGATAATCTGAATAGACATTTTTTCCAAAGACGACATATAGAGGGACATCAGGTACATGAAAAGATGCTTAACATCACTAAATCACCAGTGAAATATAAATTAAAACTACAATGAGATATATCACCTCATACCTATTAGAACGGTTATTACCAAATGACAAGAAATTACAAGTGTTGGCAAAGATGTGGAGAAAAGGGAACATTTTTGCACTTTTGATGGGAATGTACAGCCACCGTGGAAGACAGTATAGAGGTTCTTCAGAAAATTAAAAATAGAACTACCACATTATCCAGTAATTCTACTTCTGGGTATTTATTTGGAGGAAATGAAAACACTAACTCATAGATATGTGGACACCCCTGTGTTCACTGCAGCATCATTTACAATAACTAAGATAGGGAAGTACCTAAGTGTTCATCAATGGATGAATAAATAAAGAAGTAGTACATATATACATACAATGGAGAGTTATTCAGCCATAAAACAAACAAAACAAGGAAATTCTGCCATTTACAACAACATGGATAGACCTTGAGGTGTCATTATGTTTTGTGAAATAAGTCATACAGAAAAAGACATACCATATGATCATATATATATGATCTTAAAAACAAATGCAACTATGAATTCATAGATACAAATAACTAATAGGTAGTGGACAGTGTTTGAGGGTTGGAGTTGGGTAAAATGAGCAAAATTCAAAAGGTACAAACTTCCCATTATAAAGTAAGTAATGGGGATGTGGCTTACAGCATTATGAGTATAGTTAATAATACTGGATTACATATTTTAAAGTTTTTAAGAGAGTAGATCTTAAATGTTCTCATCACAAGAAAAAAATTGTAACTATGTATGATGATGAATGTTAACTAGACATTGTGGTAATCCTTTCACAGTGTTTACAAATGTTGAATCATTATTTTTTATACCTAAAGCTAAATACAATATTATAGTTTAGTTATACCTCAATATAAATAAAAAATTTGGCAAGGATGTTATTTTATAATTATAATCATCATCACCACCACCAACACCTTTTGCAGGATTACCTCAGTGTGTACTATATGTCTTTTCTTAAAAAGTTGATTTCTTTTTCTAATGTACCCTTGCACGATATTTAAACAAGAACAGTTAAGAGGTGAAACGGAAATGTGATTTGTGAAATAAACATGGTTAAAAAAATAAAAATAGGAAAAATATTAAACTAAACATTTGGGAGAAATTTTTTAGATCATTTTTATACAAATATATATTTTCACTAAAACAAGAGGATTCATTCACTTGTCATAGCCATAGATTGTATTTTGACCAACTTTAGGAGACTTAGACATTTATTCTTTCTAGGAAAATGCTATTAATATATAAAGTATTATTTTTATCCAAAAGTTATATTCAACCTTGTTATTAATCAAACTTTTTGGATTAGAGATAATTCAGCTGACCAGTTTCAATACCGTATTGAATAGGTTCAAGTAAAGTATGGTCTTACTATTTTGCTTTCTAGCTTCCTGAGAAGATAAATGGGTAATAATTTAAATATGGAAACAGATTATCATTTTTAAATCTTCAGTAGCCAAACACAAGATTTACTAGTTCCTTCTGAGAAGATTTCTATTCCACTTTTCTGAAGATTCTCTTAGAGTTGCCTTGATGGTTCTCTCTTTTTAGGTTCAAGCCTTTTATTAACCTCCTTAGGTTAAGACAGAATGGCCCTGTTTTGTTCTGGTAATCAGAGTGAATGAAAGAAACATTGGTAAGTTTCTTGTAGCTATCGCAATAATAATATTTAGTAAGTACTTACATGATAAATCCTTTATTGAGAACCTTATATGCATTGTCTCTTTTAATCCTCATTGTAACATTATGAGAACAGTTCTATTACCAGCTATTAAGTTTGTGATCATAAAGTATTGTAGAGACTCAATAAATTAATGTAAATATCATTTGTACCATAGATATTTTTAGTTTTTCTTTTCCTTCCTCTCTGCCCCCTCTTAGCATGTCAAGTGTTTCAAATAAACACTTCTACTAACTGAGCTTTTGTTCCTCTTCAGATTTCTGTGTAAAGCACCTGGAAAACAAAAGGTGTCTTGGTATATATGTTATTTTCTTAAACTCTGTAAAATGCAACTCTTTAGAAAGGACTGTTTGAATCAGTGTTCCAGTTAGGTCATGACCCAATTACTGGATCAAATCTTTGAGAGTTTGGAATATTTAATGAATCAATTGCAGATCCAGCAGCAGGATAAACAAAATAAGAGAAGCAAAAAATCTGTGCTGTGTACTTACTGTAATTTAAAACACTAGTACACCTCCCATAGGAGGAAGATGGATTCCACAATTTGGACTAGTTAAGTGATAGGAAATTTACTGAGGAGTCCTTTTGTGGATGTTGGAGAATTGTGCTGTTTTTTTCCTAAGGTTCTTTTGAGTTTGCTGAGATGAAAGATAATAGTAAAGATTATTGTTGTTTTCCAAGTGTGTTCATCTTTGTTTAGCAGTGTAAAATGTAGTTCTTTTTATTTTACCTCCTGACTTAACTCACTTTCTTCAACAGGTAAGTGTTGATTGTTTTCTGGCTAAGACCCATGACCTCATGGGGACAGCATTGTGCAGAAGAGTTCTGTGTAGGAGGCGCATTCCTAGTTTATGCAGGCAGCAGGTCATTCTAGGGCTGTAGCCAGATGTTGTGAGTCCTCTGGCTTGGAGACAGGGAACTACTTGGAGCTGAGCTACTGTGCTGTATTAGTAAATATTTCCTGCCCCCACAAACATTTGAGAAGCAGAACTCCCTGGAGATGTCTGTGTCTTACTCCTCACAGCTGGCTTTTCACAGGGGCCATACACTAACAGCCATTCTGGCTGGGATTCACGACTACCAAAACCTACTTCTAGCCTGCTTTTTTATTTTGTGTTGAGAAATAACAGTTGGAGGAGGAATGCCTACACCCAGAGGCTTCTTCTGCACAATGAGTCAGTCCCCTTGCACCCTTACCAGGCAGATGTAAGCCTTAGCAACTAAAGACATGGGAACACCTGTGGGTTCTCTATAGCTTTGGTTGTAAAGCTACAGAGTCAGGTTTGATCTCTGTGCAATTTCCTAAATTAGTAATTATACATAACTGAGTGTTCATGTTCTAGTCTGCAGTTGCTTTTCGGCATATTGTTGGCCTGTTCAAAAGGATAATGAACCTCTTGTTTCTCCATATATAGTCTACATGATAGGGACCTGATTAAGAAAGTATTTTTGAGATTAGTCAAGATAAGACATGTGCAAATCTGCATTTATTTGCTCAGAAAGGGGCTATAGGTTATTCTCAGAACTTACTGCTCTTTGACTTCCCTGTACTCCATTGTTTGGTGTCCCTGTTCAAAGAAATTCCGAGAAAGTCAAACCGCATCTTAAAAAAAGGAAACTAAAGAAGTAGAGACTTGTTTAGACTAGAGCTGAGTTTAACCTGCAGATAGTTTTCTGATGGCTCTTAGTCAGGGTTCCTTTTACTGTATGTAACATTTACTATAACTTTCCTCATATTTTCCTAGTATTTTGGCCAATTGATTGGGTAAATCAATTGGGGATAATTTCATTACTAAACTAATATGCTCTTATAGAAATGAGTTCTTCAGTCTTATTTTTAAACACAACTAAGCCTCTTGGACCAGTTAGATATTTTTACCAGTCATCTGAGATGCTGTTTATGTAGGTTTCACTTGTTACCTTCATTGGCATTGGGAGCAAGTAGCCTATTTCCAGATACACCGGCTGCGTGGCTTTAACATTGATGACCTTTTATAAAATGCAAAGATTTTGTTTGGTTTGTGTCTGCAGTAATTCATAACTTTTTAAAAAATAAAACATTGTGCTAAAGATTTCCTTTCATGCTTTCTTTTTAGCTACTTTGCTGGTATATTCTTTTGTTTTCCTAAATTTACAGTAGCTGTCAGTCTTGTGCTGTGTTCTCCTCTCAGTAGTACACTAAATTGTGCAGTTCTTGGTTGGCCCAATTTGGGACAGGAACCTTTCCTAAAACCTAGTTGGCTTCTCAAAGTTTAAACACTTTTGGCAAAAACTGTAAATGTGACTGAATAAAACCATAGAAACTAAAAACCTCAGTAACAGGGAAAAGAATTACGTCAGGCAGTGAACTACATAGATGCGGAGGAATCATTTTTTTTACAGTTTTTTTATTTAAGTCTTAGTTTGATAATTCTTATAATCCTCTCTTTGCTTCAAATAAAACCAACATCTTAATGCCTTTTATGATTCTTGATTTTGTTGGGGGTAATGGGGGTGGTAGTGGTAGAAACTGTAACAACTATTTTTTCTTATTTTATTTTAACCCAAGTCACAAATAAACTACTTTCTGGAACACAACTGAAAAGAAAGATGTTTCTGACAAGGAATAAAAATCAGATTATTAAATTGATTTAATAGTTTAGGGATTCTTTTTTTTTTTTCTTTTTGATTGTTATATTTAGGTATTTTTCTACTTACAAAGTACAGGAAATAAAAGTTTCTAGTAGATGTCTCTGTAAATTCACCTTGTTTCATATCTCTCTAATCTCTAAAATGTGTTTTGGTTTGTGGTTTTTTTAGGGGCCTGTTAATAGATTTGGTTTTTCAGAGTATCTCAAAGTGCTTTTTTAGTAAATTATATAGTACTTATGTTTAGAGAAGATGTTTATTTTTTGTAAGTTTTAATATTTACATAAAAAGCTTATTCTTTTAAGACCTCTGTCATTTTACCACACTAGTTTTACCACTAGAGTTCCTATGTAATCTCAACATCGTTCTTGTTCATATAACTATAGACCTTAAATTTTATATTTTAAATATAAAGAGTTCTTTCTTTTGATTGAGACACCATCTCTTTCATATGTCTTTTTCAACAGTGTGACTGGCAGCAATTCATCAACTTTGCTCTTACTTGTTAACATTTACTATCAACTCTTCATTAAAACTGAAATTCAGAATCATCTTTAGAAAGGAAAAGGGTCAAAAACAAATCAGCAAATGTTATGGATTATAACTGATGTTCCCCCAGGAAGATGAAGCAAGTGCTAGGAGTGGCAGCATACGTAACATGCTATATCAGAGCATGAGCTGTGTGTGAGCTCTGACCCTGGCTCTGCTACTTACTTCCTCTGTGACTTGGGTGAATTTCCTAAATTTTCTGTAAATCTGTTTCTGTATTGGTAAAATGGGGATAATACCAGACCTGTCTTAGGTCTGGTATTATCCCCATTTTACCAATACAGAATTGAATGAATTAATATTTACAAAGACCTTAAAACAGAGTTTAGTATAAAGTAAGTTTCGTAAATAAATAGGTTTTTTTAAATGAAAGAATGATGAAAACATCGCTGTCTTAATACCTATTTTAATTCTGACAACAGCAAATAACTATTTTTTCTTCATTAATACTAGGCTTCCCATTTATGTAAAACCACCATGCATACCTATTCATTATAGAAATCATGTGTTATAGAAGACAGGCTAGAAAAGACGTGTTTGATCTATTTAGAGCTAAGAACTTTTAAAAATTTTTCTTTGTTTACTGAAAATACAAAGACAGTTTAACAGATTTAAATTAACTTATAGATCTTGTTGGCTAATTGTAGGAGTTTGGAGATATTTTACTCTTGGCTTAGGGCTTCTGATTTTTATATGACAACTGTCATTATTACCCACAACCTGGAAGATATTTTAATTCTTAGATGAATATATGCTATGAGTAGCAATGAGTTGTTCAGTTTGAAATGCCATTTCCACTCCTCTTCATCTGAGACTATTGATTTCACACCAATAATATACAATGTGTTCCTCCTGATTTCTTCTCCCTTTCTGTATCTAAGCATGGCTGAATTCCTTTGTTCTGAATTGGACACAAAATCTGTTTATTTCATTATGCCACCAAATCTTATTAATGCTTCCTCTTCTTTTCACTAATTTGCCAGACTTGTCCATCTATCACTTCATTTCTTCAGCCATGCAACACATATCTCCAGCTAACTACAAGACTTGATTTGAAGTTCACTTGGTAACTTCATTCTCTCATCGTCTAAAAATTAATTCATCTGTCTCTTGTCATTTTAACTGAGAAAGCCACATACTGAGAAAGGACAATTGTATTTGACAAAGGCTTGCTATCTTGAATTTTAAGAACTTCTACAAATCAATAAGGAAAAAAAGGAAGCAACTTAATAAGAAAGTGAGTGGAGTGGAAAACATGAACACCCTGAACAGGCATTTTAAAGAAGAGGAAACATGAATGTCAAGGAAACATGAAAAGGCATCCAAACATAGTGGTAAATAAATAAAGCGACCATGAGACGCCTTTTCATACTCAATTAATTGGCATATATTAAATTATGATAGTTTCAAAGATTGGTGAGGATATGGAACGATGATGAGCATTTTCATACTTGATTAGTGGGAGTAAATTTTGGAGCAGTTGTTTGGAAACATTTGAAATTACCTAATAAGATTAAACATATGCACATCCTGTGACCCAGCCATTATACTGCTCATTATTTAGCATTTGTGCTCTAAGAAACTTGCACAGAACTGTTTCAAACAGTCATGTTTGGAATACCATAAACACTGGAAATGACCAAAATATTTATAAATAGTATGATGGATAAATAAATTATGGTACATTAAATCAATGGAATACTATGTACCTGGAAAATAGATGAACTATAGCTACATTAATCAACACAAGTAAATCTGAAACACATAAATTTGAACAAAAATGCTATTCGTAGGAATTCTATGGTATCATTTTAAAATTACTCAAAGGTTCTTCAGTGTCAAGTTTTTATAGCTTCCCTCTTTCAGTCTTGAAATACAGCATTCAGCAGGGGAAAAAGTTAAGGTCAAAACTGTTGTTAAAATTAGTTAATATTAGTTAGTATTTGATTGAAGGTACATTGACTAGAACTGGCTTGCTGCCAGTTAAACACTATTTTGATAATAATAATAATGATAATAAAGCTAGCTCTTTTTAACATTTTGAGTATTTTACAAATCATAATAATATAATTCCTGTGAAAACTCAAATGTACAGAGACATATATAAGACAGACATTAGGGTAAATTTTATAAAAAGAATGTAGAAAGAGATAAACCACAGACATGCTCTAGAAACCCAGAACTTCCCAAGGTTATGAATATGGATTCATGTGGTTGCTTCAGTGTTCTCCTGATCTGATTGGCTACTACTAAAACATTTGGGGAAGATGGAGAGAAACCTGCAGGCTCTTATAACTCTATGATCTTTTTTCTAGTTGTTCTATAGACCGTCGTATGTGAGAGTGGACCCAAGAATGAGAGGAAAGATTGTTGTGTTCTATTTAAGGCTTTACTTCTACAAACAGCTCTGGTGTTTCCTTTTTGAGTTCTTTTCTGACCCTCCCTACTTTTTGCCATCTGGCATGTAGTAAATGACCTTGTGTTGTCCACATTTCCCACTTTTACAAAGTTAAAGACTCTCACTGAAGTTAGAGACTGTAGAGAAACGGGCATATTCAAGGAGTTGGGGAGCTTATTTTGGGACGATCACACAGTTTACTGAAACTTATCAGAGGAACTCCGTTTTAAAGCCAATACTGAAACAAAGGGTATGTGACTGTGGGATGGGGGTGGGATTGTTCTGCATTGATGCTGTTGTTGAAAGCAGAATCCTCTCATTAAGTTTGCATTGTATAAAATACAGAAAAAGCAAAACAAAACAAAATGCCAACCAACAACGCACAAACCCAGAAATAATCCTGGTAAAAATTCACAAACTTTCTGAAATTAGACAAAGGTCCTATAACATTGGTCTTAAATTATTTTATAAGCTGTGTTAAAGTCCTCCAGAAATAGAAATTTTCTTCAACTGCTCCTCTTGCTTGCCACAAAATTCTGAAGCAGAGATTTTCAACCAGGTTGTTGCAAAAAATTTTAAAACATGCAATACCTGACTATTTAGTCCGAGGCACGGACCTTTTTTCCCTTAGATTGTCAAATAAAAAGATGACAACAATAGCTGTGCAGTGGGAATGAATCAAATTATACCTATTTTTTTGGTCTGATCAGCAAAAGCATTATTTTTTGATGTGTTACAGAATTTTAGTAATTAGTTATGTAGGCCATGAGATGAAAAAGCTTGAAAAATCACTCTTCTAAAGGAAAGAAGTTTAGAATATAGGGTACTAAGACTATGATCTGTTTGATTTTTCATCTTTTTATATCAGTTCATGAAGTTTGGTAAACATTTTTTAAAGAGGGATTATTAGAGATGTCTTAGGAAATAATAGAAATGTAAAGTACTTTGCCATACAGGAAGTGGGAAAGCAATGTTAGTATGTCATTATTCACATTTGTTAAGGCACAAATCCTTTGTTAGAAATAGGCAGAAGAACTTGGCTTCCAGGAACAATGGTTGGGCCCAAACAGAGAGTCGCAGTTTTTCTTTAATTCTTGTGAAACCAAAAATATTTGAGACCATGAAACTGAGTCAGTTTTATTGGCAAATAAAGTATGCTGACCCCAATTTAATACATTCCAATTTAACTGTTCATTCAATTATTCAATAATATACTGAATATGTTTTTTTCTTCTTCTCAATTTTGGAGCAGGTCAATGGAGCAGTTGAAGGAAATTTCTATTTCTGAAGGACTTCAATGTCATGGAATCATTTTAGCCTCTGTTATAAAGAACAATAGGATATAGGGAAGATGGGATATGCATAAAGTGGAACCTAGGACCAAAGATTGTTGCAGTGTATCAGAGTAATAATCTCACCCACATGCACATGTGCACATATACACAACTACAACTTTTTTTTCCCCCCGATATGGAGTATCTACTTCTAAAGATCGTTTATCTAGAATTTAACAAGTTTATTTTTGAGCTTTCAGCCCACAAAAGATTTCTAGGAAGGCATGTCATTGGGTTCTGGATTACTTATTTTGATCAACTCATTATTCAGTCTATTGATGATTTATATACTTTCTGTTCCTCCTTTTTTTCACTATGCGGTCTCTTCCCAATTGAAAATGAAGATTGCTGTGTCCACTGTATCCTGGCCTGCTTGTTCTGTGAATTCCTGACCCTCTGCAATATTGTCCTGGGACAAGCTTCATGTGGCCTCTGCACCTCAGAAGCTTGCTGCTGTTGCTGTGGAGATGAAATGGGGGATGACTGTAACTGCCCTTGTGACATGGATTGTGGCATCATGGATGCATGTTGTGAATCATCAGACTGTTTAGAAATCTGTATGGAATGCTGTGGAATTTGTTTTCCTTCATAAATATTTATATTTTGTTTGTGTTAAAACTGGAGAGTATTTTAAATTTTTTTTAAGGAAGAAGCAAAGCACATGGTAAAATTCTCATGAAACAAACAGCCTAGTATTTGCACTGTTAACTCATTTTAAGTAATCTCTGAAAGCCTTTTTTCCCTCTAACCAAATCTACATGGTTTAATATGTGAAATTTTAACTGCTTTTAAGCTCTTTAATAGGATTCAATGACTAAGGGACATTTTAATCCAAAAGAAAAAAAGCTAAATGTCTCCTTTTCATACATATTTCTATTTCTTTTTATTATTCTCAGAAAGTTTTTGCTCCAAATGTATTATTTTTCAATGGATATTAAAAGCAGACTATTTCTGGCGTGTATCTATTAACGGTTAACAGTAAACACTTTTACTTTAAAATAAACTTTGGGGAAAAAATCCAAATAGTAGTTGAGAATGCAGTGTTTATCTTCATGCTCTGTTCTGCATTTGTTCAACAGACATTGAGTACCTACTGTATGTCATTTGCTGAGGTGCAGAGATGGATGTCGTTCAGTTTCCACCCACAAGAGAATACAGTTTAGCAGAGGAAAGAGACCTGTAAAAAATGAACCACAAGGCATACTGAAGTGAGGATTATGAGAGAGAGAAACTCAAAAGGCTATAAGAATGTAGTACACAGAAAAGAACAGCTACTATCTGCTGGAATATTCAGAAAGCTTCAAGGAGAATGTGACATTTGAGGAAGCCTCTTAGAATGAGTGATTCATCTGTTGCTTGAATGAATTATTTAGATTTAGGACAGTTTTAGGTAAATAGCCTGAGCTGTTTCCTTAAGCATAAAGAAAAAATGCCTTAAGTATGTATTTTCTTTAGTTGTAAGACTACAGCTTTTAAAAAACTATAAAATTTAACTAAAAATATACATTTTTTATACATAATTTAAAAGTTATGATAAAATTTTGGATAAAAACATAAAGCCATATTTAAAAGCCATATTATAATTTATGAAGAATGTGAAAGATTTTTGACAAACTGCATTTAAATTAGGAGATTTTTAATATTAAAATCCCAATATTTTGATTTTGATTTATTCAAAAGCTTTTTTTAATTTTATTTGAGAGCTGTGTTTTTTTCAAAGAGTTGTGTTGTTTTGGTTTGTTTCTTAAACAATGTTATATTTTATAAACAGCAAACCATTCTTCCAATGTAGTGGGAGTCTCTCCATACACTACTGTGACCAATTTCAGTATTGCAATTTTATGTTAAACTAATATGGCAAGTTATAAAACCTTAAGTGTACAGAGATAAGTCGATTATAAGACTGAGTATATTGCTATTGAGATAGAGACTTTGTGTTGCTCAGATAAAAGGAAGAGGAAATTTCACACTATGCAGTCTCCTAAGTTTGATCTTTCAGAAGTTGTAGTTTGGTTTGATTTAATTCAATTTTTTGGAGAAATTTTGAAAATATACTTTGGATTAATAGTTATTTTCAATTTTTCTGGTTGAATACAAAATTAAGAGTAAAAACAAGTGCATATTTTTAGGAAGCTTTTCAGCAAACCTAGCCTTGTAAGAAAGGCTTTAAATCTAAATCATGGCAATGCCACCTATGGTTTTTCCTTTTAAATGAAACCTAGTTTCTACTTATATCTCAGAGGGCTTAAAAAAAAGTTGACTACCCCATTTACATACATACACAAACTCACAACTTTAAATTTTCTGGTTTAAATAGAATTCTAGTAAACATCTGTCTTTCTTCTCGTCTAAAGAACATATTTTATTTGTTACATCAAATATAAGAACATCTTGTACTAATTCTTAGTAACCAGAATCTGAATATTTACAGATACCCAAAGTTACGTTAGGGATATATATTAGGATGTAAGTGTCATAGTGTATTGAGCTATAATGCCTTCTAATGACTTGAAATTGTTAAAGTATTTCACTTTTTATCCTGCAGAATTTTTCAACTAAATGGTCTAATGCTTAAATATATTCTGCTACTATTTGCGATAAAAATATTAGCACTTTTAAAAGAATGTTCCTCTGTAACAAAGAACACTAATAGAATTTTTATTTTCATATTTGTACCCATAGTACTTTTCCTCTGTTGTCTGCTTTGCAGTCATTCCATAAAGTACCTTGTGTTACAGGAGATATAGGTGGGCCAGATTTCCCCGCCACTCGTGGGAGTGGGGTTCTTGGGATACCACTGAAATAGCATTTCAGAAACCCCCCCAGGAGAATGATATGTAGAAAAAGACTTTATTTGCATGGAATTACATGTCTTGGGCTCCAAAGTCCCATGTTTCTTAAACCAGTCCTCAAAAAGGTGCAGCTGCAGTTCCAATAGAACCAAAAGCAAAGCCAATGTCCAGAGCTTCTGTTCCATGTTGCAGCTGGGTCTAGCAAAATATCAGGCTAGTTAAAGTCCATTAGTCCATTGTGGAGCCCACGTAGGCATGGGCCATGTGGGTGAATGCAGGGGAATGCGCCCCCTGAAACAGGAGTCAGGTGCAAACAGCAAGCAAGGGAACCAAGAACAGGAACTCCCTTTGTCCAGGGGTTTAACTATTCAGGCTTCTGCCTTTGCAGTGGCCACACCTATTTTGGCCACTAATTTGCTTCCAGGTGTGACTGACAGCTAAGCACCTTCCCATGTCACCCAGACCTCGTTGGGCATGAGTCCATACTACCTTTGTCCAGTCCCTTCCCCCATCTATCAGCGGGGAACAGACTTGGAGAGTGTTAAATTACAGCTTTCTAGCAAAGCTGTATAAATAGCATGCTTATATTAACTAATATTCCCTTAACTCCTTTCCTATTAAATAATAACCAGATTATTACAATATCACTTGTATTACTTTTTAAAAAATAAATGGAAAAAAAGGCAATTGTGAAAATAGTTTCAATATAGTTTAGAATTTCTGTATGTAAAATATTTTGTTGAGTTATATAGCCATCATGACTAAGTAATATAGTTTACAGTTATGCATTGCCTTCTTTTAAACGTGGAAACAATCTTATTTTAAAACTCAACGTGTATTATCCTGAATATATTATTTTGAAATAAAAAAATGACCTCTCGTGCTTTAGAATATTTTGTAGATATGTTCAACGTAATTGATATATTAATTGATATTTGAACAAATTCAACTATAATTTTAAAACCTGAGGCTTTTATCATGTTCATTCCCTTTTTGGAGATTTTTCTGGTCTCCTTATGTAAATCACGACTCAACAGCCATAATGAACTATGAAAAGTTCACATCAGTTTATACTGCAAATTACAGTTGACATATGATTTCAAAACATAGTGTTCTTTAAAAGATTCATAATAGGTCAAAATGCAAGTTTTGTACCTTTTTAAAATAACATTTATTTGCTTTGGAATTATCTCCCAACTTATAAGAATTAAGGTAACTTTTAATATGTGGTTAGATTAAACTTGAAAGTTGTATTAAATTAGGTATTAGATTTAATGAATTTTACCCCAAAGTAAATCATCAGAAATATTTTCATCTAGGTATTTTAGTAGTCACAATTTTTAAATAGTAGGAAATTTTTTACAGTTAGTATTTAACTCCAAAATCACTTAGGAGAAGGCTTTTTATTTGGAGATATAATAATTTTATTTTTGTGTTCTATATATCAACTTTAACCATTTTGCATATCAACTATATCCATTTTCCTCACCTGAAGTAGTCATTGTTTTTCTGAACAGTTCAAGGAGTAACCAAGGAAACCTTATGAAATAGCATTTCATTTTTTATCCATACACACCCTATCAGTGCCCTAGATTCTAAAGCTATGTCAGAGTCACTGTCTAACATAACTTTGTGGCTTACCCTCTTGAATTCCAGTTTAAATGCTTAGATTTACCCAACTGCCTGATGAATACATTTATTTATTAATAATTTTTTTTCAAATTATTCAAGACCTTTATGCCCTTTCCAATTACTTGTGATTTGTAGGCCTATAGATTTGTTACATCTAATTGGACAGATGAGAAAATTTAATCAAATACTAAAATAGCAATTTTTCTCTTTTACACTGATGTAATTAAGCATACCACTTTTGTTTTTAAAGATAGTTAATATTATTGATAGGCTTATTCCACACTGTATTTATATTTTTAAATCAAAGATTATTTACTACAAGGAACATTATTTTAACCATTTCTATGGCCCACTATAACCAGTAACTTTTTAGTGATTTTTCTCTGTGCACCTCAGTAGAGTCATATAACCCTCAGGAAGTTTCAAACTGCAGAAGAAGTTTGACACTTCCTATGAGAAAAATCTTAGTTTCATCAGTGATGTTACTAATATTTACTTGCTTATTTAAGATTACTTGTAGAGATTTTGGTTAAAATGGAAGGGAGTTGTGCAAAAACTATCACTAATGACTAAATCCACCATGTATCTTCACATCACAAAATCCCCAAATGAACAGTGGCTGTTCTCTCTACTTTAAACAATTTGGAATTAAAATATTGTATCAGTGATCAAATTTTAATGAAGTCAGTTGTCAATCTGGAGGTGAAAAGATTATAAGAAAAGCTACAGCCAAACCTAGAAAGCAGGATCTCTAGGCAAGCAGAAATCTGTACCACCCCATTCTTTATTGAACTGGGACAATAGTATGACATTTTCCACTGGGGCTACAACTATTCCCCTCAAGCTGCTTGATGTCAGCATGAGTAGGTTCCTGCCTTCCAATGGACTTTGGTTACTAGTTCTAGTTCTGTTGTTTGTTTGACCATTATTTATGCCATCTATGCCTTATGTTAGTGCTCGCTAAAGGATTCCTGAATTTAGTTGTGAGGTGACCATGAAGAAATAATTTGAGATAACTGCCCTTTGGCACATTACTAATGTGGGGTATAGATCTATGTGTTAAAGACAAAGTATTGCTCTGCAATTAAGTGTTCACTTCCAGGAAGATCTTTGTGTGTTTTAGTTCAGAATGTAATTTTTAAGAAAATTGTAAAAAGCAAATCAAACAAATTCTAAGTTTAGCTTAAAAATTGAAAAGGTTCTTAAGTTCTGTCTGATGCATAAAGGGATAGGAAACAAAGGACTTATGTTCCAAAGCCAGGAAAGAGTGTACAAAAGCAGTTGATTCACTTGACATAGTTTGTAGCTTTTTCCAAAGGAATAAAAGCCTGTTGAGCAGAGAACCAAAAGATCTCATTATAGGGTGAAGCAAAGCCATATTAAAGCTTGTGCACTAGTAACTATGTCTAAAAACAGCCTGCTGTTTTATATTGAACCAATACATTTCTTAACTTGGTAGGTTGCTGTGTAAAGATGTACAGAGCCTGTCTGCTGGTTGCTATGCCAATTACAGATGTGGTTGAGTGGTGTCAAACACCTACAAATAGTTAGGATCTCGAGCAATCTAGAGTGAAACAAAAGTTTTAAAATGTCATCTCAAAACCTAGAAAGCACAGATCATCCTGTGTGTCTGACTTTTAGAGTCCTGAGATCACCTTTATTATATAATTTAATGTGGATCCCTCAATCAGAATGCACAGTTCTTTCAAGGACATGAATAGTGACTGAGAGATAAGGGGAATATTCAAAAGTAACAACTTCAGATGACAAGGCATCTGTAATCAGCTCTGCAGGAACTGTGTTTTATTGGTGTTGAGGTGAAGGAAAGCAATACCCATATGAATACATATTGTATTAGATTTTGTTAGATCATCAGAAAGAATAATTGGGCATACTTACACAATTACACTTTAGTAAATTATTATACTAACTTAACTATAATACATATTCTGGTAAAAGTACATTAAATTGCAATCCCAAAACAATTTGGCTGCTAAGGACATTTTTTACTTAATTATTCATAAATTAATGAATAAAATTAAGAAAATGAAGTAATGGTGAGAATCAGAACTACAGATTAGTTAAAGTAAAGATATGCAATGTATAACAAAATTAAAGCATTGCTTTTATTCAAACTCAGTGCTTAAAAAAGAACAAATCCATCATCTTGAAATTTGACTTGTAGGTTGACATTAAAAATAATATGAGTAGAATTTTCAGTGGGGTAAGCACAAAACTAGTTCAAGTTGTGTCACTCTGAATTACTGTACTCAGGTGGTATGCCCATTAAAATTCCCACTTGTGGGTTTTGCTCACTATGCAAATGGGATCATTACCTGGAGAATTTAATTGGTCATGACATTGGAAGTAAGACTTTTCCTTTCAAAATAAACCTACTTACACACATTTTCACTAGAAATTTGATTGTTTTATATATATATATATATATATATATATACGTATATGTATATGTATATGTATATGTATATGTATATGTATATGTATATGTATATATACACACACACACTTTGGATTGTTTTGTTTTCTAAATACTAAAATTACTCTCATTGCTTACTTTTTACAAAAATACTGCAAAGTGGATCCAAATTAATTTGATATGGTTATATTTGTCTATAAGGCTAGTTAAAGAATCTTTTGTAAGTCATATTATGAAAATATAAAAATATTTATCTTTCGCACCACCCATCACATATGGGTGCATTTCCTGTAAAGGTTTTCACCATTTAACAGTATACATTTTCTTTTATAATAGTTCTAAATATTTAATCTGAGAGACTTTTCCTATTTTTCTTTTTTATTGTCCCTTTAAAAAAATGCAATTAAAGAGTTAAGCTGCCCTCTTAGATGTATAATATACATAATATTGCTGAGGAGTCACATCAATAACACTTGCAAGGTCTTTATATGCACTGATAAAATAGGATAATGACATTAAGCTGATTGTCTGAATTAGTTCTAGAGACACTTCCACCAAAAGCCATGATACAACTGAATTTAAAGAACACAAACAACTAGGCTTATTGGGGTGATCACTTCATAGGATATATAAATGTCTAATCACTTTGTTGTACACCTAATATAATGTGCCAACTGTAACTGAAAAATAAATCTTAAAAAAATACAGAGAACAAATAAATCAGTGTGAAAGTGTAGCTCTCTATACACCTATTATCTGTTTTCATTGATTGTGGTGATTTTAACTGGAGAAAACCTAAGTCTATAGCTACCTTAACAAGAATATTGATAATGGTCTGAATGTACAATGAACACTGAAATTACAGTGTGGTTCAGTGGATATAGTATGAAACTGAGCAACCAGAAATTTAGTTCCTAGAAACTGACTCTTCCAGCACTGCCCAGAGTTAACTTGAAGTAGGGACAGGATTGCCATAAGTATTAATGATATAATCTCAGGGAAGAGAGAGCTATGGAGTCTAAATTTTTATTATTATATCAAGTTGTATGACAAGTATACATACTTTATAACTAGCTTAACTGGACCTAAAGATATTTTTCTTTAATGTAAAAAGGAATATTCTAAAAGCAAAGAAAGATAATTTTAAGGGTTATAGAAGAAGAAATACTACAAATTCATAACTGGACCATTGGCAGGATTTTTAACATCTGAAACTATGGGCAATTTCCTATAGAATATCAAATATGGATCCAAGTCTCTAACATTCATTTTTCTATGATATCTCTAATTGTGCCCAGAGGATAAAAAGGAGTTGGCACATCCAATAAATATAATCATTTACATGCACAAAGTTCCCTTTGAAGTTAATAGGACCTATGGAAACAGGATATGCACCACGAAAACATAACTCAGCAGAATCTAGTTCTTTCTTTTTAATAAGCAGCAATATTGCAACACATTGGGAATTTCTTACTGCTTATCTCTTCTTTGTGTGTGAAGTTTAAGCTGGAGTTAAGTGAAGTGCTCCATGTGTAGAGGAAAGATAGCCAAAAATAGAGGATGTGATGTTTGGCAAATATATACTCAGACCACTTTGTAAGATAGTATCCAAAAGTGATAGTGCCTGGCATTTGTAGAGCTTGTTTAACTTTTCAAAAGGAAACTGTATCCATTTTTTCATTTGATCTTCACAACCCTATGATTCATCTAGGACATATATTTTTTACTTCCATTTTAGAGATGAAAAAACTGGGACAGATTGTGTAAATTCATTTCCTAAAGTAACATAGTTCCTGATAGACCCAAGAAACCTGATTTTTATTCCCAGGTCTTTCCATTAGAATGGTATACTTCTTAAGTTATCTTACATGTAACTTAATATAATAAATAGATTTAATCACAACTGCTCAACTTGAAGCTGGGGAGGGGACATGGGGATCTGAAGTTTTGCTTGCTCTGTCTCTTGCCTCCCATTTGTCTTACCTTGAGTGGGTATTCTGGTTTGGGCTCTAAGGGAGACTGAAAATTATAGCTACTGTGCAACTTACCTCTTATTGCATGCATTGACCTAAAAGTCAATTAACCCACAATTTCTCACTGCCCTATGCCTACTTATTAATGATATTTTTTTCAGGATGGATGAGGAGTCAAGTTAGATATTCTTCCCAAGACTGCTAGTCAATCTCCATTTGTCCCTACAGATCGGCTCATTGTCTCTGCCTGCTTTGTACCAGGCCCCCTTGCATTCTGATTTCCAGTTGGTTTTGGCTGATGGCAAATACTGACAGGAAATCAGAAGGTGGAGGATAGAGAGAAGTCAAAGTATTAATTCCTACCCCACTACCTGCCAGGCAGTGATTTTTCATAACTCCAATCCTCCATATAAGGTGCTCCTGTTCAGTGGTCCCTCTCCCACAGCTACAGTTCCCTGCTCTTGTCCCTTCAGGCACAGAGAAGTGGTATTACTGGTTCCTGGTGCTGCAAATCTCCTTTTCGGTTACCTTACAATTGATTGTTCCTTCATCAACAGTCCCTGTCATTAAAAGCTCTTCAATTAAACCCTTTGAATGAGCCATCTGTTTCCTGCCATTACTCTGACTAATGAGGGGTAAGGAAGAGTGAGTTTGTGTGTATGCAAATATACATGTCTGAATCCAATCTTGTTACCATGTATTTCTAAGATTTATCAAAATAATGGAAATCCTGGTGGTCTCTAGATGTTTGTTTCTATAACACAAATAGTCAAATCTAGTATCACAAGAACTATACTAGACACTCCAGAAATTTGCTTAGCAATTACAGGTTTAATGCTCACACATTTCCATGCTAAGATTTAACATTATAACAAGCTAGGGTTGGGAGAGGGAAGGAAAGAGAGTATCCAAAGTTTATGACTCATTTTACAAAGCTTTAGGATCCCTAGAGACAATGAGTTTTTCTTTATTCTGTAAAACCTGAAATGATTCAACATCATTATCAACATAAGCAGTCCCATAAAAGAAATTCGAGCCTAGAAATTAATCCCTCCAGAAATGTCTATTTGGTAACCCTGTATGAATATAACCTTTAGAAATAAAACAATGTATTATTACATTTATATGTCTTCAGAGTTAAATAATTCTAAGCTTAAGTAAGTCCAATATTAATCTTAGACATCCAGTTCAACCCTAAGTTAGTAAACTGACAACATTTTGACACCTCAAATATTCAATCAGTTAGTCTAGGAGCATTTACTAGTCACCTTTTTGCCCCATACCATGTGCTGGGACCAGTGATATCAAGGTATCCACCCATGAGTTCTTATTTTAAAGAGAGAGAGAATGCACATTGGTTTGATAGAATTAAAGAGTGATAATAGACACAGGTATACTTGTTATGAGAACAGAGAGGTGAGAGTGAATAGGGCTCTCTAGGAGAGTCAGGGAAGTTTCCCAGAAGAAGTATACATCCAAACTGGGATTTGGAGAAAGAATAGATATTTATTTGTACATTCTGAAGCTGCAGTACTGTTGGAAAGCATAGAGAGTAGAGGATGATGGGAAGAAGCTGAACTGAGTATAACAAGACAGCACCATAAGAGACTTGCTGACAGTTTCTGAACTCTAATCTGTAGGCAATGTGAAGCCTTCTGAGAAATCAAGAAAATGGTGAGATCAAATTTATATTTTGATAGGGGCAGCAGTATGAATGATAGACTAGTGAAGATTAAGAATAAACTTGGGTAAGCAGTTAAAAGATTGTGCATTCATTTACACAACAGGTGATGACAGAAGGAGACTTGACTTGGGGTGGTGAGCACAATATACAAATGTATTATAGAATTTACAACTGAAACCTATATAAATTTGTTAAACAATGTTGCACCAATAAATTCAATAAAGAAGAGCAAAATAAATAAACATATAATTGATAAATTAAATTTTTTAAAATGGTGAGGACCTAAACTATGGCACTGACTATAAGAATAGATAGAGGAGGGAGAAGAAAATTAAACACATATCTGGAAGGAAACTGAAAAATGACCTAGGAGAATGCACGTGTTAAATGTGCCCAGTGTTTGCATATAAAACCAGCTGTATGTGTGTTAAATAAAAGTCAAATTTAGAGAAGTTTTAAAGTACATTCATGTTTCAGGGCACAAATGTCATGGTTTTATTAAGTGAGATAATGAATCCAAAAGAGCTTATAAACAATTTCACCAATATTAGAAAACTTCATCAGAATTCCATTTAGAGCTTAAATGGTGGGAATGGTGGTATACAGGGTGTTCAGTTGGGTAAACTAGTGAGACAAATGCAGAGTAAAATCTTCTAGTTCTCTATAGTATGCGAGGGATGTATGCTAACATATGTAAGCCAGATGGTGGAAAGAACAGAGAGAAAGATAGGAGAAAAAGATACAGACAAAGAATTTCCAGGGTACCTGGCATATAAAAGGTGTTCATTTATATATTTATTGAATTAATACATAAATATACAAATGAACATATATATATTATGAAAAACTATGTGTAAAATTGGATATGCATTACTACAACACACTTGTTAACAATTAGCATAATAACTGAAAAAGAAGAGAAATTTCCTCTGCACTATAATCATAATTGTTTGATCATTTTATTTTTATTTTTAAAAAATATATCTTTATTGATTTCAGAGAGAGGAAAGGAGAGGTAGAGAGAAAGAGTAACATCAATGAGTCATTGATCGGCTGCCTCCTGCACACCCCTGACTGGGGATCAAGCCCACAACCCAGGCATGTGCCCTGACCAGGAATCGAACTCCGATCACCTGGATCCTAGGTCGATGCTCAACCGCTGAGCCACGCCTGGCCGGGCTGATCATTTTAAAGAAAATTGACAGGTCACTAGCCAGTTACTGATTACTGATTAGTTAACTGAATTATTCTCTAATTGGCTTAATGAGCAAGTCAAGTCCAGTCATAAGTCTTAGGTAAAGTATGACCCAAATCTCTTTGGTTGACCTCCAGCAGCTCTAAAATACTGAGTATATCTTACAAAGCTATAGTTTTGTCAGACTTTGTATTTTTGTCCAACCTGATTCAAATGTTCAATTGGGCATGTTCCCAGTTTTGGGTTAGCCTGGGAGGGTGTTTACTGGTCCCAAGAGGTAGCCTACTTTGTCTTAAGTTCTGTGCATCACACATCATGTTTCTTTACTTCTAATAAAATGACCCAATCCTCCTTTAACAAATTTATTTTTCACAAAAAATAGCAAAAGGATTATGGAAAAAAATTATTTTCTTAAAAAATAATTATGTTGAGGAGGGAAGATGGTGGCACTGTGAGAAGCAGCAGAGCACCCCCTCTCCCAGCCACAGATTCAATTTACTCCTAAAATCCTACGTAGCCAGCTTGGAAAAACCAGAGAAACATAGCTGAGTGGACGGAGTGTGAGTAAGGAGCACTGAAGAGACATCATAGAGTCCGCTAAGAGAGGGGGGACATTGACAGGGGGAGTCCCCTCTGAAGCCTGTGCTGGGCTCCAAGTCCAGAGGCTTTGAGGCTACAAAGCTTCCTCCCCTCGGAAGTGTGGACTGGCCTCCAAAAGCGGGGATCTCACACCCAGAGCAGAGGAGAGGGGAAGGAGAGCCCCACACAGAGGGCAGAGGGACCCAGGGGAGTGGTGAGTCTGCAAGGAAGGGATAGGGCCTTCCTAGCAAAACAAAGCTTCTAATGGCGGACGAGACCAACATCTAATGCTCGCCTGCTGACCAAAGGAAAGGCTGTCCCAGAGTGTGTGGCGCCTGAGTAGTAAGGGACCAGAGGACTGCACTGAGCAGCCGCACATGGGGACCCTCTGCCTCCCTATAGGGCGTTGTGTTGAGTCCCAAAAAGCATTGAATCTGCATGGTGTGGGGGAGGGGAGGAGCCCTCCCACCCTGAGCTCCAGGTGCAGAGAGTCTGGGATCTGTGACCAGCCCTGAGGGGCACCTTGGTGGTGCCTGGAGCCATCCTAGCTTTGCTGAAATCAGCAATTTTGCCTTGGCTCATGGGCAAAGGGACCTTGCAGGGCAGACTCTCTGCCTGTATGTTGCTTTGTGTGTTTTTGAGTTCTGATCACAAAACTGGCTCCCACCTTCCCAGCGTGCACTGCACTGACAAACCAGTGGAGGCTGGGATTAGTGTCTGCACAGTAGACTGTCTGAGGTACAAGCCTGGTGAGTCCAGCCAACCAGAGCTGAGCAGGGAGGGGGCCAAGCCCACCTGCCTCTCCTGCAGCCTGGGAGCACTACCCCCAACAGGAAAGGATCTGGTCCCACTCACTGAGGCCCCAGATAGCCCCTCAGGGCGCAGTCCTGACCTGAAAGGGAGAGCAGCTGACAGGAGCACACTATAAGAATAAGACTCTCAGGGACTGTTGTTTGGGAACTGGAGGAAGAGCTGAAAACCCCTACTGGGGGCTGGGCAGGCAAAGGGCTCACTGGAATGTTCTTTAATCAAACCCACTGAGCCCAGGCTGCTGAAACTACCCATACAGAAAAGGACACAGGCTGAAATCAATCTGAAACTGCAGCAGGACAGAGCATGGGGAACTAGAATCAGAGGACAGGGTAGGGAGTGAGAAGCTGGCTGTGGAGCAGAGACTAACTCCTGCAGAATGAGTGCCTGAGAGTGACACCTCTAAAGGGAGTGATACCCTGAGCTAGACTAGCCACCCTGCAACCTAAAGACTCTACAGAAGACTCTGGAGTAAGACCAGGCAACTACAAAGTTGCAAAATAGCTGACAAGAGGAGGTGGTCTACAGACAGTCTCAGATCAATCATCTGCCTGACACCAGAGCCAAACCTAGACATCTCCTCACATTGGCTGATACACAAGTATCTCCTAGGAGAACGGAAATCAGCCAACAAAACAAAGAGCCACAGACAACAAGCTGCCCAGAAGAAACTCACCTGATTGGCTTTTTTTCTTCTGTTTTTGTTTCATTTTGTTTTGTTTTTGGTTTTGTTTTTTTGTTTGTTTGTGTGTTTGTTTTTTCTCTTTTTCCCTTAGGAAGAAGAGAAAGGGGAGAAAATTTTGTTTTTTTCTTTTTTAAATTTTATAATGTTTTAGAAAATTTTTTTAAACATTTTTTTAACTAAATTTTTTTTTATAAAAAAATTTTATATTGCTTAGATTGCTTTTACTTCTGTTTCTCTGTTTTGTTTTGTTTATTTGCTTTGTTTTGTTTTATTCTTGCTTCTACTATCAGGACTTTCTTGATATCCCGGCTTAACAACTGGGACTTTATTGTTATAACCAGGTTTACTGCTTTTCTCTATAGTTTCCCCCAAATCTCTTACCATACTCCCTCCCTGCCCAGGCTTTATCTCTCTCTTTCCTCTCCATCCATTGGAATAACTTTTTTTTTCTTTTTTCTTTTCCTTCTGTTCTTTCATTCTTTTGTTATACTCCATTCTGTCTTCCTGTATTTTTGTTCAATTGTTAGTTTCTCTTATTCTCTTTATTATATTTTTATTTTCTCATTTTCAACTATTATCCTATTCCTACTCTCTCCCTTAATTTTTCGCTGGCCCTTCTTTCAGAATCTTTTCTCTGCTTCAGTTATCTCCCAGTAGCTTCTCTATTTTTTACAATTTAGCTTATTATTATGATCTAAATTTTCATCACTATTAACAACAATATACATCTCTCTAAGCGTTACTTTTCTTTCCCTCTTTAAGTTCTTTTTTGGTGTGTGTTCTCCCTTCACTCTCCCAGTTCAATTTTTACTTGGGTTGTTTTCATTGTGACTGTCAAGATTTTTTGTAAGATATCCTTTGTTTCCGGGAAGTTTAGTTGTGTATTGTCCTGCCTTGCCAGCACCTGTACAACAGCTTACATGATGGGTTGGGGCTGAGACACAGTTAGCCAACCTGAGAGGAGGGTCCTCCCAAGGACTGGTGAATGACAATCTAGACCCAACCACAACAGGAGAACATAAAGAAACCACAAAAGGGACACTCACAAAAGGGACACGCCTAGAGCAAAGTGCTCAGAAGCATAGGGAAAACACACCTCTGGGCTCCACTGGACCCACAAGACAAAATCCCATCCCACAAAACTGAGAGACAGCAAATATACCTAATATAGAGATACAAACACTAAGACCTACCAAAATGGGGAGACAAAAAAACAACCCCCAAATTAAAGAAAAGGAAACATCATCAGAAAAAGTCTTTGATGAGATGGAGTTAAGCAAGTTATCAGAAACAGAGTTCAGAATGTCGATTATGAAGATGTTTAAGGGACTTAAACAGAAAAACAAGGCAATAGAGGATACAATCGAGGACTTTAGGGAAAACATGAAAAAAGAGATACATAACATTAAAAAAAAAATCAGACACAAATAAAGAATGCTGTATCTGATATCAAGAATACACTGGAAGGAATTAAAAACAGGATCAATGAAGAAGAGGATAGAATAAGTGACTTAGAAGACAAGATGGAAAAATCAATCAAAGCAGCACAAAGAAAAAAAGACTTAAAAAGCATGAGGACAGTCTAAGGGAGCTTTGGAACAACATGAAGCAAAACAACATTCGCATATAGGAGAGCCAGAAGAAAGGCAAGAGAGCAAGGCATAGAAAACTTGGTGGAGGAAATAATGACAGAAAACTTCCCTAGGCTAGCAAAGGAGAATGAGACACAAGTTCAGGAAGCACAGAGGGTTCCAAACAAGAGGGACCCAAAGAGACCCACTCCAAGACACATCACAATTAAAATAGTAAATGTCAAGGACAAAGAGAAAATATTAAGGGCTGCAAGAGAGTGACAAACAATGACTTACAAGGGAACCCCCATAAGGCTAACAGTTGATTTCTCAACAGAAATTCTTCAAGCCAGAAGGGAGTGGCATGAAGTTCTCAAAGTAATGAAAAGCAAGAACATGCAACCAAGATTGCTTTATCCAGCAAAACTATCATTTAAAATTGAAGGTGAAATAAAGAGCTTTCCAGACCCCCAAAAAAGGCTAAAGGAGTTCAGTACCACCAAACCAGCATTGCAAGAAATGCTAAAAGGACTGCTCTAAGAAAAAGAAGGAATAGTGAGAGAAAGGTACATCAGTATAAAGAGGGAAAATGGCATCAAATTAGTTTATATCAACAGTAACCTTAAATGTAAATGGAATAAATGGTCCAATCAAAAGACATAGGCTGGCTGAATGGATAAGAAAACAGGACCCAAATATATGCTGATTACAAGAGACCAACCTGAGACCAAAAGACTCACATAGGCTAAAAGTGAAGGGATGGAATAAAATATTCCGTGAAAATGGAAAGAAAAAGAAAACTGCACTAGCAATTCTTATTTCTGACAAAATAGACTTCAAAATAAAAACCATAACAAGAGACAAAGATGGTCACTACATAATACTAAAGATATCAATCCAACAGTAGGAAATAACCCTTATAAACATATATACACCCAATATAGGAGCATCTAAATATATTAAAAATATCTTGGGGGATGTTAAGGGGGATGCTGACAGCAACACAATAAGAGTGGGGGACTTTAACACCCCACTGTCAGCATTGGACAGATCATCAAGACAAAAAACCAACAGAAAAACACAGACCTTAAATGACTCACTAGACTTAATAGATTTAATTGACATTTATAGAACATTTCATCCCAAAGCAGCAGAATACACATTCTTCTCAAATGCACATGGAACATTCTCAAAAATAGACCACATGTAAGGGCACAAGGCAAGTCTATACAAATACAAGAAGATTAAAATCATATCAAGCATTTTCTCAGATCACAATGCCATGAAACTAGAAATAAACCACTATAAAAAAACTTAAAAATATTGAAACACATGGAGGCTAAATAGCATATTAAACAATGAATGAGTTACCAATGAGATCAAGGAAGAAATAAAAAACTTCATGGAAAGTAATGAAAATGAACAGACAACAACCCAAAACCTATGGGACACGGCAAAAGCAGTCCTGAGAGGAAAATCCATACCATTACAGGCCTATCTCAAGAAATAAGAAAAAGCTCTAATGAACCATTTAACACAACAACTAAAAGAACTAGAATGAGAACAGCAAGAAAAGCCCCGAGGAAGTAGAAAGAAAGAAATAATAAAGATAGGAGCAGAAATTAATGACATAGAGACTAAAAAAACAGTACAAAAAAATTCAATGAAACCAAGAGCTGGTTCTTTGAAAAGGTGAATAAGATTGATGCACCTTTAGCCAGACTCACTAAGAAACAAAGAGAGAGTAAAATCAGAAATGAAAGAGGCGATATAACAACTGACCCAACAGAAATACAAAGGATTGCACAAAAATATTATGAGCAACGACATGCCAACAAATTGGACAACATGGGGGAAATGGACAAATTCCTAGAAACATTCAACTTTGCAAAGCTGAATCAAGAAGAGGCAGACCTGAATAAGCCAATAACAACTAATGAAATTAAAGCAGTAATCAAAAAACACCCAGCAAACAAAATCCTGAACCAGATGGATTTATAGGAGAGTTTTACCAAACATTCAAAGAAGAATTAACACCTATTCTATTCAAACAATTCCAGAAAATTCAAGAGGAAGGAAAACTCCCAAATTATTTTTATGAGGCCAGCATCATCCTAATCCCAAAAACAGATAAAGACACTTCAAAGAAAGAAAATTACAGGCCAGTATCCCCGTTGGACACAGAAGCTAAAATCCTCACTAAAATACTAGCAAACCAGAGCCAGCAGTACATTAAAAAGATCATACACTATGACCAAGTGGAATTTACTCCAGGGATGCAAGGCTGGTACAACATCCACTAATCAAAAATGTGATACACCATATAAACTAAATGAAGGACAAAAATCATATGATCATATCAATAGGTGCAGAAAAAGCATTCAACAAAATCCAGCACCCATTTCTGATAAAAACTCTCAGCAAAGTGGGAATAGAGAGATCATACCTCAACATAAGAAAAGCCATATATGCAGACCTACAGCCCACATCATACTCAATGGGCAAAAACTAAAACCGTTTTCATTAAAAACAGGAACAAGGCAGGCGTGTCCTCCTTCACCACTCTTATTCAACATATTACTGGAAGTCCTGGCCATAGCCATCAGACAAGGCAGAAAACATAAAAGGTATCCAGACTGGAAAGGAGGAAGTAAAACTCTCATTATTTGCAGATAACATGATATTGTCCATAGAAAATCTTAAAGACTCCATCAAAGCACTACTAGATTTGATAAACAAATTTGGCAAGGTAGCTGGATACAAAATCAACATCCAGAAATCAATGGCTTTCTTATACACCAGCAATGAACTTTCAGAGAGAGAAACTAAAAAAGCAATACCATTTACCATTGCAACTAAAAAAATAAGATACCTAGGAATAAACTTAACCAAGGATGTAAGAGACCTGTACTTGGAAAACTATGTGAAAAAAGAAATAGAGGAAGATTTAAACAAGTGGAAGAATATACCATGCTCATGGATTGGAAGAATTAATATCATTGAAATGTCCATACTACCCAAAGCAATATAGAAATTCAATGCAATCTCTATTAAAATACCAAGAGCATATTTCACAGACCTACAACAAACATTTCAAAAATTTATATGGAACAAAAAAGACCCTGAATAGCTGCAGCCATCTTGAGAACAAAGAACAGAGTGGGAGGGATCACATTACGGGACTTCAAACTGTATTGCAAAGCCACCATAATCAAAACGGCCTGGTATTGGTACAAAAACAGACATATAGATCAATGGAAGAGAACAGAGACACTAAAAATTGACCCACATCATTATGGTCAGTTAATATTTTACAAAGGAAGCAAGAGCATCCAATGGAGTAAAGACAGTCTCTTCAATAAGTGGTGCTGGGAAAATTGGACAGATACATGCAAAAGAATGAAACTAGACCAGCAACTTTCACCATACACAAAAATAAACACAAAATGGATAAAAGACTTAAATGTAAGTCAAGAAAATATAAAAATCTGGGAAGAAAGCATAGGTAGTGAAGTCGCAGACATCCCACATAGTGGAATTTTCACTGATAGATCTCCTAGGGCAAGAGAAACAAAAGAAAAAATAAACATATGGGACTACATCAAACTGAAAAACTTTTGCACAGCAAAAGAAAACAGCCTCAAAATACAAAGGAACCCCACATTCTGGGAAAACATATTTGCCAAGGATGTATCTGATAAGGGGCTAATTTCCAAAGTGTACAAAGAACTCATATTATGCAGCAAGAGGAAGACAAACAACCCAATTAAGAAATGGGCAAAGGACTTGAATAGACACTTCTCTATAGAGGACATACAGATGGCCAAGAGACATATGAGAAAATGCTCAAGGTCACTAATAATCAGAGATGCAAATTAAAACCAGAATGAAGTATCACTTCACACCTGTCAGAATGGCTGCCATCAACAAATCAACAAATGACTCCTGCTGGCAAGGATGTGGAGAAAGGGGAACCCTAGTACACTGCTGGTGGGAGTGCCCACTGGTGTAGCCACTATGGAAAACAGTATGGAGGCTCCTCAAAAAATTAGAAATGGAGCTGCCTTTTGACCCAGCAATTCCACTCCTAGGACTATGTCCTAAGAATCTTGAAACACTAATCAGAAAGAATATATGCACCCCTATGTTCATAGTAGCACAGTTTACAATAGCTAAGATCTGGAAACAGCTCAAGTGCCCTTCAATAGATGAGTGGATAAAAAAGCTATGGGATATATACACCATGGAATACTATGCAGCTTTAAAGAAGAAGGTTCTCATACCCTTTGGGACTGTATGAATGGACCTAGAGAAAATTATGCTAAGTGAAATAAGCCAGGCAGAGAAAGACAAACATTGCATGATCTCACTTATATGTGGAATCTAAGGAACTTAATAAACTGATGAACAGAATAGATTCAATGACATGGAAGCATAGATCAGACTGACAAATGTCAGAAAGATGGAGGAGGGAGGGCAGGTGGAGGGGGAGAGAGTAACCAAAGAATTTATATGCATATATTCACAACCCAAGTACATGGACAATGGTGGGGAGAGCGACTGGGGAGGGGAATGGGACAAGGTGGACTGGGTCACTGGGGAGAAAAAGAGACATCTGTAATATTTTAAACAAAAATAAAATTAAAAAAAATAATTTTGTTAAAATGTAAATATTTAAATTCACACTGCAATTACTAATAATATTTCAAAGAGTTCTTTAAAATATAGATGCTTACTTAGAATAATAAGGGAGAAAGGGAGCCACCAGGGCAAAAGGAAGCCACATGGATTATTTTTGTCCCTAGTGGTAAAGGTTGGTACAATGCACCCATTTAGACAGAAGTTTGATTTGAATCAGGCAACTGAACCATAAAATATAAGCTGAGGGCTTTTATCTATTCATGAAGCTATTTCTTATTCTTTTTTTTAATCCTCTCCCGAGGATACTTTTTTCAATTGCTTTTCAGAGAGCGTTGAAGGAAAAAAGAGTGAGTGAGAGAGACACATCTATTGGTTGCCTCCTGCATGTGCCCCGACCAGGGCCAGGGATGGAATCTTGCAACTGAAGAACCTTGTGTCCTTGGCCAGAATTGAACCCGAGACCCTTCAGTCCATGGGCCGACACTCTAACCACTGAGTAAAGCCAGCTAGGTCCATGAAACTTTCTCAATTGTTGAAAGTATAGAGGACAAAGCAATGGAAATTCAAAGCATAATGAAATTTTGAATTGGCCAAATTTTTAAAAAATATATCTTTATTGATTTCAGAGAGAAAGCGAGAAGAAAGAGAGATAGAAACATCAATGATGAAAGCGTTGTCACTGATTGGCTGCCTCCTGCACACACCTGACTGGGCATCGAGCCCGCAACTCAGGCATGTGCCCTGACTGGGAATCGAACTGCAGTCTCCTGGATCCTAGGTCGATGCTCAACTGCTGAGCCATGCCTGGCCAGGCAAAATTGGCCAAGTTTTTAAAATGTTGTATATTCTGAATCCTTGAGTGTTTTGTTTTCAGCGAACATATCATAGCATAAAAGAAGTCACATGCTTTCATATATTATGAAGTCTAAAGGTTACCATTCATCTCAATCACATTTTCTTTTAAAACAAACTTTTAGGTTCTTTGACCTAAAATATTATAAATTGTAGTGAAGTATATGGACGGTACAGATAATTAGGCAGAGGTTATCCCCCAACCTATTTTTAAAATATTTCAATGTGCAGTGTCAGCATTTTAATTATTTCTTCTTTGAAAAAGAATGTTCAAGAGAAGTACCACATATTTCACTAATATGTGGGATCTAAAAAACAGATAGACAATAAGCCCTGAACAAACAAACAAAACAAAACCAGACTGATAGACAAATAGAACAAACTGATGGTTGCCAGGGTTGGAGATGGGCAAACAGGTAAAGGGTATCAGGAGGTACAAACTTCCAGTTATAAGATGAATGAGTCATGGAGATGTAATTTACAGCACAGGGAATATAGAAAATAATATTGCATTAACTTGTATGGTGACTGATAGTAGACTTGTTGAGGTGATCATTTCCTAATGCACATAAAGGTTGAATCACTATGTTGTACACTTGAAACTAACATAATAGTGTATTGTTAACTACCTCTCTCTCTCTCTTTTTTTTTTTTAAAGAGCATCTGTCTAGGACAAATCACTATTTCCATGGGGAGCAAAGTTAATATTTAATAAGAAAAAGCATTTAAAATTTATGCTTTCTTAATTTCAACAAATATATGATTTTGAAAGCTATAAAAATGCCTGTATATCTTTGTGATGAAAAAGTTATATTCTTTCTATATGAACTAAAAAATTCCCATTATTTGGAATTTAGAGATTGTTTTCAAAAAGTTTTTCCAAATGAAAAAATGCAGTCGGATAATACATTGCATAATTACATTCCAAGTTTACATTAATAAAGTATTACACTGATAAGTTTTACAACTAGAATTAGCCCTGGGGTTGTCATATATCACAGTACAAACAATTTGATTGTTACAGAGCAGACATCTGCCAGAAACATTTCAGTTTAGCATGATGAATTTACCTTAGCCCTGTCAAAAATCACATTACAATGTCAAAGTATTTCTTTGAATATATGTTGGAAAACAGAAATAAATTTGTTGAGGTAGAGTTTCATATCCCCTCAGAATCATGGCATTAGTGGTACTGTGGCTAGGCACATGTGAACTCAGGTTACTCCATGGAGAAATTTACCAATATGAATGTCATTCAGTTAATCAGAACAGCTAAAGAAAAGATATTGTTGACTGTGGGGAATACAAAGAGTTTTTAATCATCACAGCAAGGATTCTAGCATACTTAATGTATATAAAATATAAGAATATTTAAAACATAATTTCTTTCTAAGTCACTTAAACACATTTTGGATGAGCAGTTGTTTGCAGCCCATTTTTCTTCTTAATGGTAAACTTCCCTGAAGATTTAATTGAACTCTAACTAATAGAGCCCATATTTATCCCAAAATATCTAGTGCAATTTACATTTTTCTAGTGTGTGAAGTACAAGGTTACAGTGGGAGATGTAAACAATTGAGAGATTTTTCCAAAACCACTTAAAAACTATTGACAACTTCATGTCCAGTGCCTTTGGGAGCTTAGGTAGACCACAGTATCTTCTACAGCCTGCTTTGAAAATGCCAGAGGAAATTTTATTCTAATTTCTTGAAAAACGTATGAATTCTATATTGGATTTGCTGTGCACTTTGGAAAGATTTTGTGAAATACACATGACCACATGATAGCTTGTTATATCCATGCAAGTATTAAAGTATAAGATGCAGAATAAATACTTCTGCCTTAATAATACCAAAATGGCCCGGCAGGGCATGGCTCAGCGGTTCAGCATCAACCTAGGATCCAGGAGATCGGGGTTCAATTCCTGGTCAGGGCACATGCCCGGGTTGCGGGCTTGATCGATGACTCTCTCATCATTGATGTTTCTATCTCTCTCTCTCCCTCTCCTTTCCTCTCTCTGAAATCAATAAAGATATATTTAATAATAATAATACAAAAATGCAACACCCACATAGGTAAGATTGTGTGCAAGGTTCATAGTTTAACTACCATAAAATTCAGCTGCTGCTTTCATTTGAGAAATGTTTCAGATAAAAGCATTTTCAATATGCACCATTGTGTTAATGTAGATGTAACACAGATATATTAAAATTTTTCTTCTCAACACCGTGCTCAAAAAAGTAGTAAAAGTATTATGTTTGCATGATACTGATTTGACATGTAGTCTGAGAAATATATGAAATGTTGTATCTTAAAAGTATTTGGCTTATGCAAAGTCATATTTGAGAGAGTGTGGAATCAATTCACAGGGTTAGTTTATGGTCTAGGAACTCTTACAAGGTAATAGGAAAAAAGTGGTATTTATATAAAAAAGTTCAGACAGAAAAAATATTAACCTATATTGAACTTCACCAAGGGAGAATAATAAAAATCATACAATCTCTTTCCAGGTTTATATCTATAGCATATCAACAGTATTCACTTAGCCTAAAGACTGTTGATTCATTTTCCAATTTCTCTTTTATATCTTCTTATTGCTTCCAATACAGCTGAAATACAAATTTCTATCATATTCAGGTAAGCTACATATACAAAGATAAGATATAGTACAAAAAGATCCAAGGGTACAATTAAGTTTTTATGGTATGTTGATAAAAACAAAGAAAAATCCTGTTGGATATAACCATCTATATCCTGGAAGAACAGCCAGAATAACTGATTTGAAGAAAGTTTGCTGACACTTCTCTAGCAAAATTTTACTATAACATAGGTATGAGAATCTTAGTTGTCTTCTTCTAAGATGAGAAACCCATAGCAAAACAGCCCAGATAAACAGAGAACATGGTCAAGTAGAGAACAGATAAATGCAATTACACTGTACTAAGAAAATATTGGTAGATACTTAAAAAAAGAAAAAGAAAATATTGGCAGCAAATCCAAAAGAAGGATCCATAGAACTTCACATTGTGAAACAACAGACTAACACATTACTGCAGGGCAATGAAAAAGAACGCTACACTCATAGGGAAAAAAAATATTTTTATTAGAACTATGGGAAATCCTTTTTCATATGAATTCAGAAAGTTTGAATATCATAACAGGTCTGGTATCTATCCTACATATCTTCTTTATTAAAATTTTTTAAAGTTTCAAATCTTTTCTACTTGCTTGCTATGGCCTAGCTAAGGAAATTAATGCTATAAATCAAGTTTATTTTCTTGAAGTTACTTGTATGATGAAGCATATCGAGATTTTTAATTGTGAAAGTTTCAGAAACTTTTTAGCAGACTGATACCTGTTCATAGAGCTCCATCTTTGGCTCTTAGATCAACTAAACATGAGATATTCAGAAACTGATGTTTAACATCCTTTCTTAGATATAAGGCTGTAGAGTCAAGATTCTCAAAAGGAAAATTCCAGTTGTGAAACATTCTCAAGGTAGAAATTATCATTTAAATCCCTTAATATTATTGTGTACATGTTGCCTTTATATACACAATAATTTTTAAAGAATAATTTGAAGTGTTAAATTAATCTATACAGTAGTTTGTATAAATAACAATGGTACTTAAAATATATAGCACTATTAACCTGTGAGCTATATATTCTTTTAACTATAGCAACATCCCTGAACCCCAACATCTGTCTGCATCATCTGTATCTTTCTTCTCTTTGAATTCTATCGGTGGACATTTTTCTTCTTATGACTCTGCTTTTCCTTTTATTTAGTTCTATTTTCATTCATCACTCCTCACTTCTCTCAAATTGCCTGTTTATAAATATCCTCTCCTAAGTTCATCATTCTATTTGCCCTGTCCTTTTCTTCAACATCTAATTCCCTCTTGACATTATCAGTACCCTTCAGTTAAATTTGGTACACATTTCTAAGTGGCAACTTTCTTCTAGGCAGTGAGAAGATGAGATAAATCAGAGTTGTCTTCTGTGTTTTTGGAGCATACAGTAGGCTGAGGGAGATAAAGATATGAATAAATTATGAACATGCATTGTGAGAAGACAGAGAAATGTGAAAATTGTATGGGATTACAAATGGCTGAGATTTCACAGGAAAAAAGAATTATTATGAAAATATTATTTGAGCCAGTTTCTGAAGGATGATTTCAAGTCTCTGAAGAAGACAAGGGAGAGAAGGAAGGGTAGTTTAAGCAGAAGGAAAAGCATCTAAAAATATGAGGCTGTGAGGAGCATAGCATATCCCAACACCAGAGAACATACAATGTGTCTAAAAAACAACTTATATAGTAGAAATAGGGTAGAAGATGAGACTTAGAATATAAACTGTAGCCAAATTGTGTGTGTGTGTGTGTGTGTGTGTGTGTCTTTTATGCCATGCCAAACAATTCAGATTTTACTCTCTGTGCAATAATTTAGAGCAAGAAAAGGCAGTGTTAGGTTTATGTTTTAGAAAACTAATTTAGGCAAATCATGTATTGGAAATGAGAGATTGTAGGAAAAAAGTGAGGCCTGATATAATGCTATTGTTTTAGAGAAGTCAAGGGTTATCTGGTACCTAAGACCATCAATGCTTTGGCAATGGGGTTAAAGATAATGGGGATGAACCATTCAGGAGGAACTTAGTAATAGGCTATGAGAATGAGGAAAAGGAGAGTCAAAGAATACACCAAAGTTTTTATTTTAAAGAACTGCCTTATGATAATGTCACTAAGATAAAGAACACTAGATGAACAGAATGTGCTAAGAATGAGGGCCATACCCATGGAAATGAAAATATCCAGGCAACTTGACATGAAAGATGGTTCTCAAAAAAGAGGGTAGAACAAGAAAATTAAATCTGAGAGCATTTTTAAAATTTATCTTTATCATTGAAATAATTACAAATGTCCTCTTTTTTCCCCCATTGACCTCTTCAACCTCAAAACTGCCATGCCCAAGGCCTTCACCACACTATTGTCTGTGTCCATGGGTTATGCAAATATGCATATGAGTTCTTTGGTTAATTACTTCCCACCCATCCACCCACCGCCAACTTCCCTCTGAGATTCATCAGTCTGTTCCATGCTTCTATTCATCAGCTTATTTTGTTCTTTAGATTCCACATATGAGTGAGACCATGTGATACTTGTCTTTCTCTGACTGGCTTATTTCACTTAGCAGAATACTCTTCAGGTCCCACCATGCTGTCTCAAAGGGTAAGAGATCTTTTTTTTTTTTTAACAGCTGCATAGTATTCCCTGGAGTAAATGTACCACAGATTTTTCACCTACTCATCTACTGATGGGCACTTGGGTGGTTTCCGGATCTTAGCTATTGTAAATTGTGCCGCTATGAACATAATGGTACATAAGTTCTTTGTGATTGGTGTTTGGGGTTCCTTAGGATATATTTCTAGAACTGGGATTGCTGTGTCAAATGGAAGTTCCATATTTAATTTTTTGAAGAAACTCCATACTGTTCCATAATGACTACACCAGTCTGTATCTCCACCAGCAGTGCACAAGGGTTCCATTTTCTTCACATCCTCACTACCACTTGTCATCTGTTGATTTATTGATAGTAGCCATGCTGATAGTGTGAGGTGATACCTCATTGTGGCTTTAATTTTCATTCTCTAATAATTAGTGACTTTGAGCATTTTTTCATATGTCTCTTGGCCATCTGTATGTCCACTTGGGAGAAGTGTCTGTTTAGGTCATGTGCCCATTCTTTAATTGGATTGTTTGTCTTCCTTTTGTTAAGTTGTATGAGTACCTTATATATTTTGGATATTAACCCCTTTTTAGATGTATCAGTGGCAAATATGTCCTCTCATACAGTGGTCTCTCTTTCCATTGTGCTGATGGTTTCTTTTGCTGTGCAAAAATTATTATTTTGATGCAGTCACATTTATTTATTTTTTCCTTTGTTTCCCTTGCCCTAGGAGACATATCGGCAAACACATTGCTACAAGAGATGTCTGAGATTTTGCTTTTCATGTTTTCTTCTATGATTTTTATGCTTTCATGACTTCCATTTAATTCTTTTATCCATTTTGAGTTTATTCTTATGTATGGTGTAAGTTGGTGTTCTAGTTTCATTGTTCTGCATGTCCCTGTCCAATTTTCCCAGCACCATTTATTGAAGAGACTGTTTTTACTCCATTGTATGCTCTTGCCTGCGTTGTCAAAAATTAATTGACCATAATGGCATGTGTCAATATCTGGGATCTCTGTTCTGTTTCATTGATGTATATGCCTCTTATTGTGCCAATACCAGGCCATTTTGATTACAGTGGTGTTGGGAGCCGGTGACGTGTCTGGACATGGTCCATGCCACCTGAGGGTCTGGAGTCAGGGACTCTACCCTCCCCACAATGACCCTTGATATTGAGAGCCTTCTACGTGTCTGGACATGGTCCACGTAGCCTGAGGCTCTGGAGCCAAGGACTCAATCCTCCCCAAAAGTTCCCATTAGAAGCCGAGATAAAGATAGTTACCAAGGTCTGAGCTCATGCAGGTGGCAGAGTGTTTACTCTGAAAGAGCATTCAAACAGCCTTGTAGGAATGTGGGGAGGGGTGCTATTCAGCAAAATCAACAGTGCCTGTATATATTGAGCTGGGAAAATAAACTAGAGGCTGGCAGCTGGCAGCAGGCACAAGCTGCAGCCTTCCCGATCCCATCTTTTTGGTGTCTGTCTTTTCTCCATCCTCACCCCTTCCTCAGGACCATTCGACTCTGCCAGCGGGCTCCGGCACAGTGGGTTTATAGTATAGCTTGATATCTGGTATTTTGATCCCTCCAACTTTGTTTTTCTTTTTCAAGATAACTGTTGCTATTCGTGGTCTTTTTTGGTTCAATGTAAATTTGTGCAGTATTTGTTCTAGATCTGTGAAATATGCCATTGGTAATTTAAGAAGCATTGCATTGAATCTATAGATTGCTTTGGGTGGTATGAACATTTTAATAATGTTAATTCTACCAATCCATGAACATGGTATATTCTTCCACTTGTTTATATCTTTATCTTTTTTTTCAACATCCTATAGTTTTCTGAGTACAGGTCTACAGTCTTTTACATCATTGGTTAATTTATTCCTAAATATCTTAATTTTTTGTTGCAATTGTAAATGGGATTTATTAAAATTTTCTCTTTCTGAGAATTTATTATTGGTGTATAAAAATGCCAATGATTTCTGGGTGTTAATTTTGTATCCTGCTACATTGCCAAATTCATTTATTAAATCTAATAGTCTTTTGGTGGAGTCTTTAAGATTTTCTCTGTACAATATCATGTCATCTGCATATAATGACATTTTTGCTTCCTACTTTCCAGTTTGGCTGCCTTTTTGTTTCCTTCTTGTCTGATCGCTGTGGCTAGGATTTCCAGTACTAGTTTGAATAAAAGTGGTGAAAGCAGACATTCTTGTCTTACTCTTGTTTTAAGGGGAAATGGTTTTAGCTTTTGCCTATTGAGTATGATGTTGGCTGCAGGTTTGTTATATATGCCCTTTATTAGTCCCAGTTTGCTCAGAGTTTTTCTCAAAAAATAGGTATTGAATTTTGTCTAATTTTTTTCAGCATTTATTTATATGATCATGTGATTTTTGTCCTTCATTTTGTTTATATGATGAGTCACATTTATTGGTTTGTGGATGTTGTACCAGCCTTGCATCCCCGGAATAAATCCCATTTGGTCATTGTTTATGATCTTTTTAACATGTTGCTGGAACTGACTTGCTAATATTTTGTTGAGGATTTTAGCATCCATGTTCATCAGGGATATTGATTAGTATTTCTCTCTGTAGTGTCTTTTTATTATTTTATTTTATTTTTGTTTAAAATATTACAGATGTCCCTTTTTCTTCCCAATGACCATTCCTCTTTCCAGTCCCTCACCCCACCATTGTCCGTGTCCTTGGATTGTGCATATATGCGTATAAATTCTTTAGTTACTCTCTACCCCTCCATCCACCCGCCCTCCTCTGTCTCTCTGACATTTGTCAGTCCCATCTATGCTTCCATGCCATTGAATCTATTCTGTTTATCAGTTTATCAAGTTCTTTAGATTCCACATATAAGCGAGATCATGTGATGTTTGTCTTTTGCTGCCTGGCTTATTTCACTTAGCATAATTTTCTCTAGGTCCATTCATACTGTCCCAAAGGGTACAAGATTCTTCTTCTTTACAGCTGCGTAGTATTCCATGGTGTAAATGTCCCACAGTTTTTTTATCCACTCATCTACTGATGGGCACTTGGTCTGTTTCCAGATCTTAGCTATTGTAAACTGTGCTGCTATGAACATCGGGGCACATATATTCTTTCTGGTTAATGTTTCCGGATTCTTAGGATGCATTCCTAGGAGTGGAATCACTGGGTCAAAAGGCAGCTCCATTTCTAATTTTTTGAGAAACCTCCATACTGTTTTCCATAGTGGCTGCACCAGTCTGCATTCCCACCAGCAGTGTACTAGGGTTCCCCTTTCTCCACACCCTCTCCAGCAGGAGTTGTTTGTTGATGGCAGCCATTCTGACAGGTGTGAAGTGATACTTCATTCTGGTTTTAATTTGCATCTCTCTGATTTTTAGTGACGATGAGCATTTTCTCATGAGTCTCTTGGCCATCTGTATGTCCTCTATAGAGAAGTGTCTATTCAAGTCCTTTGCCCATTTCTTAATTGGGTTGTTTGTCTTCCTCTTGCTGCATAATATGAGTTCTTTGTACACTTTGGAAATTAGCCCCTTATCAGATACATCCTTGGCAACTATGTTTTCCCAGAACATGGGTTTCCTTTGTATTTTGAGGCTGTTTTACTTTGCTGTATAGAAGCTTTTTAGTTTGATGTAGTCCCATATGTTTATTTTTCTTTTGTTTCTCTTGCCTTAGGATATGTATCAATGAAAAGTCCACTATGTGGGATGTCTGTGACTTTAATCCCTATGTTTTCTTCCAGAATTTTTATACTTTCGTGACTTACATTTAAATCTCTTATCCATTTTGAGTTTATTTTTGTGTATGGTGAAAGTTAGTGGTCTAGTTTCATTTTTTTGCATGTATCTGTTCCATTTTCCCAGCACCACTTATTGAAGAGACTGTCTTTACTCCACTGGATGCTCTTGCCCCCTTGTCAAATATTAACTGACCATAATGGTTTGGGTCTATTTTTGGGGTCTCTGTTCTGTTCCATTGATCTATATGCCTGTTTTTGTACCAATACCAGGCCGTTTTGATTATGGTGGCTTTGTAATACAGTTTGAAGTCCCGTAATGTGATCCCTCCCACTCTGTTCTTTGTTCTCAAGATGGCTGCAGCTATTCAGGGTCTTTTTTGTTTCATATAAATTTTTGAAATGTTTGTTGTAGGTCTGTGAAATATGCTCTTGGTATTTTAATAGAGATTGCATTGAATTTCTATATTGCCTTGGGTAGTATGGACATTTTAATGATATTAATTCTTCCAATCCATGAGCATGGTTTATTCTTCCACTTGTTTAAATCTTCCTCTATTTTTTTTTACAGTGTCACGTAGTTTTCCGAGTGCAGGTCTTTTACATCCTTGGTTAAGTTTATTACTAGGTGAAAGTTCATTGTTGGTGTATAAGAATGCCATTGATTTCCAGATGTTGATTTTGTATCCAGCTACTTTGCCAAATTCGTTTATCAAATCTAGCAGTACTTTGATGATGTCTTTAGGGTTTTCTATGTACAATATCATGTCATCTGCAAATAATGACAGTTTTGCTTCCTCCTTTCCAATTTGGATACCTTTTATGTTTTCCTCCTGTCTGATGGCTATGGCAAGGACTTCCAGTACTGTGTTGAATAAGAGTGGTGAAAGTGGACATCCCTGTCTTGGTTCTGTTTTTAATGGAAATGGTTTTAGTTTTTGTCCATTGAGTATGATGTTGGCCGTAGGTCTGTCATATATGGCCTTTATTATGTTGAAGTATGGTCCCTCTATTCCCCTTTGCTGAGAGTTTTTATCAGAAATGGGTGCTGGAGTTTGCCTAATGCTTTTTCTGCGTCTATTGATATGATTTATGATTTTTGTCCTTCATTTTGTTTATGTGATGTATCACGTTTATTGATTTGCTGATGTTGTACCAGCCTTGCATCCCCAGAATAAAACCCACTTGGTCATAATGTATGATCTTTTTAATGTATTGCTGGATCTGGTTTGCTAGTATTTTAGTGAGGAGTTTAGCATCTATGTTCATCAGGGATAGTAGCCTGTAATTTTGTTTCTTTGTAGCATCTTTATCTGGTTTTGGGATTTGGATGATGCTGGCCTTATAAAAAGAGTTTGGGTGTTTTCCCTCCTCTTGAATTTTCTGGGATAATTTGAATTAACTAGGTGTTAATTCTTCTTTGAATGTTTGGTAAATCTTGCCTGTAAATCCATCTGGTCCAGGACTTTGTTTGCTGGGTGTTTTTGATTACTATTTCAATTTCATTAGTTGTTATCGGCCTATTCAGGTGTTCTGCCTCTTTTTTGATTCAGCTTTGGAAGGTTGTATGTTTCTAGGAATTTGTCTGTTTCCCCCATCTTGTCCAATTTGTTGGCATATAGTTGCTCATAATATTTTCTTACAATCCTTTGTATTTCTGTTGGGTCAGTTGTTATATCGCCTCTTTCATTTCTGATTTTACTTATTTGGGTCCTCTCTCTTTGTTTCTTAGTGAATCCAGGTAAAGGTGCATCAATCTTATTTACGTTTTCAATGGTTTCATTGATTTTTTGTATTATGTTTTTAGTCTCTATGTCATTAATTTCTACTCTGATCTTTATTATTTCCTTCCTTCTACTGCCTTGGGGCTTTTCTTGCCATTCTCATTTTAGTTCTTTTAGTTGTTGTGTTAGATGGTTCTTTGATCTTTTTCTTGTTTCTTGAAATAGGCCTGTAATGCCATGAATTTTCCTCTCAGGACTGCTTTTGCAGTGTTCCATAGGTTTTGGGTTGTTGTCTTTTCATTTTCATTACTTTCCATGAAGTTTTTGATTTATTCCTTGATCTCATTGGTAACCCATTCATTGTTTAATAACATGCTATTTAGCCTCTATGTGTTTGAATGTTTTTGAGTTTTTTTTATAGTGGTTGATTTCTAGTTTCATGGCATTGTGATCCCAGAAGATGCTGGATATGATTTCAATCTTCTTATGTTTGTATAGACTTGCCTTGTGCCCTTACATGTGGTCTGTTTTTGAGAATGTTCCATGTGCACTTGAGAAGAATGTGTCTTTATTTGGTTTGGAATTAGGCTATTGCTGGCTTTATAAAAAGAGCTTGGAAGTGTTCTTTCCTCTTGGAGTTTTTGGAATAGTTTGAGAAGAATAGGTGTTTATTCTGCTTTCTTGTTTGGTAAAACTCCCCTGTGAAGACATCTGAAACAGGTCTTTTGTTTGCTGGGATTTTTATTTTTTTTATTACTGCTTTAGTTTAATTAGTTGTTATTGGCCTATTCCAGTTTTCTGATTCTTCTTTATTCAGTTTTGAAAGATTTTATTTTTCTAGAAATTTGTCCATTTTGTCCACATTGTCCAACTTGTTGGTATATAGTTATCTGTAGTATTTTCTTACAATCCTTTGTATTTCTGTGGCATCCATTATTACTTCACTTCTTTCATTTCTGCTTTTATTTATTTGGGTTCTCTCTCTTTTTTTCTTGATGAGTCTGGTTAAAGGTTCATCAATCCTATTTATCTTTTCAGAGAACCAGTTTTTGGATTCATCAATCCTTTGAATGTTTTTTTTAGTCTCTATGTCATTTATTTTTGCTCTGATCTTTATTATTTCCTTCATTCTATGTACTCTGGGATTTTCTTATTGTTCTCTCTCTAATTATTTAAGTTTCAGGGTTAGATAGTTTATAAGTTTTTCTTGTTTTTTGAGGTAGACCTGTAGTGCTATGAATTTTCCTCCCAGGACTGCTTTTGTCGTGTCTCATAGATTTTGGGTTTCCGTGTGTTCATTATCATTTGTTTCCAGGGTATTTTTTATTTCTTTCTTGATCTCACTGGTAACCTGTTCGTTATGTAATAATATGCTATTTGTTCTCCAGTGTTTTAATGTTTTGTGTGTTTTTAGTGCAGTTGATTTCTATGTAGTACAATTGTAATCCTAGAAGATGCTTGATATAATTTCAGTCTTCTTGATCTTGTAGACTTATTTTGTGTCCTAACACATGGCTTATCTTTAAGAATGTCTCATGTGCAGTTGAGAAGAATGTATATTCTGTAGCTTTGGGGTGGAATGTTCTGTAAATGTCAGTTAAATCTCTCTGATCTAGTATGTCATTTTGGGTCACTGTTTCTTTCGTGATTTTTTTGTACAGTAGATCTATCTGGTAAAGTCAGGGGTGTGTGAAAGTCTACTAGTAAGACTGTATTGCTGTTGAACTGTCCCTTAAATTTCTCCAGGTTATTTTATATATTTAGGCACTCTTATATTGGGTGCATATATATTTCCCAGGGTTATGTCCTCTTTTTACATCAATCCGTGGAATATTCTGTAGCAACAACAACAGCAATAACAATATCCATAGTATCATCATTTACATCACTCTCTGTGCTCCTATCCCTACAAGTAACACAAAGAATAGGCAATGGTTACATATGCAGAAGGTTGAACGACCCAACCTTAGAGAACCCAAATCTTTATTAATTGTAATTAGCAAATCTGCTTTATTTTTTGCTCTCAGGAAGATTTTATGTTTAATATACTGGAGAGTAAAGAAACATGGCATATGCACCAGAGGGAGATACTATATCTTTATTCCTATGCTATTCATTATACAAACATTCCTACAAGACATGCAGAAATTGAATGGTGCAATGGAGGATTGTTTCCCAACAAACAAGTTTATACAATTTCATGCTAGAGACATTATTTAACCAATCTCCTATGAATGGTCATTAATAGTTAAGGTAGAACAAACTTTTTTCTCAAATAATTATTTTCCCAGGGTAATTTATTAAATAAACCAAACTTTTAAAATCATTGTCAATTTAATTATTTTTATTTTCTTTGATGTGAACTAATTTTCTGAATTTTGATTTTATTGGCTATCTTTCTTAATAGCAGTTTTTTATCATGTATTATGAATTCTTATTCTATATATCTCTCTCAAATGCCTGCTTATTTTTATCTCTCAATTCCATGTCTCACTCTCTAATAACTAGAAATTGTTGAGTTGTTCCATCCGGTCTAAAGCCACCATGTCGGAATTAGGTCTTAGGCTGAAGACTAGTGGCTCCTGATTAGGGATATTTCAAATTGATTTGCTGAGCAAATATCTAGGTTGGGTTCTGGCTTGGCTTCAAATCTGAGTTCCCTCCTTCCTTCTCCTTAAGGCATGTGTCATCATTTAAATTACAGTCCTTAATGATCCAAATCAACTATTTTCATCATATTCTCAAAGGACAGAGGGAAGAGCTGACAGGGAATAGAAAACAATACCCCAGATCTTTGTTTTAAGAACTGAGGCTGATGTGCCCAGCTGGTGTGGCTCAGTGGATTGAGCATCATCCCATGCACCAAGAGCTCACCAATTTGATTCCTGGTCAGGGCATATGACCGGGTTATGGACTTGATCCCCAGTAGGGGGTGTGCAGGAGACAGTAGATCAATGTTTTTCGTCGATGTTTTTCTCTCCCTCTTCCTCTCTCTCTCTCTCTCTCTCTCTCTCTCTCTCTCTCTCTCTCTATATATATATATATATATATATATATATATAAAAGAACTGAGGCTGATGTAATATCCATTATATCACAGCAAATGAATTTCCTGCTATCTTGATCTAAGGCTGGAACAAAGTGAACTCACAGTCCCAGATTCACTTACCACTTTGTATAATTGTTCTGTGTTTTGGTCTATTCCACAGAGCTGTTTTGAGCAAAAGAGGACCTAAAATATTAAATTTAAAATGGTACTTTGGAAGCAAATAGAACATTATAAAAGTTAATTTATGTAAGTCAGTAGCAAAGCAAACAAATAAAAAAAAACCCAAACCTGTTAAAAAATGGGCAGAGGATTTGAGCAGATATTTTTCCAAAGAAGACATGCAGGTGGCTAGAAGGTACTTCAAAAGATGGTCAACATCACTAATCATCAGGGAAATGCAAATAATATGGAGGTTCCTCTATATTTATCATAATAATAAAACTACCATATGATCCAGCAATTCCACTTTTAAGTATTTATCTTAAGGGAATAAAAACACTAACACTAAAGTATCTGCACTACCATGTTCATTGCAGTATTTTGACAATAACCAAGACATAGAAGCAACCCAAGTATTCATTGATAAATTAATGAAGAAAATTTTACACACACACACACACACACACACACACACACACACACACGAATATTATTTAGCCATAAAAGGAAGGAAGTCCTGCCATTTGTTACAATATGGATGGACTTCAGGTCAATACCTTGAGTGATAAAATCCAGAGAGAGAAAGACAAACCTTGCTTTATCCCACTTATATATTGAATACATAGATATAGATATTGATATTGATATATAGATATATAGAGATACAGAGATATAGACATAGAGATATAGATACACTTTTAAAGCTATATATCTCTATATCTATCTGTTGAAAAGCAAACTTGGACTCATAGATGCAGAGAACAGGTTGGTGGTGGCCCAAGGCAGAAAAGTGGGCAAAATGGGAGAAAGTGGTTAATAGATACATACTTCCACTTAAAAAAAAAAGCTAATTTACCCTGAATTGGGGAAATTCATATGAAGTTCATATGACATAATACTTCACAAGTTTATAAGGTGGCACCTAAAGCTAAGGATGTTTTAAGCTGAGTTATATCAATGGAATTCTTCTATAGGAGAGCATTTATTGATTGTATTTCCAACTTCAGAACGTTCTTCAATGCCCTAATAATTTGATGACCTTAAAACACTGATATGTGTTCCTTATATAAAATATTACTGTCAGAGCTACCAAGTTACAATTACCTAAACCTAGATCCAACTTTCTGGGTAGTGAGGACAGTGGAAGCAGGAAGGATATGGAGTCAGTATACTTTGTTTTTAAGTCTATGGGTTCTATGAAACAGAACATTATTTTTTATTTCATTATTTCATTATTCCATTTGCAGATTACAAAGAAAACAATTAAAAATAAGAAATAACATTTGAATAAAGATCAGCATCCAGTGAAGGCTTTTTATCATTTAGAATTCCAAAAACATATAGAGAAAATAATTTGTATTTTAAGAAATATGGTAATGAAGGACCCAAGATGGCGGCAGAGGAGGTGAAAGTTACATTCACCTCCTCCAAGTACCAAATTGGAATTACAACTAAAATATGGAAAAATCAACTTGAATAACCGACTGAAAACTAGCTGAGCAGAAGTTTTATAACCAAGGACTTAACAAAAAAGCCACATCACATCTTGTAGGAAGGGTGGAGACGAGAAAAGGACTGGACCCACACCCACATTCAGTGGCTGAGAATCTGAAGAGATATCTCGGCTCCAAAGGTCCCTCCTGAAAACCATGGAGTTTCAACCCCACGTCAGGTTCTCCAGCCCAGACCATGAGAACTGGGAAGAGGAACCCAAATAACATCTGACTATGAAAATCAACAGGGATTTTGACTGCCAAGGAGAGATGGGAGCTTGCTAGAAACAAAGAACATCAACCTGGGAGAGTGCAATAGCTCCATCCTCCAGACACCCTGTGACCCTGTGCAGAGCTCATGGACTGGGAGTAAACTTCCTGGGCCCAGAGTGTAGAAATTCAGGTGGACTAAGGGAGTGTCAGAGACTGAGTTGTGTGGTTCTGGGGCAGAGGTAATCACCCACCTTCCCATGAGCCTGACTGACACTGATCTGACCCTCAATGGGAAAAACACAAGCCTTATCCTCCCAACACCTGGCAGCCCCACTCTGCCAAGTTCAGGCTTTCCGGGAGGTACTAGAAGAATCTGGGACAGACTGAGTTGTGTGGTTTTAGGCTGGGGACCATTTTTCCTTAGTACACCTGACCAGTGCACAGCCCTTCAATCTGAACTCCCTGAGATCCCACCCCACCACAAAGGTCTGCAGGTACACAGCAGGTGCTAGCTGGCCTTAGTGTACCCTGGGATTTTTGCTGAGTTCCCTCAGACCCAACAATGGCACTAAGTTTTAATATGTATCAATCTGGTGAGCAACACTCACCCCTACCTGTTGACTCATTGAGAACCTACCTCACACAACTTGGTACCATCAGAGGCTTTTTCAGTGACTGAGCTTAACAAGCATACACAGGTGAAAGGTTAATCTCAGAGTGTCTCCAGCATTTTGCTAAACTGCTCCCAAACTCAGAACTGGAGGAAGTGGTCTTGGTAGGCTGCTCGGCCCTTTTCAAGCACACTCAGGCTCGATAGAGGTAGTCACAAACTGTTAATTACTTTGTAGCCCCAAACAGGTTGCTCAGTACCAGTCATTGGCAGCATCTGGCATTGCCCTGCACCAAAGTCCCTCCCAAGAAGACCCAGAACCAACACACCCATTGGCAGACTTCAGGCAACATCAGAACAAGATCTAATTAGCTCCTCAGCAGGCATCAGACGCTGCTGGTGAATTCAGCTTTGTGTGGTCAGCATCTGCATAACAGCTCATACACTGTGTGGTAAGGGTCAATTCCCACAGTCATCCAGCCTGTGAGTTGACCCAACACATGGACCAGCCAACAGCAATCAAGACTCAAGTACAACAAAATGACTAGCATAACCCACACAAGGGACATTCCTAGAGCACCCAGCTCAGGTGAACAGGAAGATTGCACCATTGGGCCCCGTAAGCATCTTCTCCATAAAATAAACCTACTGAGACAGAAACAGCAGATTGATGTACTACACAGAAACAAACACACAGAGACAGCCAAAATGACGAGACAAAGAAATGTGCCACGAATGAAAATACAGAGTAATTTTTAGAAAAAACAGCTAAATGAAATGGAAGCAAACAATCTACCAGATATAGCATTCAAAACAACAGTTATAAGAATGCTCATGAAGCTTAGTGAGAACTTCAACAGGATAAAAAGAACATAAAAGTAATAAAAACTAACCAGACAAAATGAAGAATACAATTTCTGAAATGAAGACTAAGCTAAAAGGAATCCAAAGTAGGTTAGATGAGGTCCTGGCTGGTGTTGCTCAGTGGTTAGAGTGTCAGCTGGTGCACTGAAGGGTCTCAGGTTCGATTCCCAGTCAAAAGCATGTACCTCGGCTGTGGATTTGCTCACATCAATGTTTCTCTCTCTCTCTCTCTCTCTAATTTTCTCCCTCTCCCTCCTTTCCTTCTACTTTCTCTGAAAAGCAATGGAAAAAATAACCTCAGGTAAGAATTAGCAAGACAAAACAAAAATGTAGGTTCAATGAAGCAGAGGATCAGATCAGTGATACAGAAAATAAAGTAGCAAAAAACATGCAATCACAGCAGAAAAAGGAAAAAGAATATTAAAAATGAGGATAGTTTAAGGGACCTTTGGGGCAACATGAAGCACAACATTTGGAGCATAGGGGTACTAGTAGGACAAGAGAGAGACAGCAAAAAATTAAGAACCTAAGTGAAGAAATAATGACTGAAAACTTCCCTAACATTGTGGGGGAAAAAAGAAAGACACAAAAGTTCAGGAGCACAAAGTCAGAAACAAGATGAACCCAAAGAGGCCCACACCAAGACATCATAATTAAAATGCAAAAGTTTAAAGTAAAGGAGAGAATCTTAAAAGCAAGAGAAAGATAGTTACTTACATATATGGCAGCTCCCATAAAACTTTCAGCTGATTTCTCAACAGAAACTTTTCAGGCCAGAAGGGATTGGCACAAAGTATTCAGTAATGAAAATCAAGGACCTACAACTAAGACTACTCTACCCAGGAAGACTATCACTTAAAATTGAAGTTAAAATAAAGAGCTTTTCAGAAAAGAAAAAACTAAAGGAGTTCATTAACAAGAAACCTGTATTACAAGAAATGTTAGTCTTCTTTAAGAAGAAGAAAAATATATAGAGAGAAAGATAGTTATAAAGAATAAAATGACAATAAATACGTATGTTAATATTTACTTTAAATGTCAATGGTTTACATGTTCTAACCAAAAGACATAGGGTAGCTTAATCACTAAGAAAACAAGGCCCATATATATGGTATTTACAAGAGACCTACATCAGAAGAAATGACGTACATATACTGAAATTAAAGGGATAGAAAAAGACATTTTGTGCAAATAAAAATTAAAAAAAAATAGCTGGGATAGCAATACTTATATTAAACAAAACAGACTTTAAAACAAAGGTATAATAAGAGACAAGATAGGACATTACATAATGATAAAGGGATCAATCCAACAAGATGATATAATCCTTGTAAACATTCATGCACCCAACATAGGAGCACGTAAATATATAAAAGAAACCTGGATGGACATAAAGGGAGAGATTAACAATAATACAGTCATAGTAGGGGATTTTAACACCCCCATTGACATCAATGAATAGAACTTCTATACAGAGAATCAATAAGAAAACAAACAAATAAAAACAAACAAAAAAACAAAAAAAAGAAAACAGTGGCCTTGAATGACAGACAGATCACACGGATTTAATTGATATATTCAGAGCATTTCATCCCAAAGCAGAAGAATATATACTTTTCCAAGTACACATAGGACATTTTCTAGGATATGCCACATATTAAGTCATAAAACAAGTTTCATTAAATTTAATGACACAATATTAAATAAATTTAATATTGAAATCATATTAAGCATCTTCTTTGACAGCAATGGTATGCAACTGGAAATAAAAGAAAAAAAACATAAAAACACACAAACACATAGTGGCTAAATAACATGTTACTAAATAATGAATGAGTTAACAATGTGTTCAGGAGAAAATCAGATACCTTGATAAAAGTGAAAATGAGAACCCCAAATCTAGAGGCTACAATGAAAGCAGTCCCAATAGGAAAATTCATTGCATTACAGGCCTACCTCAAGAAGCCAGAAAAATCTCAAATAAACAATCTAACTTTACACCTCAAGCAACTAGAAAAACAAGAAACAAAGTTCAAAGTGAGTGGAAGAAAGGAAATAATGAAGATCAGAGTGGAATTTAAAAATCAATACAAAATACCAATAAAACCAAGACCTAGTTCTTTAAAAAGATAAATAAGATTGATAAGCCTTTAACCAGACTCATCAAGAAAAAATGAGCGAGGACCCAGATAAATAAAATCAGAAATTAAAGAGGAGAAGTAACAACTGACACTAAAGAAATACAAAGGATTGTAAGAAAAGACTATGATCACCTATATGCCTACAAATTGGACAATCTGGAAAAAATAAATCCCTAGAAACACAATCTTCCAAACTCAATCAAAAGGAAACAAAATCTGAACAGTTGAATTGTAACTAATGAAATAGAAAAAGTAATAAAAAATACTTTAAACAAGCAAAAGTCATGAACTGGATAACTTCACAGGTGAATTTTACCAAACATTCAAGGAAGAACTAACACCGATTCTTCTCAAATTATTCCAAATGATTTAAGAGGAAGGAAGACTCCCAAGTTCATTTTATGAGCCCATCAATATCCTAATTCCAAAACCAGATAAAAATACAACAAATAAAGAAAATTATAAGCTAATATTTCTGATGAACGCAGATGCAAAAATCCTCAAAAAATATTAGCAAACCAAATCCAGCAATACATTAAAAAGATCAGACACCATGCTGATGTGGGATTTATTTCTAGAATGTAAGTTGGTAGATTATCTGTAAATCAATTAACACGATAAACCACATTAAAAAATGAAGGATAAAATTATATGATTGTATTAATATATGCAGAAAAGCATTTGACAAAATCAAGTGCCTATTATGACAAAAACTTTTGGCAAAATGGGACTAGGAGGAACATAACTCAAGATAATAAAAGCCATGTATGACAAACCATAACCAACAGCATACTTAAAGAAGAAAAATTAAAAGTGCTTCCCTTAGGATCAGTAACAAGACAGGGATGTTCACTTTTACCACTCTTATTCAACATAGTACTGGAAATCTTAGCCACAGAAATCAGACAAGGAAAAGAAATAAAAGGCATCCAACATGGAAAGGAAGATATAAAACTGTCATTATTTGCAGATGACATGACAGTGCATGTAGAGAACCTAAAGACTCCATCAAAAAACTACTAGAACTAATAAATAAATTCAATAAAGTAGCAGAAATACTATACCAATTAATATTCAGAAATTGGTTGCATTTTTTATACCAATAATGAACGATAAAAAAATGGAAGATGAAACACTGCAATTTGTAACAACATGGATTGATCTTGGAAATATATGCTAAGTGAAAAAAATGAAGAACCATATGATTTCACTCATATATGAAATATAAAACTGAAAGCAACAAAGAACAAACCAGAGAAGCAAACAAAAACTCATAAACTGTTAGACAACAGTTACCAGAGGGAAGCAGGATGTGAAGGTAGTAAAAGATAAAGGATGTTAAATATATGGTGACAAAAGGGGATTTGACTCTGGGTGGTGGGCACACAATACAAGATACAGATGTATTATAGAATTGTACATTTGAAACCTATATAATTTTATTAACTGACATCACCCCAATAAATTTAATTTAAAAATCTATAGGCAAGAAATAACATGCTTTCTTGATAAAAACAAACAAACAAACAAACCCCAAATAACAATAAGAGACTAACAAAATAAAAGAGGCAGGGATGTAAAAGCATTCACTGCAAGAAATAGCCTGAGAAAAATCTATAGAGAAATAAATATGTTTTTCAAAGAAAAAAATATATAAAAGAATAATTAAGATAAAATGAGGTCATATGGATGCCCTAATCCAGTGTGACTGGTGTCCTTACAAGAAGAAGAAATTTGGACAAATACACAGACCAAGGGATGTCTATGTGAAAATTTAACATGAAGGTGGCTATCTACAAGCCAAGGAGAGAAGCCTCAGAAGAAACCAACCTTGCTGACACCTTGATCTCGGACTATCAGTCCTGTATGACTATGTATTTAAGCCAAAACATCTACAGTACTTGTTTATAACAGCTTGACTTACTAAGACACTGAGAAAGGGAAATCACCTTTCTGAATTCAATCCAAACTGTCTCATATGCAACTATATTGTTTAAACAGTGTTTTTTTTGTGTATTTTTTTTATAATCTTCATCCAATGTCTATTCAATAATCACAAGGTTTGAATCATAATGTTTGCAATTAGGAACTGAGAAGTATAAAATTAGCTTCTTTCTTCCCTGTCTCATCATTCCTCTATTCAGATTACTACAGCTGATGATGGAGTCCCCAAACTTGGCTTCCATGGGAGCTACATAGACAGATGTTCAAGGGCATACAGAGAAAAACTATGAAGAGATTCCATATCTTTTCATATGTCTTTTCCCTAGATATCTCCAGGGCCACATTGTTTTCATGCTTAAATTAAATTTACCTTTATACTGTTGAAATTGTCAAATACGTGCAAATAAAGAGATTATGTAAAAAAGAATTTTACTATCTGGTCATGATTTAAGGAATTAGCCTAATAATTTGAATTGTAGAATTTGAATTCAGATTATTTTGTTTTGTGTTTACTTTTATTTCAGTACAAGAGGATAACTGAGAAAGGGAACACTTTAAGTTAATTTAGTTTTATCTTCTTGTTTACATATTAGCAATTCAACATTTCCATAATTTTTAACAATAAAAAATTTGAAAGAAAAGTTAAAATAAAAAAATCTTACTTATCTTCTCTGCAGTGAAATCAGACTGCAACAGTTTTGCTCTACAAACTAATCTGCCAGTAGAATTTTTGTGTGGTAGCTTAAAAATTTTGGTTCATGTACAATTTTAATTTATTTTTTAAAAATATGTCTTTATTGATTTCAAAGAGTGGAATGGAGAGGGAGAGAGAGAGATAGAAATATCAAAGATGAGAGTCATTGATTGGCCACCTCATGCATGCCCCCTGCTGGGGATTGAGCCCACAACCTGAGTATGTGCCCTGATAGGGAATTGAACCACATTCTCCTGGATCTTAGGTCAGTGCTCAACCGCTGAGCTATGCAGCCTGGGCCAGTCTTAATTTTGTTTATTTCTCCTAGAGAAACAATAATTAACCAAATTTAATGAAATTCAACCTCTCTTTCCCAAACAGAATGTGAGAATTTTAAAAATGTGATTTTAGAGAACTTGAAGTGAATGACTTGGCACTACATTTGACACCTTTAAGTACTCTGGTATTCTTTGAGATATTAAATCGTGAATTTATTAATAGTACCCCCTATCCCAAATTTCTCTTAACTACTCCAAAGTCTGAAAAATAGATATGCTTCTATTGATTGTGCCTGTGAAATCATCTTACAATAGATGTCTTTAGAAAGTTTTATGTTACACTCAACACCCAACAGAGTAGTTATTTAGGTGATTAAATTTACAATAATTATAATTACTTTTTCTTGTGTTATCCAATTATTGGAGCTTTCCTATTTCCATTTTCACTAGCAGCAAGAAATTCCATCTTTGCCCGGCCAGGTGTGGCTCAGCGGTTGAGCATCCACCTAGGATCCAAGAGATCAGGGTTTGATTCCCGGTCAGGGCACGTGCTCGGGTTGAGAGCTTGATCCCGTCAGGGGTGTGCAGGAGGCAGCGAATCAATGACTCTCTCATCATTGATGTTCCTATCTCTCTCTCTCCCTCTCCTTTCCTCTCTGAAATCAATAAAGATATATTTAAAAAAAAGAAATTCCATCTTTAATGTAGCTTTCTATAGTTATGATTCAGAAGAAATTCTTATCCATTAGAACTTCTTTTCATGTTGAAAATCCAGCCTCAATTCCTTCCCTTTATTTTCCATTGTTCTTCCATTTCACACTTGCTTTTTGGTTTCATTCACTTGTTTGTATCAGTATTCATCTTTTCATCTGTGAAGGCTGCTTCAAAACAGATTGAGTGCCATTAGCTCAGAAGTAACAAGCTTCCTTTAACTTTAGTTTACAGCTTTCTTAACTAAGCCATTGCACATATGTTCATATTTGTTGTTGGACAAATTAGGCAACACTGTAAAAAAGACTTATTTAGGGGTAATTCAACCCTTGATGATTATTCTTCTAAAAGTAAAAATCTTGAGGCAATAAAGGAAAGATTTTTTTCCTCCTTTTTATTTTACTCTCTCATTTCATCAATTTGTCTACCCTCATAGAGTTATTGAAGAGGTATCATTTTCATGTTTATTTGTCCCAAATGGGATAAAACTTTTTGTATGTCTGCATTCAACTTTGCTCCTACATACATTTCTATTTTAATTAAAAGCTTTCTTGGAGTGAGTGAGGCCACCTATGGAGCTAGTTTATATCTTTAAAAGCTTTGTTTATCACCAAGAGTGATAGTCTATCATAGAGGATTCATTTTGGTTCAAGGACATATTATTGTCTTGATTGGGCTTATACATCAAAGGGAAGAATTAAAGGGTTATGATGAAAACTTTCCACCTCACACACAGGTAGCTGAAAGTATGTGTTATCCTTTCTTGGTCTTTTTTGTCACCTTTCTTAACTTTCTTGTTTTGAAACATGATAACAGTAGTATTTGAGTTTTATAGGGAATTTTGTTCTATATTGCATGCTGTGAAAGGATTTTTCTAGGTTCTGCTTCTGGGCTCTCTCTGATCTTGTGATGTTAAACACACTGCTGTCTTCCCTTAGCATTACTCTCATCATTTTCTTCTCCACTTGCTCTACTTCTGTCCTATGTATGTGGGAGGGGGTGTATAGAAGATGTGAGAGGAAATTTAGTAGAATGACAAAATAGAAGTATGTCAGGAAATCACACTGCTGAAAAAAAAAGGCTTCCACAACTTCTAAAAGAAAAAAAGGATAGGCTGTACTGGTCTTTCCTTTTTTTTTAATATAACCACAAAAGTTAACTTTTTTTCCAATGAAGCCTTTAAAAAGAAATAGTTACTTATTTTTGAATTTTGATATCTAGTTCCTAGAGTTGGTTCCAAATTCATTGTTTGTTTTCTAAACAGTAGAGAATGATTTATGTGATGCAAATTTTATATTTTGTAGTAAGACTAGTGTCATTTTGACCTTGAAGAACCTAGTAATGAAAATAAATACTTCATCATATCTTGATTCATTTTGCATTGTGTGTGTTTAAAGAAATACTACAACTTCTTTCTGATAGTTAAGACCTTGGGAAATATGTTGACTCTTCTTTCTGTCTTGCCCTAGGGTCATATTTGGAAATTCCACTCAATATTAGGACCAGATTTAGTTAGTCAGCAACAACATAGAAAAACAATATTGAGATATTTTTAAACTACTTATCACTTTTTTACATATTTTCCTTGTGCCAGTCACTTAGGTGAGAAATATATATATAGATGAATGCAGAGGGAAGCAAAATGTTGACTAATATTTTGGCCAGTAATTTAATATGGATCAAATTTTTTTGCACACAGGATTATTCTAGTATCACTTTCTGTTATTTGAGCTACAGTTTAGTGTTTCTTTGATATTATTTCCTGGAATGATTGGCTGGGATTATAATATTTAAAAAACATGCATTTGCTGGCGTAAACTTGAGTGTTCTAGCCATTAGAACTAAATTTAATACTTATGATGATAAGCTTGGTAAAAAAAAACTAGGCTTTGGAATTACCTCATACTTTATAATCATCACAAGTATTTTACGTTCATTAAATAACTTAGCAGTTTTTGGCACATAGTATGATATAGATGTATATAAGGATTTTGTCAAATATAATACATGAAATAATACTTCAAGCAAATTAAATATATAACAACTTTTCATTTCAGAAATTTTCATTCTTGAAAAACAGTGCTTAAAAAGAAACTTGTACAGGAAACTTGTACCGAAAACTGGAAAATAAACAGTGAGCAAACCATAAACTGAAAAAATGAACTGCTCTCTTAGCTCATTCTAACAAGCATTAAGGATGCATTAGAAGAGAACAAGACTAGAATCCAGTTAGAACATGTTAGAGATTCTGTCAAAAGATTCCTCTATGAAACAGAGACAGTAAAGATAGAGAAGATGGGATAAATATGAAAGACATTTTTTGTTTTTGTAACTAATTCTTTGAATATATATTTATAAACATATTATTTCCCTGAAATTCTCCTTCCTTAAGAAAATGAGAACTTTGTACTGTCAAACTTTTTAACTTTATTTTTATTGTTGACACTATTACAGATGTCCTCACCCCTACCCCTTTGCCCACCCGTTGCCCCTTCCTCTGACCATCACCCTACTGTTATCTGTCTATGTGTTATGCATATATGTTTTTTTGTCAATCCCTTCATTTTTGTTCATCCAGTTCCCCCTACCTCCTTTCATCCTCCCCTCTGATAGCTGACAATCTGGTCCGTTCCATGTACCCATGCCTCTGTTTCATTTTGTTCCTCAATTTACTTTGTTCATTAGATTCCATATAAAGTGAGATCATATGGTATTTGTCTTTGTCAAACTGGCTAATTTAATTTAGCATAATAATCTCTAGTGTCATGCATGCTACTGGAGATTATGTTCATGCTGTCACAAAAGGTAAGAGTTCCTTTTTTTTTTTTTTTTACAGCTGCATAATATTCCATTGTGTAATGTACCATGGCTGTTTTACCCACACATCTACTGATGGGCACTTGGGCTATTTTTAGATATTAGCTATTGTAAATAATGCTGTCACACAGAAGGATGCATATATTCTTTCTAACTGGTGTTTTGGTATTCTTGGGATATATTCCAGAAGTTGGATAGCTGGGTCAAAAGAGAGCTGAATTTTTATTTTTATTTTATTTTGTTTAAAATATTACAGATGTCCTTTTTCTCCCCAATGACCCATTCCACCAAATCCCATCCCCATCCCCAGTCCCTCACCCTCCCCCCCATTGTCTGTGTCCTTGGGTTGTGAATATGTGCATATAAATTCTTAGGTTACTCTCTCTCCCTTAACCCACCTGCCCTCCTCCATCCCTCTGACATTCGTCAGTCTGATCTATGCTTCCATGTCATTGAATCTATTCTGTTCATCAGTTTATTAAGTTCTTTAGATTTTACATATAAGCGAGATAATGTGATATTTGTCTTTCTCCACCTGGCTTATTTCACTTAGCATAATTTTCTCCAGGTCCATCCATACTGTCCCAAAGGTATGAAATCCTTCTTGACAGCTGCGTAGTATTCCACGGTGTATATGTCCCACAGCTTTTTAATCCACTCATCTATTGATGGGCACTTGGGCTGTTTCCAGATCTTAGCTATTATAAACTGCACTACTATGAACATAGGGGTACATATATTCTTTCTGATGAGTGTTTCAGGATTCTTAGGGTATATTCCTAGGAGTGGAATCACTGGGTCAAAAGGCAGCTCCATTTTTAATTTTTTGAGGACCCTCCATACTGTTTTCCATAGTGGTTGCACCAGTCTGCATTACCACCAGCAGTGTACTAGGGTTCCCCTTTCTCCACACCCTCGCCAGCAGGAGTCGTCTGTTGATGGCAGCCATTCTGACAGGTGTGAAGTGATACCTCATTATGGTTTTAATTTGCATCTCTCTCATGATTAGCAACATTGAGCATTTTCTCATTTGTCTCTTGGCAATTTGTATGTCCTCTGTGGAGAATTATCAATTCAGGTAATTTGCTCATTTCTTAATTGGGTTTTTTGTCTTCCTCTTGCTGAGTGGTATGAGTTCTTTGTATACTTGGGAAATTAGCCCCTTATCAGATACATTTTTAGCAAATATGTTTTCCCAGGTCGTGAGGTTTCTTTGTATTTTGAGGCTGTTTTCTTTTGATGTGTAAAAGCTTTTTAGTTTGATGTAGTCCCATATATTTTTTTCGGGTTTTTTTGTTACTCTTGCCCTAGGAGATGTATCAGTGAAAAGTCCACTACGTGGGATGTCTGTGACATTACTGCCTATGTTTTCTTCCAGGATTTTTATGGTTTTGTGACTTATATTTAAGTCTTTTATCCATTTTGAGTTTATTTTTGTGTATGGTGAAAGTTGGTGGTCTAGTTTCATTTTTTTTGCATGTATCTGTCCAATTTTCCCAGCACCACTTATTGAAGAGTCTGTCATTACTCCATTGGATACTCTTGCCCATTTTGTCAAATATTAACTGACCATGATGGCATGGTTCTATTTCTGCGGTCTCTGTTCTGTTCTACTGATCTATATGCCTGCTGTTGTACCAATACCAGGCCATTTTGATTACAATGGCTTTATAATACAGTTTGAAATCTGGTAATGTGATCTCTCCCACTCTGTTGTTTTTTCTCAAGATGGCTGCAGCTATTTGGGTCTTTTTTGGTTCCATATGAATTTTTGAAATGTTTGTTTTAGATCTGTGATATAAGCTGTCAGTATTTTAATAAGAATTGCATTGAATTTATAAATTACTTTGGGTAGTATGGACATTTTAATGATGTTAATTATTCCAATCCATGAGCATGGTATATTCTTCCACTTGTTTAAATCTTCCTCTATTTCCTTTTTCAGTGTCATTTAGCTTTCTGAGTATAGTTTGGTTACATTTATACCTAGGTATCTTATTCTTTTAGTTGCAATGGTAAATGGTATTGTTTTTTTAGTTTCTCTCTCTGAAAGTTCATTGTTGGTATATAGGAATGCCACTGATTTCTGGATGTTGATTTTGTATTCAGCTACTTTGCCAAATTCGTTTATCAAATCTAATAGTACTTTGATGGAGTCTTTAGGGTTTTCTATGTACAATATCATGTCATCTGCAAATATTGAAAGTTTTACTTCCTCTTTTCCAATTTGGATAGCTTTTATGTTTTCTGCCTATCTGACAGCTGCGGCAAGGACTTCCAGTACTATATTGAATAAGAGTGGTGAAAGTGGACATCCCTGTTTTGTTTCTTTTTATAAGGGAAAAGGTTTCAGTTTTTTCCCATTGAATAAGATCTTGGCTGTACGTTTTTCATATATGGCCTTTATTATGTTGAGGTATGATCCCTCTATTCCCACTTTGCTGAGTGTTTTTATCAGAAATGGCTGCTGGATTTTTTGAATGCTTTTCTGTATCTATTGATATGATCATATGATTTTTGTCCTTCATTTTGTTTACGTGATGTATCACTTTTATTGATTTGTGGGTGTTGTACCAGGGTTGCATCCCCAGAATAAATTCCACTGGGTCTTGGTGTATGATCTTTGAAATGTATTGCTGGATCTGGTTTGTTGGTATTTTAGTGAGGATTTTAGCATCTATGTTCATCAGGGATATTGGCCTGTAATTTTCTTTTTTTACAGTGTCTTTATCTGGTTTTGGGATTAGGATGATGCTGGCCTCATAAAAAGAGTTTGGGTGTTTTCCTTCCTCTTGAATTTTCTGGAATAGTTTGAATAGAATAGGTGTTAATTCTTCTTTTAATGTTTGGTAAAACTCACCTGTAAATCCATCTGGTCCAGGACTTTTGTTTGCTGGGAGTTTTTTGATTACTGCTTCAATTTCATTAGTTGTTATTGGCCTATTCAGGTGTTCTGCCTCTACTTGATTCAGCTTTGGAAGGTTGTATGCTTCCAGGAATTTGTGCATTTCACCCATGTTGTCCAATTTGTTGGCATATAGTTGCTCATAGTATTTTTTTTACAATGCTTTCTATTTCTGTTGGGTTGGTTGTTATATTGCCTCTTTCATTTCTGATTTTATTTATTTGGGTCCTCTCTCCTTGTTTCTCAGTGAGTCTGGCTAAAGGTGCATCAATCTTATTTATCTGTTCAAAGAACCAGCTCTTGGTTTCATTGATTTTTTGTATTTTTTTTTAGTATCTATGTCATTAATTTCTGCTCTGATCTTTATTATTTCCTTCCTTCTACTGCCTTGGGGCTTTTCTTGCTGTTCTCGTTCTAGTTCTTTTAGTTGTTGTGTTAGATGGTTCATTAGATCATTTTCTTGTTTCTGGGGATAGGCCTGTAATACTGTGAATTTTCCTCTAAGGACTGCTTTTGCTGTGTCCCATAGATTTGGGGTTGTTGTCTGTTCTTTTTCGTTACTTTCCATGAAGTGTTTGGTTTCTTTCTTGATCTCATTGATAACCCATTCAATGTTTAATAGCATGTTATTTATCCTCCATGTGTTTGAATATTTTTTGGTTTTTTATTGTGGTTGATTTCTAGTTTCATGGCATTGTGATTCGAGAAGATGGTTGATATGATTCCAGTCTTCTTGTATTTGTAGAGACTTACCTTGTTCCCTAACATGTGGTCTATTTTTGAGAATGTTCTGTGAACACTTTAGAAGAATGTGTATTCTGCTTCTCTGGGATGAAATATGTTCTGTAAATGTCAATTAAATCCATTAGGTCTAGTGAACCATATAAGGTCTGTGTTTCCCTGTTGATTTTTTATTTTGATAATCTGCCCAGTACTGACAGTGGGGTGTTAAAGTCTCCCACTATGATTGTGCTCCTATATTGGGTGAATAAATGTTTATGAGGGTTATTTCTTCCTGTTGGATCGATCCCTTTAGTATTATGTAGTGACTATCTCTGTCTCTTGTTATGGTCTTTATTTTGAAGTCTATTTTGTCAGAAATAAGTATTGCTACTCTAGCTTTCTTTTTCTTCCCATTTGCATGGAATATTTTATTCCATCCCTTCACTTTTAGCCTATGTGAGTCTTTTGGTCTCAGGTGGCTCTCTTGTAGACAGCATATATTTGGGTCCTGTTTTTTATCCATTCTGCTACCTATGTCTTATGATTGGACCATTTATTCTGTTTACATTCAAGGTTACTATTGATATAAACTTATTTGATGCCATTTTCCCCCTTTATGCTGATGTACCTTTTTCTCACTATTTCTTCTTTTTCCTAGAGTAGTCCTTTCAGCATTTCTTGCAGTGCTGGTTTGGTGATACTGAACTCCTTTAGCCTTTTTTTTTTTTTTTTTTTTTTGTCTGGGAAGCTCTTTATTTCACCTTCAATTTTAAATGCTTGCCTTGCTGGTTAAAGCAATCTTGGTTGCATGTTTTTGCTTTTCATTACTTTGAGAACTTCATGCCGCTCCATTCTGGCCTGAAGATTTTCTGTTGAGAAATCTGCTTTAAGCCTAATGGAAGTTCCCTTATAGGTCACAGCTTGTCTCTCTTTTGCCCTTAATATTTTCTCTTTGTCCTTGCCACTTGCCATTTTAATTATGATGTGCCCTTGAGTTGGTCTCTTTGGAACCCTCTTGTTTGGAACCCTCTGTGCTTCTGAACTTGTGTGGCTTTCTCCCTGGCCAGCCTAGGGAAGTTTTATGTCATTATTTTCTCCACCAAGTTCTCTATCCCTTGCTTTCTTTCCGCCCCTTCTGGCACTCCTATATGTGAATGTTGTTTCACTTCATGTTGTCCCCTTTCTTTCCGCCCCTTCTGGCACTCCTATATGTGAATGTTGTTTCACTTCATGTTGTCCCAAAGCTCCCTTAGACTGTCCTCATGCCTTTTTTTTTTTGCTGCTCTGATTTGAGTGATTTTTTTCTACCTTGTCTTCTAAGTCACTTATTTTATCCTCTGCTTCACTGAGCCTGCTTTTAAACCCTTCCAGTGCATTCTTGATATCAGACACTACATTCTTTATTTCTGTCTGATTTTTGTTTATGTTATGTATCTCTTTTTTCATGTTTTTCCTAAAGTCCTTGATCTTATCCTCTATTGCCTTGTTTTTCTCATTAAGTTCCTTGAACAACTTTATAATCAATACTCTGAACTCTGTTTCTGATAGCTTGCTTACCTCCATCTCATCAAAGTCTTTTTCTGGTGATGTTTTCTTTTCTTTAATTTGGGGGTTGTTTCTTTGTCTCCCCATTTTTGTTTATCTTAGTGTTTGTATCTCTATATTGGATATATTTGCTGTCTCCCAGTCTTGTGGGGTGGGATTTTTGTCTTAGGAGTCCAGTGGAGCCCAGAGATGTGTTTTCCTTATACCTCTGAGCTCTTTTCTATAGGCATGTCCCTTTTGTGAGCATCCCTTTTGTGGTTTCTTTATATTCTCCTTTTGTGGTTGGGTCTAGGTTGTTGTTGACCAGTCCTTGGGAGGACTCTCCTCTCAGGTTGGTTAACTGTGTGTCTTAGCCCCAACCTCACTGTGTAAACTGTTGTACTGGTGCTGGCAAGGCAGGACAAGACATAACTAAATTTCCAGGAAACAAGGGGTATCTTACAAAATATCTTTATAGTCACTATGAAAACAATCCAAGTAAAAATAGAGCTGGGAGTGTGAAGAAAAACACACACACACACACACAAATAAAACCTTTTAAAAAAGAGAGAAAGAAAACTTATGCTTAGAGAGAGAAGAGTTTATTGTTGTTTACAGTGATTAAAATTTAGAAAATAACAATAATAAACTAAAATGTAAAAAATAGAGAAACTACTGGGAGATAATAGAGGGAGAGAAAATATTCTGAAAGAAAGGCCAGCAAACAATTAAGGGAGAGAATAAGAATAGGATAATAGTTGTAAATGAAAAAATAAAAATACTATAAAGGAAAAAAACTAACACTCAAACAAAAAGACAGGAAGACTGAATGGAGGATAACAAAAGAATGAAAGAAAAGAAGAAAGAGAAAAAAGATAAAAAAATGTTATGCCAATGGATTGAGAGGAGAAAGAGAGATAAAGCCTGGGCAGGTAAGGAGTCTGATAAGAGATTTGGGAGAAACTATAGAGGAAAGAGGTAGACTTGGTTATAATAATAAAGTTCCAGTCATTAAGCAGGGATATCAAGAAAGTCTTGGTAGTAGAAGCAAAGATAAAACAAAACAAAGCAAATAATCAAAACAAAAGGAGAAACAAAACTAAAAACAAGCTAAGCAAAACAAAATTCTTTTATAAGAAAAATTTTAAAAAGGAAAAAAATTAGTTAAAACGTTTTAAAAAAAATTATTATATAATTTAAAAAAGAAGAAAAAACAAATAATTTTCCCCATTCTCTTTTTCCTCTGGGAAAAAGAGAAAAAACAAACAAACTAACACACAAATAAAAAATCCCCAAAACAGAAACAAAACTAAACTAAAAAACAGAGAAGAGAAAAAAGAAGACTGTCAATAAGGTGAGTTTCTTATGGGCAGCTTATCTTATCTGGGGCTCACTTTTTTGTATGCTGATTTTGATTCTCCTGGGAGGTACCTGTGTATCAGCCAATGTGAGGAGCTGTCTAGGTTTGGCTCTGGTGTCCTTAGGTAGGTGGTTGATCTGAGCCTCTTCATGAACCACCTCCTCTTTTCAGTTATTTTGCCACCTTTTATTTGCCTGGTCTTGCTCCAGAGTCTTCTGTAGAGTCTTTAGGGTGCAGGATGGCTAGTGTAACTCAGTGCATCACTCTCTTTACTTAGAGGTTTTGCTGTCAGGCACTCACTGTGAGGTAGTTAGTCTCTGCTCCACAGCCAGCTCCTCAGTCTCTACCCTATCCTCTGACTCTAGTTCCCCATGCACTGGCTTGCTGCAGTTTCAGATTGATTTCAGCCTGTTGCATTTTCTATGTGGGCTATTTCCACAGCCTGGGCTCAGTGGGTTTGAATGAAAAAACATTCCAGTGAGCACTTTGCCTGCCCAGCTCCCAGTAGGGGTTTTCAGCTTTTCCTCTAATTCCCAAACAATAGTCCTTTAGAGTCTTATTCTTAAAATGTCCTCCTGTGAGCTCTTCCACCTTCCCCTCAGACTATGCCCTGTGGGTGTGTCTGGGGCTTCAGTGAGCTGGACCGGTCCCTTTCCTGTTGAGGCTGGTGCTCCCAAGCTGCAGGAAAGAAAGACGAGCTCTGTTCCTCCCTTCCCAGATGTGGTTGGCTTGTCGCAGCAGGCCCACCCCTCAAACAGTCTACTGTGCAGACCCCAATCCCAGCTTCAGCTGGTCTGTCCTCCCAGTGCACACTGGGAAAGTGGGAGCCAGTTCCATGATTAGATCTCATAAACACACAAAGCAGCACAGAGGCAGAGAGTCTGCCCTGCAAGGTCCTTCTGCCCACTCACCAGGGCACTTAGCTGGAGGGGACCCAAAGTCAACTCTATGCAGCTCCCGCACCACTAATCCCAGCAAAGCTGGGGTGGCTTCATGTGCCACTGCAGCACCCCTCAGGGCTGGTCACAAATCCCAGATTCTCCCCACTGGGAGCTCAGTGCCACCTAAGGGTTGGTCCCAGGTCCCAGACTTTCCTCACTGGGAGCTTAGGGCTGGAGGACTCTCCTCCCCTTCCCCATGCCACGTAAATTCAATGCTTTCTGGGGCTCAACACAATGCCTTACAGGAAGGCAGAGGATCCCTTTTTTTGGCCGCTCAGTCCCAACCTCTGGTCCCTTACTACTTGAGTGCCACACACTTTGGGACAGCCTTTCTTATGGTCAGCACCCTGAGCATTAGAGGCTGGTCACAGCTGCCATTAGAAGCTTTGTTTCTCTAGGAAGGCACAGTCCCCTCCTTGCAAACTCACCAGGCTCACCTGGGCCCCTCTGCCTTCCATGCTGGGAACTCCTTCCCCTCTCCTCCACTCCAGTTGTGAGATCCCCACTTTTGGATGCCAGCCTTCACTCCCAAGGGGAGGGAACTTTGCAGCCTCCAAGCCTCCAGGTTCAGAGCCCAGCACAGGCTTCAGGGGGACTCCCCCTTCCTAACTCCCCCTCTCTTACCAGACTCTATGATGTTTCTTCAGTGCTCCCCACTCACACTGTCTGCTCAGGTATGTTTCTCTGTTTTTTCCAAGCTGGCTATGTAGTATTTTAGGAGTAAATCGAGTCTGTGTCTGGGAGTGGGGCGCTCTGCTGCTTCTCACAGTGCTGCCATCTTCCCCCCTGGCAGTTGCATTTTTAATTTTTTGAGGAAACTACCTACTGTTTTCCACACTGGGTGTACCAGTCTGCATTCCCACCAACAGTGCACTGGGCTTCCCTTTTATCCACATCCTTGTCAGCACTTGTTCGTTGATTTATTGATGGTAGCAATTCTGGCCAGAGTGAAGTGATATCTCATTGTGGTTTTAATTTGCAACACTGATGATTACTGACGTTGAGCATATTTTCATATGTCTATTGTCCATCATTATGTCCTCTTTGGAATAGTGTCTGTTCAGGTCTTTTCCCCATTTTTTAATTGGATTGTTTGTCTTCCTTTTGTTAAGTTTATGAATTCTTTATACATTTTGGAAATTAATTCTTTATCTGATGTATCATTGGCAAATATGTTTTCCCTTACAGTGTTTTGTTTTTTTTCTTTTCATTTTGTTGATGGTTTCTTTTGCCATGTAGAATCTTTTTAGTTTTATGTAGTCCCATTTGTTTATCTTCACATTTGTTTCCCTTGCTTTAGGAGACATATCAGTAAAAGTATTATTATGAGAACTTTCTGAGATTTTACTGCCTATGTTTTCTTTTAAGATTTTTATGGTTTCATGACTTGCATTTAAGACTTTTGTCTATTTTGAGTTTATTCTTGTGTATGGGGTAAGTTGTTGGTCTAATAGATTCAACACAATTCCTACTAAAATACCAATAGCATGTTTTGTAGATCTAGAACAAATATCAAAAAAATTTATATGGAACCAAAAAAGACCCCAAATAGCTCAGTATCTTGAATAAGAAGAACAGAGTTGGAGGTACCACAATACCAGATATTAAACTATACTAAAAGACCATTGTAATCAAAGCAACCTGATACTGGCATAAAAGCAGGCATATAGATCAGCGGAATAAAACAGAGTCCAGAAATCAACTCACACCTATACGTTTAATTGATATTTGACAAAGGAGTCAAGAGCATACAATGCAGTAAAGACAGTCTTGTCAATAAATGGTGTTGGAAAAATTGGACAAGTACAAGCAAAAAAATGAAACTAGACTACCAACTTACACCATAATCAATGGGACTTTTAAAAAGCTTTCAATAGGTATTACCAGATAGCTTTACAAAAAGGTTTTATCCATTTCAACTTCTGCCCACACTCCACTGACAATGAATGTCAACACTGAAAACAACTTTTCTAACTTGACTATGCTTACACAAAGTCTCATTTTTATTTTTATTTATTTTAAAATATATTTTTATTGATTTCAGGGAGAAGAAAGGAGAAGGAGAGAGAAATAGAAACATTAGTGGTGAGAGTCATTGATTGGCTGCCTCCTGCATGCCCCCTATTGATGTTCCAGCTCGCAACCTAGGCATGTGCCCAGGGAATTGTGAGCTCTTGGTTCATAGGTCATAGGTCAATGCTCAACCACTGAGCCATGCCAGTTGGGTGGAAATCTCATTTTTAAAAACTTCTACTTTTCCTGGATTATTTTTCAAATCATCATATATTTGATAATATTAATATTCATACAATCAAAACTACTGACTTTTAATTTTGCTCTTTCTAAAAATATGTGTACATCTAATAATCCTTTTGTAGCTTACAAACTGTAGACTTTTAAAGTGTTCTACATGTCAACAAAAATAGTGCTTATAAAAGTTTTAGGTAGGATCAAGCAGGATGGATGAGCTAACTCTTGGAAACTATTATAGTAATACAGGGCTAGATGTACTTTGTTTCAGGTGATAGATGTAGGAAAGAGAAGAAACAATTTTATATATTTTGAATGAATCATTACATCTTTCAAAGATTGCCTAGATATATGGGATAAAGAACTATAACTGAGAGATGTTTCCAATTTTAACTCAGAATGACTGACAGACTCATGATTAAGACAATTAAATTGGGTGATGACATGATACATTTTGAAAACACTGATTTGGAGAAGTGGACACATGACCAAGTGGAAACTAACAGGTATTTGGAGACAAAGAATGAGAGCTCAGTTTAGAGGAAGGAACTAGCAATATGGCTTTGGATTTAGAGGAGAAAGCAAGTACTTGAATTAGGAAAATGGAGGAACCCCCTGAAGGAGATGTTTAAAGAAGAAAAAAGAGCCAAATCTCCAGGTTAAGGCAATTCCTTTCCCTCGTTCTCTCTTCCCAAGTCCACCATGTTTTATATGCTCTTGGATATGAATCATAACTCTTTCCCTTTATAAGAAATCAGCTCAGAGCACATCCTCATGAAAGTTATGCTGTTTTTTTCCTAAGCTACTATAATTGCTGGTCCCAGTCCCAACCTATTCTCAATACAGAAGTCCTAATTCCTTTGTCCCAATAATGTCATTCCTCTATCTAAAACCCTGAGTAAAAGCCAAGATGGCCTCCAGGCTTAACTTGATTACATGGTCCACTCACACCCACTGGCTCTCTGACCTGTTGGTTGCCTACAACACTCCTACTCATATTTGCTTTCCCAGCCACACTAAATTCCTTCTTCTTCAACATGCCATGCACACTCACACCTCAGGACGTTGGCTCTAGCTGTTCCTTCTGCCAGGAACACTTCTATCCAGTTTATCAGTTGGCTAATGCTTTCAGATTTCCAAGTCTTTGCTTAAATTTCAATGAATCTTACCCTGACTATTCTGACTATATCTTCCTTAAGTAGAAACAAAACTTCCAACCCTTATTCTATTTTTTTACCCATTGAATATTCCATCCTCACATACTAATTTACTATGTTTATCCTCTGTTTTCCTTTCTCTAGAACATAAACCACACCAAGGCAACTGAAATACCTGAGCACAAAGTCTGGCACATCATATGTGCTCAATAAATATTTGTTGTATTACTTATTTTCTTTCAATTTTATTTTTTTTCTGAAAATAGCCTTATTGGAGCAATGGTTTTAATGTTATATTTTTATCATTTTGTATTTTTATTTTATATAATCTTCTGGCCAGCTTGTCTAAATTGACATGTGTCAGGGATATGGTGCTTACCAGACATTCACACTTATCTTGCTGATGTTTCATGGCTTGGCTTAATTTGTCTGCTTCTCTTCATAATTCCTTGTGAAATTTGGCAGAGTTTTTTCCAGTGGTGTGAAAGCATTTTCTGTGGATTTGCTGATGGTGTAACTCTTTCCCTCTGGTGTTATAGGTTTCTGGTGGCTTAAAATAAAAAAACTGAATTCTTCCTCTACTTGGCAGTCTTAATTGCTGCACTTCATTAACTCATTCCTAGTAAATCACTAATTTATTTTACTTACATGTCTACACAGGCAAGGTGAAAAGGAATCTGCAAAAATGGCACCAAATAAAGTGCCTTCTTTAATGCACCACTGCCCTTTGTATAAAGCAGAAGGCTTCTCTTGAAAATTCTCTTAAATTTTTCTGTAAAACAAAAGCCATCTCTCTCAATTTGAAAATGGCAACAAAGTCACTTTTATCATTTTTTAAAAACATTATATAAATGCCTTACATTATCATCCTATGCCTCAGGTGCTTTCATATAATCAGTGCATGAAGAAAGTCTCTAGAACATTTTTATGACTCCTCTGACTTTCTTAGATCTAGGGCACTGTCTTCTTATCTTTACAGAAATTCAGTATGTCAATTTTCCCTGATATCTTGCTACACTCATGCCCTGAGAGTATCAATTTCCATGATATTGAATTTTAAACTTTATAACTCAAAAAAAAAATTAAAAATTATTTACCTAATTATTGCATCATTTGAAATAGACTTAATCACAATAATTGTACCCATTATCCAATGCTTTTTCTATACTATATCACACACACACACACACACACACAATGGCCATATACACATATAAATACAGTATAGTGACATAGTATATATATTTGAAGAATTACAGTATGGGGAAAAATCTGATTCAGCGTTGTTGCTGTCAGGTGGATAAAATATTATTTTTTTCAGTTTACAGATAAGACAAGTGAGATCAAGAGACTTTATAAAATTATCCCAATATTGTAATTAAATTATTGCTGGAAATGGATAAAAGACTAAAATATAAGTCATGAAACCATAAAAATCCTAGACAAAAACATAGGCAGTAAAATCTCAAATATCTCTTATAGCAATATTTTTGCCAATATGTCTCTGAGGGAAAGGAAAACTCAGAAAAAGATAAACAAATGGAAACACATCAAGCTAAAATCTACTGCACAGCAAAAGAAGCCATCAACAAATAGAAAAGAGAACCCACTGTGTGGGAGAATATATTCACCAATGGCACATTCAAAGTTATACAACTCAACACCAGAAAGACAAACAATCCAATTTAAAAATAGGCAAAGAACCTGAGTAGACACTTCTCCAAAGAGGACATACAGATGGCCAATAGACATATAAAAATGTGATGCAAATTAAAACTACAATGAGATATCACCTCATACCTGCCAGAATGGCTACCATCAATAAATCAACAAACAACAAGTGGTGGCAAGGATGTGGAGAGAAGTGAATCCCAGTGGACTGTTGGTGGGAATGCAGACTGATGCAGTCAGTGTGGAAAACAGTATGGAGCTTCCTCAAAAAATTAAAAATGAAACTGCTTTTTGACCAAGTGATCCAACTTCTGGGAATATATCATAAGAATCCTGAAACACCAATCAAAAAGAATATATGCATCCTTCTGTTTGCAACAGCATTATTTACAATAGCCAAGATCTGGAAACAGCTCAAGCTCCCATAAGCAAATGAGTGGATAAAAGAGCTATGGTACATTTACACGACGGAATACTATACAATTGTTAAAAAGAAGGAATTCTTACTCTTTGTGACAGCATGGATGGGCCTGGAGATTATTATGCTAAGGGAAATGAGCCAGTCAGAGAAAGGTGAATATCATGTAATCTCACTCATATGTGGCATCTAAAGAACAAAATAAACTGACAAACAAAATGGAATGGGAAGCATGGATACATGAAACAGACTGGCTAGTGCCTGAGGGGAGGGAAGTGGGGTTGACTGCATAAAGAAAATGAAAACATTAAATATAGAGCAATATGCATATCCCTTGGACATGGACAGTAGTTTGGTGAATGCCAAGGAAGGAGGAGGTGGAAGTTGGTGTAGGTGTGAAGGGTGGGGTAAGGGGGAGTCTGCAATAATGTCAACATTAAAAATTATTAATAAAAAGTCAAACTGTAAACTAATTTCAAAAACAATTAAAGAAGTACAAATTGGTAGTTATGAAATAGTCATGGGGGTCTAAAATATAGCCTAGGGAATATATTCAACAATATTGTAAGGCTTATAGTCAAGATGGAAATGTAAGTAAAGTCTGTACTCATTACATCCCACAACCACATCAAAATTTACAGCTAAAATACAGAAAAACCATCGTTCAGAACCACCTGAAATCTAGCTGAAAGAAAATCCTACAACTAGGGAATTAAAGGAGAAGCACATTGATACTGTTAGGAGGGGCAGAGACACAGGGCGGAATCACAAAATCATGGTCTCACACCCAAGTATGGCGGTTTAAAATCAGGAGGAATATCTTTGCTGTGGAAGCCTCCCTGAGGAGTGAGGTGTCCCTGTCCCACACTAGGTCCCTCAGCCCAAGGTTCCAGTGCTGAGAAGATAAATACCTACAACTTCTGGCTGTAAAATCCAATGAGGATTGTGGCTGAGTGACAAGGAGGCTGCTGAAGTCCAAGGCAGTTCCTTTTAAAGGGCCCACATAGAGACTTACTCGGACTCACTCCCTCTGAGCTCCAGCTCTGGGTCAGCAGCTTGAAAGGAACCTGGGCCATTCAGGGAGAAACTAACTTATCTGGATGCAGGGAAAGAGCTGGAGGGGCAGCTTTTTCTCAGACAGAAGTGGTGGCAGTGGGCACTATTCCTTTGCCAAACCATCCTGCCACAGAACCAATAGGTTGCACAATATGTGAATTTCCATCAACCTGGCTCACATTTTAGCCCCACCATAGTGATTCCCTGAGATCCTGCCCCTCCCTACTTGCAGGCTCATCTAAGCCATTTCCAGTGGTTTTTCCATACAAATGGCCTCTCTTGCCTCATGCTTCAGATTTTCCTAAAATCTCTCAATCAGCAGCTGGCATCATTGTGCTCCATACCTCTCAATAAGTGACCCAAGGCCCAGCAGCCCACCCTGGTCCACAGTTTGGCTTCTCTTGGGTACCTCCAAGCCTAACATAAGTAGCAGCCACCTGCAGATTGCTTTGTAGTTCAGGCTAAGTGACTCTGGGCAGGAAACAGGCAGAGGCTGACCTTGCAATTCTTGGGAGGCCTCAGAGTCAGTGCACCCAGTGATCAGCTTTGACCACACCAGGCTACAGCCCTACCACCTCCATGAGTGACACACTCAAGGGGTGGACTCAGTGAGCACTAAAGCCCCACTGAAGCAAGTTTGCTCCATAGGGTCTGCTTCTGCACAGCAGCTCTTCCTGTAGTCACAGCCAATCCTCACAGTTGATTGGCCTGGGGGTCAATTCCTCTCAGTGATCCCAACATCAGTCAAGGCTCAGCTACAATAGGAAAGTGCACACAGCCCACACAAGGGTGCACCTGAAGTGCCCAGCTCAGGTAACTAAGGAGGCTGAACCACTGGGCCCTACGGGACACCTATTACACAAGGCCACTCTATCAAGTCCCGGAGACATAGCAGGTCTACCTAATACATAGAAACAAATACAGGGAAGCAGCCAAAATGTGGAGACAAACGTGTCACAAATAAATGAACAAGAGAAATCTTCAGAAAAAGAACTAAATGAAATGGAAGCAAGAAAACTACCAGATACAGAGTTCAAATAAATTGTTATAAGGATGCTCAAGGACGTTACTGAAAACTTCAAGGAACTTAGAATTTTAAGAAATGTAGTGAAAACATCAACAACATAAATAAGAACCAGTCAGAAATGAAGGATACACTAATTGAAATAAAGAATAATTTACAGGGGATCAACAGTAGAGTAGTGGACACTGAGCATCAAATCAAAATTTGAATATAAGGAAGCAAAAAACACCTAATTAGAATCGCAAAAAGGAAAAAAAATCCCAAAATATGAAAATAGTGTAAAGAACTTCTGGTACAACTTCAAGCATACCAACATACCAACATTTGCATTATGGGGGTGCCTGATGATGAGAGGGAGCAAGAAATTGAAAACCTATTTGAAAAAATAATGACAGAAAACTTCCCTTACCTGGTGAAAGAAATAGACATACAAGTCCAGGAAGCACAGAGAGTCCCAAACAAGAGGAACCCAAAGAGGCCCACAGCAAGACACAACATAATTAAAATGCCAAAGGTTAAAGACAAAGAGAGAATCTTAAAAGCAGCAAGAGAAAATCAGTTAGTTACCTAGAAGGGAGCTCCTATAGTACTGGCAGCTTTTTTCTCAACAGAAACTTTGCAGGTCAGAAAAGGAGTGGTAAGAAATATTCAAAGTGATGAAAAGCAAGAACCTACAACCAAGATTACTCTACCTAGCAAAGCTATCATTTAGAACTGAAGATCAGATAAAGAGCTTCCCAGACAAGGAAAAGCTAAAGGAGTTCATCACCACCAAACCAGTATTATATGAAATGTTAAAGGGTCTTCTTGAAGGAGAAGGAGAAGGAGAAGGAGAAGGAAGAAGAAAGAAAAAAGAAGAAGAAATATAGATCAAATATATCAACAATAAAATGGCAATAACTGCATATCTATCAACAATTGAATCTAAACACCAAAATAAATGAACAAGAAAAACAGAAACAGACTCATATATGCAGAGAACAATTTGACAGTTGCCAGATGAGAGGGGAATGGGGGTATTTGTGAAAAAGGTGAAGGGATTTAGAAATCCAAATTAGTAGTTATAGAGTAGTCATGTGAGCGTAAAGTACAGCATAGGGAATATAATCAATAATATTCTAATAAGTATGTTCAGTGTCAGTTGGGTATGAGATTTTTTTGGGATGATCACTTAATAAGTTTTATAATGTTTGATCACTGAGGTATATGCCTGAAGCCAATATAATATAGTATGTCAACTGTAACTGAAAAATAAAAAATTATTATTAAAAAAATATTGTAATAACCGTGTATGGTCTCAGATGTGTTCTGGATTTATCAGGGAGATCACTTCATATGTTATATAAATGTCTAATTATTATGTTGTACACCTGAAATGAATATAATATTTTATGTTCACTGTAATTGAAAAATAAAATAATATTAAGTATATAAATAAATATAAATAAATAAATAAATAAATAAATAAATAAATAAATAAATAAATAAAATTGCTGCTGGAATTCATGCTTCCCAGTTCTTCAAATCCTCCAATTTGTAATGACATAAACACACTACTTTGCATTAAGCATAATTGCAACTCATAGCAATTAATCTTCTACTAAAATGAATTATTTTATTTATAAATATTTACAGAATTTTTGGCACTGGTGATAACCTGAGGTTTGTATTTCATATTTTGGAGGAATACCTATTCTTCAAAGTATAGGCACTATAATTTTTGGTTTCTCATGAAATATTTATTAATGCTAATGTCAATAAAAATAACACCATAGTGATTATACTATTCAGTCATTAATGCCCTGAAAGTAGAAGTTTGCAAATTGGTACAGTATCATTCAAAATACTAACTTACCACATGTGCATAACAAAAATTGTTTCAGGAATCAGGTTACACACAATTGTCATGGCTCTCTGGAGATTTTCTCCCCTGTAGCATTCACATTCAATCTGTTGCCAAATATTGTAGAGCTATTTTCACAATGTGTCTCACATATATTTTTATTCTCTTCATTGTATCATCACTGTTATCACCTGAGTTAGTTCTTTCTTACCTCTTATTTAGAGAACTGCATTAGTCATTTGTTGCTTTGCTGTCATTCTACCTATACGCCAAATTGTCCTGTGAAGTTGCCAGATCAGCCTTCTCCAAACTGGCTTTGCTTCTTCATTGGCTCCTAAATGAAATTCAAACTCTGGTTCTGCCCTTGCACACCTATGTGTGTGCATACAGAGAATGGTCACAAACACACATATATACACAGACATCCTCAACCTTAATTCACATTGGACTCTTGAGTAGAACTTCATACACATGTATGACAAATGTGGTCTGGGCATCAGAATTTTATAAAGCTCCCCAGGTGATTCTAATATGCACTCATGGATTAGAACCACTTTTTTTTTTTTTTTTTTTTTTTTTAACAAATTAAACACGGCAACTTGTGGGAGTTAGCAGACTAGTGTTCACTTCTGGATTTTGCCTTGAAAATCTCCAATACATCAAGTGAAATTTCATTAAGTCTCATTCCCTCATGTGTAAGTGCAACATTAAGGAAGAGGGCCAGGTAAAAATATTTAACTAAGATTAACATAGCTGCACTCAGCTCTGTATTTAAAGCTGAAAATTTAGCACTGAACAAGAAAAACAAAGTCTCTGTTCTAATCAACTTTACAAATCATGAGGCAATAAATAAGTTAAGAAATAAAATAATTACAAATTACCATAGAAACTATGAAAGAAATAATTAATGGTGTTATGAGAAAAAACTTGGTGTGGGTCATGGGCACTACAGTAAAGTGAATAGTCAGAAGTCACAATTCTCACATTTTAGATTATCCTGATCTCAATTTTGCAAAAAACCAATAAGCAGACCACACCAACAGAAAGAAACCATGGATTCCTTAGGGCTTCATATTTAATGTATAATACCTCATAGACTAAAAATTCTTGTTTGGTAACATTAAGTAAGAGATTCTGCTTTATTGTTTTCCCAACATTATATACCCAAGTTTTGATGAAATTGTCAGATGCAATCTACTCTTTTGGGTTATTTGAAAATAACAAAAAGATTGATTTAGGATGATTAAACTCACAATAAACAACTGCCTGTACTGTACAATAAGGCTCTAGTACAAATATTCACTTCTTTACTGGAGATTGAGGAAAACTGAGTCCATTGCTCCTGGAGCTGAGCCTCTGAACAAATAGGATTTCTCAACCTTATAAATTGTCCAAATAATGGTAATCCTTGGTTGGTTGTCCAAACTGACAGTGCTAAGATGTCACTTTCTTCTTCTGGGGCCATCTTTGTCTGATCTTTTATGGTGGAAATTCTCAGGATCCCACTCAAGGCAATACTGGGAGCAATTCCTAGTATTAGGGTGTCTTGTTCTTTATAAGCTATTCACAAATTAAAAAATATAGATTCTTTTTAACAGTTCCAAATGGAATAAGACAAGACATGTGGGGCAATATTCTAAGTCAAGCAAGTCTGCTACCATGAGTTGGTTATCACCTGGAAGGATCCCACAAGTCAAGGAGGGGCAAGTAGATTATTGAAGCTGAAAGTGGATGTGCATCTGAAAGTCAAAGGAAATGCTTGTGCAGTGAACACTTCTACTTTTTATCCAAAGTGGTCCAGTGTCACACTTACTATAAGTCCCCCCAATTTTTTTGATGCTATTATTAAAGAGATTCAATTTCTCCAGTGCCCTTGAAAAATTATCTTGGGGTAATTTTTGTCTGTCCTTGTAAATGACTACCCTATCTCTTTAGTCACAATAATAGTAATAATAATAATAATAATTATTATTAAATTATTATTATTATAAAATAATAGCATTTATAGAAGATGTCACTTGTGTGGCATTGTGGTAAAATCTTTACCTTTTGGCTTCTGCTCTGCCTTTCTCTAATCTGAAGGCTACATCTAAACTATGACTTTAAAAAGACTCTTTATAGACAGTTGCTTTGTCAGAGAAAGAATATCTAGAGAACGTAGAGTCATTCTCTAATATATTCTCTCTCTATATTTTTGGAAGACTAATAGCCTTTCTATTCTCAGGGTTTTACCTCAAGAATTTCATGTAGAGAAGTAATGCTACCTGCTTTATTAGAGTTACACAGTCTCAGTGTTGTCAAACATATGGACAAGAAAACAGCAAGCGTAGTCTGATTGGTTCTGCTACCCTCAAGCCAATAGCAGGATCAGGGACTGGCACTGAGGGGATAATGCAGCAGAATTCTAAGGTCTGCAAAATCAGAAGAGGACAGTGCTTCACAGTAATTGTCCTGAGAGTCCACAGAGCATGTGTAGCCTTCTGACTTGGAGCAAGAAGTGGTGTCCACCTACACTACCTGATCAGTCCCCCAGGAGTTATTGTATTCTTCTTGCATCTGTCTATTTTTTGGGGAGGTCACCTGCTTCAGCTAGAGAGGACTAAGAAACTCTGAACCACTAGGGGATCAAGCACCAGCTCCTAGATCCTCTCATCTCTGCCAGCTTCCTCAACAGACTGAGGAGCAGCCTAGTTACAGAAACCCTAACACCTGTTTGCTTTTTTTGATTCAGCATGTGGATGTCTTTTCAAGTTCACAGGCTTCATTGCTTAAAATATACAGAGATTATATATTATAACTGCATAGGAGCTCAAACATTAGAGAAAGGTGGAGGACATGGCTAAGCAGCTTACTAAAAAATAAATGCAAAACAGTAGCACTGTTACAAAGGCTTTAGATATATTAATTTACTCAAACTTCTTAATAAGCTTGTGAAATAGGTTTTATTATTATTCCAGTCTTACAAATGCATAAACTGAGGCAAGGAGAGAGATAGCAAACACTCAAGGTTACAGAGTCATTTAGGGCATAAGCAGGATTCTAACTTAGGGACTCTGACTCTGCAAGCTGTGTTTGTACAGCAAGTTGTATTTGAAAATAACATAAGTTTCACCCATGTTTGTATTATGTAGTATTTCATAAGGTGGATGAGGTGAGGTTTTCCACAGTTTGCCACCTAGACACAAGATTAATGTATTGAGTTATCATCAGGGTCAATTACCAAGCTATTTTGTAAGTTAATGTTGGTTATTCTCTAGGCAGACTGTATTAGTAAGTGGAAGGTTTTTCATCTTACATCTTCCTCATTTATTCACAGGCAATGCCAGGTGTGTCCCAAGTGGCTTACTTCTTGACTATAACAAACATAGCTATAAACTTACATTAATTTTATTCAGAGGATTTAAATGTGATTATATAGACTTGTGAGATGCAAAAATACAATATGATCTGGTGATGTTTGGAAGTGTAATTTTAAGAAAATGCTAAAAATCATTTATTGAGAAATATGTCAGTTTATTTAGAAAACATATGCCTATAAGAACTTTTGTTCTGTTATATCCATGAAAAAATATGTTGTCTTAAGCACAAAGGGTATCATTGTTAGTTAAATGCCTGAGTAAAAGAATAATGAACAGCTTCATTCCATTGTATCTCATCCTAGCAAAAGGTGGCTACTCTTAATATTAAAAAAGTTATTATGATGGACCTGGAGAATATTATGCTATGTGAAATAAGCCAGGAAACGAAAGACAAATATCACATGATCTCGCTTATACGTGGAATCTAAGGAACTTAATAAACTGATGAACAGAATAGATTCAATGACATGGAAGCATAGATGAGACTGATGAATGTCAGAGGGATGGAGGAGGGCGGGTGGGTGGAGAGGAAGAGAGTAACCAAAGAATTGATATGCATATATGCACAACCCAAGGACACGGACAATGGTAGGGAGAGAGACTGGGGGTGGAGGGGCTGGGTGGAATGGGTCATTGGGGAGAAAAAGGGACATCTGTAATATTTTAAACAAAAATAAAAATTTAAAAAATAAATAGATAAATTTTAAAAATATTATTTTCTAAGGAGTAGCAAGGGAGCAGTTAGCACATGTAAGTTAAAGAAATGCTATCAAAAACACAAGAGCAGATATAGTGGTATGAAACTTTAGTTTATAAATTAGATATTAAATTGTTTAATGTATGTCTACATAAATAATTTGCATTAGATTCATTGTTCATCCTTATTTCAGTGATGAAACTTTGTATATGTTTATTAAACCCATTAATCTCACTTTGTATCTTTCTCTTGTGTCAAAAGGACCCCCAATTCTGATTGTAAATAATATCACCTTTAGAGTGGTTTCAAGATCAGTCCTTTAGGATGCCACTTTTCTATGCATCTTTCATAGGAAACTGATATCTTTCTATTTGAATATTATGAAATCTCTATCTGCTGGTATTCTGTCATGATAATTGGAAATTTTTCAACAAAGAAAAGCTGAATTGGTGTAAATAAGAAACTCACTTATGAAGTACTGAATCCATTCTATAAAGCTACTCTTAATTTTTATGCTTTAGTCCAATTGGTTTTACCTTAGCTTAAGCATTATACATAAATAAATAAATAAATAAATAAATAAATAAATAAATAAATAAATAAATAAGAAACTTATGGTATTCAAGTCAAAAAGTGAGGAAGACACCAACAAATTAAAATTAAACAAAACAAGTGGAAAGGATTATTGAGGCTAAGGTAAAAATTCATGTTTAAGAAAACAGTAAAATTTTCAAGTAAATCCAAGCACTTATTCTTTGAAAAACCAATAACATAGACAAAACATCAATATAATTTTATCAAAAAATCAAAACACACACACACAGACAATGACAAAGTGACCTTTTGTAACTTACCCCCTCAACATCTCCTGGAATTAGCCTAATTTTCACTTAATGAGCTACTATCAAAATCTAGCAATTGCATACTATATGGCTACAGAGCTGATGCTGGCTTGAAGAGAATGACTCAGGATATTTGCTGGAGCAAAAGTTCTTGCTCTTTTAAGCTTTATTTTAAACTGGAAATATCTGTTCTTGGGAGTGTCTACTACCTTGTGACATGAGGAATAATCTATTTGAGACTGTAGTCAGAATAGAGGCAGTGAATATGACAGGAAAATTTTTTGTAAAATATTTTGAACCTCTGTATTTAGTAATGCCTGGAGTGATATCTGTTTGTTTATGTTTTTTGAAATGCAAATCATTAAAATGACATTTTTGCTCAAGCTGATTTGAGCTTAGTTTTCTGTCACTTGAAACAAAAAGCATCCTAGCCCAGCTGGGGATGGCTCAGCGGTTGAGTGTTGACCTAGGATCCAGGTGATCGAAGTTCAATTCCTGGTCAGGGCACATGCCTGAGTTGAGGGCTCGATCCCCAGTTGGGTGCATGTAGGAGGAAGCCAATCAATGACTCTCATCATTGATGTTTCTATCTCTCTCCCTCTCCTTTCCTCTCTCTGAAATCAATGAAGATATTATATATATATATATATATATATATATATATAATATCTTCATATTTATATATATATAAACCATTCTACCTTAAATATACATTAAATTAGGCATACGCACTAAATTAAAAATGGGGGAATAAAATCACAGATTTGGATGTCTGTTTTATACAAAAAGGTATATGTTTGCTGCCAAAAAAGAAAAAGAATGACACTCTTCTGTGCTGCTTGAATATGTAGCTATAAACCCACACTTAAAGCATGGAGTAGGGAGTGACGTCAGAGCAATGGTGGTGTGAAAGATACCCTTGGCCTCGCCCCCTGAAATTTCAACAAATTAACCAATTATAACTCAACAAAAAATTTCCTACTCAACAGAGGCACACCTGAGAAACCTGAAACATCTGAAGGTCGGCAACCAAGAATAAGCAGGAGCTGAGAAAGAAGAAAATCTCCAAAGCAGGCCTGCAGCTGGGAGCTTGCAGAGTGGCCAGCAGAGGGCAGGAAGCCAGAGGTAGCAGGTGCTTCCTTCAGCCAGCTGGGAGGAAGAGAGAGCTGAGCAGGGAAGCCCAGCAAGAGGAGCAGAATGAACAGTGACTGAGCCAGCAGATACCTGACAGCGCACAGGGGTTATGCCTCGCAGCTCTCCATGGTAGGGAGGGGATATTTCTGACAAAGAAATGGTACACAGAGCATTGCTGCCCCTTGTCCTCCAAAAACTCATCTTCCATTGTCCTCAGTGTTGGACTGAGGAACATTTTATCTGAAACCAGAAGTGATTAGAGTAGAACCACCATTTCCCTCTGTGACTGATCCCCAGGTTGGGTGTTTGGGGCAGTACCCCATGGAGGTCAGGTAGCCATTACGGTGAGGGCAAAACAAACCCCAACCCCAAACAGCTCTACAGCACTGTCCTATGGAAGCCTGTGAAGGTCAAGTTTGGGAGATCACAGAGTTTTGGTTCCCAACAAGGGCATATGCCCAGGTTGCAGGCTCAATTCCTGGGGGGGCACATGCAGGAAGCAGCCAATCAATGACTCTCTCATCACTGATGTTTTTATCTCTCTCCCTTCCTCTCTCTGAAATCAATAAATACATATTTAAGAAAAAATAAATAAATCTGCGATTCAGCACCATCTACTGGAAAATAGTAGAAAGACCTTTTCAGAGAACACTGCTATAGAAAGAACATTTATGTCTAGATGAAGTAATGGAGAAAATACTGTGAACAACAATGGTGACGAGGATGATCAGAAAGACAAAATGAGTACTTTACCAAACAGATTGAAACTTTAAAAAATAACCAATCAGAAATCCTGGAAATGAAGCATGTAATTAAGGAGATTAGGAATGAGCTATTGAGCATAGAAAACAGAGTCAAACAGATGGAGGAAAGAATTAGTGATATTGAAGATAGGAGTCTAGAAATGACACAGAAGGAAGAAGAGAGAGAACTGAACATAAAGAAAAATGAAAGACCTCTATGAGAACTATCTGACTCTATCAGAAAAAGCAATATTAGAATTAAAGGCATTCCTGAAGAAGAGAGGGGACAAAGGAACAGAGAATTGATTCAAACCAATAGTGGATGAGAACTTCAGAAATCTATAGAAAGAACTAGATCCTAAAATACAAGAAGCAAACAGAACACCTAGTTACCTCAATCCAAAGAGGCCCTCTCCAAAACACATTGTATTAAAACTGTGAAAAATTAATGAGAAAGAAAAAATTCTTAAAGCAGCCAGAGAAAAGAAAGAAGTGACCTACAAAGGAAAACACATCAGAATTTCACCCAACTTCTCAGCAGAAACTCTGCAAGCCAGAAGAGAGTGTGGAACCAAATATTCAAATACTGAAAGATAAAAATTACCAGCTATAAATAATATATTCAGCAAAATTATCCTTTAAACATGAAGGAAAGGGAAAACATTCCCATGCACACAGAAGCTGAAAGATTTTATCACTAAAAACCTCCACTGCAGGAAATACTCAAGGGAGTTATTCTACCTGAAACAAAGTACATAAGGTCACAACACTATGAGTAAGATCACTAAAAATACAGCATAAACAAGGATAATTTGTAACAATAAACACATAAAAGGGAAAGGGGTAAAGGATTGAACTGGCAAAGGAGAATGAACATCAGAGGCACTCGAAAGAAAAAAAATTTATTGCATATATGCAACTTTATTTTTTATAAACCTAATGGTAACCACACTCAAAAATCCCCAAACCAGGACACAGAGCTTAAAAAAAGAGGACACAGAGGAAATAAGTATGAAACACACTAAACTAAAACAACAGACAGAAGTCCAAAAGAAGGAACCAATGGAGGCACAGAGCCTCCAAAAAACAAAAGATAAGATGGCTATAGGAAATCCTCATACATAAATAATTACTTGATTTCACCAATAAAAAGGCACAGAGTAGTAGAGTCGATCAAAAAACAAAGTTCAACCCTACGCTGCCTACAAGACACACATCTAAGCTGCAAAGACAAAGGTGAATTCAAAGTAAAAGGGTGGAAAATGATTCTCCAAGGAAATAACATCCACTGAAAAGCAGGTGTAGCCATACTTATATCTAACAAAATAGATTTCAAGGTAACAAAGATAACAAGAGACAAAGATAGATACTTTATCATGATAACAGACACTTTATCATGATAATAGATACTTTATCATGATAAAGGGGACACTACGTCAAGAAAACATAACACTTTTTAATATATATGCACCCAACCAGGGAGCACCAAAATATATAAAGCAATTACAGAACTAAAGGGAGAAACCATTGATGGCTTTAGACAGATCAATCAAATAGAAAATCAATAAAGAAATATCAGCCTTAAATGAAACACTAGACCAAATGGATATAATTGACATTTACAGAGCTTTTCATCCCAGAACATCAGATTATACATTTTTCTCCAGTGCACATGGAAGGTTCTCAAGGATAGACCATATGTTGGGTCACAGAACTAGCATCAAAAAATTCAAGACTGAAATTGTACCAAGCATATTCTCTGATCACGGTGCCTTGAAATTAGAAATCAACTGCAATAAAGCAGTAATGAAACCCACAAATACATGGGGATGAAACAACATACTACTAAAAATGACTTGGTCAAAGAAGAAATAAAAGATGATATAAAAAGATAGAGGCAAATGAGAATGACAAAACAACATATTGAAACTTCTGGGATGCAGCAAAAGCACTAATAAGAGGGAAGTTTATATCTTTACAGGCCTATTTCAAGAAACAAGAGAAATCCCAAGTAAACAACCTAATATCACATCTTAAAGAACTAGAAAAAGAACAAAAGCAACCCAAAGTCAGCAGAAGAAAGGAAATCATAAAAATTAGAGCAGAATTGAATGAAATAGAGAACAAAAGACTATACAAAAAATTAATAAAACGAAGAGCTGGTTCTTTGAAAAGATTAATAAAATTGACAAACCCCTGGCTAGACTCACTAAGGGAAAAAAGCAAAAGACCCATATAAACAAAATCAGAAATGAGAGGAGAGATCACCACAGATATCACAGATATCCAAAGGATCATACTACATTATGAAAGACTATACTCCACCAAATTCAATAACCTAGAAGAAATGAATAAGTTCCTAGAAATATAGAATATTCCTGTACTAAATCATGGAGAATTGGAAAATCTAAATAGACTGATCAGCAGTGAGGAAATTGAAACAACCATAAAAAACTTACCGAAAAACAAAAGTCCAGGACCAGATGGCTTCACCAGTGAAACCTATCAAATGTTCAAAGAAGAGTTAACACCTAGCAGCCTCAAACTCTTCCAAAATATTGAAGAAAAGGCAATATTTCCTAACACATTTTATGAGGCCAATATAACCCTGATACCAATACCTGGAAAGGATAACACACATAGAAAAGAAAACTACGGACTATATCTTTGATGAATACAGATACGAAAATCCTAAACAAAATACTAGCAAATTGAATACAGCAGTACATCAAAAAAATAATACATCATGATCAAGTGGGGTTCATTCCAGGGGCACAAGGATGGTTCAACATACATAAATCAATCAATGTAATACACATTAACAAAAGAAAGAATAAAAATCATTGACCTTATTAATAGATGCAGAAAAAGCATTTAATAAGACACAACATCCATTTATGATTAAAACAGTCAATAAAATAGGAATAGAAGAAATGTATCTTAACATAATAAAGGCCATATATGATAAACCCTCAGCTAATATCATACTCAATTGTGAAAAACTGAAAATCTTTCCTCTAAGGTCAGGAATAAGACAAGGATGTCCACTCTCACTAGTTTTATTCAACATAGTTCTGGAAGTTCTAGTCAGAGCAATAAGGCAAAAGAAAGAAATAAAAGGCATCCAATAAGGGAAGGAAGAAGTAAAACTGTCACTTTTGCAGATGACATGATTCTGTGTATAGAAAACCCTAAAGACTCCACCAAAAAAATATTAGAAACAATAAATAAATACAGTAAAGTTGCAGGATCCAAAATCAATTTACAAAAATCCATTGCCTTCCTGTATACTAACAACAAAACCAGAAAATGAAAATAAAAAACAATTCCTTTTGCAATTACAGCCAAAAGAATAAAATACCTAGGAATAAACTTATAAAGAACGTGAAAGATCTATATACTGAAAATTACAAAGCATTATTAAAAGAGATTGAAAAAGATACAACAAAATGGGAAAATATCCTGTGTTCCTGGATTGGAAGAATCAACATAGTTAAGATGGTCATATTACCCAAAGCAATATACAGATTTAATGCAATCCCCATCAAAATACCAATGTCATTTTTTAAAGAAATAGAACAAGAAATCATCAGATTTGTATGGAACCACAAATGACCCCGAATAGCCAAAGCAGTTTTGAGAAAAAAGAATGAAGCTGCAAGTATCACACTACCTGACTTCAAATTATACTACAGAGCTATGATAATCAAAACAGCATGGTACTGGCACAGAAACAGACACACAGGTCAGAGGAACAGAATAGAGAGCCCAGATATAAAATCACATGTATATGGGCAGATAATTTTTGACAAAGAAGCCAGAAACACACAATGGATTAAAGATAGCCTCTAAGTGGTGCTGGAAAAACTGGAAAGTTATAGGCAAAAGAATGAAACTGGATTATGGTTTGTCATCATGAAGAAAAAATAAGTCAAAATGGATCAAAGACCTAAATGTGAGACCCAAAACATTAAGTTACATAGAAGAAAACATAGGTACCATACTTATGGACCTTGGTCATAGAGAACATTATATGAACTTGACCCCAAAGGCAAGGGAAGTAAAGTCAAATAAATGGATGGGACTATATCAAACTAAAAAGCTTCTGCACAGCAAAAGAAACTGACAACAAAACAAACAGGCAGCCAACCAGATGGGAGATAATATTTGCAAACAGTAGCTTTGACAAAGGTTTAGTTTCCAAAATACATAAAGAACTCATAAAACTCAACACCAAACAAACAATCCAATCAAAAAGTTGGCAGAAGAACTGAAGAGACACCTCTCCCAAGAATACATATGAACAACCAATAGATACATGAAAAGATGTTCAACTTCACTAGCAATTAGGGAAATGCAAATCAAAACTACAAAGAGATACCCCCTCACACCTGTTAGAGTGGCTATTATCAACAAGACAAGCAGTAACAACTGTTGGAGAGGTTTTGGAGAAAAGGGAACCCTCATTCACTGCTGGTGGCAATGCAGACTGGTACAACCACTACGAAAAGCAGTTTGGCGATTCCTCAAAAAATTAAGACTAGAACTACCATATGACCCAGCAATCCCTCTCCTGAGTATATACCCCAAAAACTTGAAAACACATATTTGCAAAGATACACGATCCCTATGTTCATTGATGCATTATTCACAGTAGCCAAGACATGGAAACAACCAAAGTGTCCTTCAATAGAGGACTGGATAAAGAAAATGTGGTACATGTATGCAATGGGATATTACTCAGCCATAATAAAGGATGAAATACTCCATTTGTAACAACATGGATGGACCTTCAGAATATTATGTTAAGTGAAATAAGTCAATCAGAAAAAGCTAAGAACCATATAATTTCATTCATATGTGGGATATAAAACTGAAACTTGTGGACACAAACAGTAGTGTGGTAGTTGCCAGAGGGAAGGGGTTGGGGGTTGGGTGAAAACGGTCTTAATATATGGTGATGGGAGAAGATTTGACTTTGGGTAGTGGGCATGTAGAGCAAAATACAGATCTTGTAACATAGAAACCCTCACCTGAAACCTGTATGTTCATATTAACCATTGTCACCCTAATAAATTTAATAAAGTATTATTTTAAAAAGTGGAGTGTAAATTGATGAAACTTTTCTAAAGAAAAATTGAGAACACTATATCAATCCCAGAAGAAATATAATCCTTTGAGATTATTGCCCCAAATATTCATAGTTGCACAGAAAGATTACAGACTGATGTGTGTCACAGCATTAGTTACATCAATGATAAATTTATAGCTGACTCCTCAAACATAGAGGATTGGTAAAGTAAATCATTTTATATTCAAGGAATACAACATGTGCACCTTAAATTATTGATATAGAAGAATAGCTTATTGGCAGAAAAAATATATATATTAATTTTTATTATATAATTTTACTGATTTCAGAGAGAAGAAGGGCGAGGGAGAGAGAGACAAAAACATCAGTGATGAGAATGAATCATTGATTGGCTGCCTCCTGCATGCCCCTCACCGGGGATTGAGCCCCAACCCAGGCAGGTGCCTGACTGGGCATCAAATAGCGACTGCCTGGTCCATAAGTCAATGCTCAACCACTGAGCCAACACCGGCTGGGCAGAAAAATATTTTTAAAACTTGTTTCATTAAAGTTTGTAAAAAATATACTAAAATGCAAAATGAAAGGGGAATAAGATTAATAAACATTTAACTTTCCATATTTTCTTCTGTTTTCTATATTTTTTGTATTATTTATGTTAAAACTTGAGGTTTGTACTTTTGGCTTACTTTTTTTTATTTTTCAGAGTTTAGAAATAACAAATATAACTAAGCATCTCTTTGTAAAATTAACTGATACACACACACACACACATATATGACAATATTTTATTTAACAATGAAGTACTCCAATATTTTATTTAACAATGAAGTACCTAGACTCTCAAAATCCAAGAAGTAATTCTGCAACTAACATTGTTGTTGAGTATTAAGACCACCCAAATGCATTAATTTACCCCTGGAGGTGTTCCTGTGGATGTCACATGGGTGGATAGCTCAAAAATGAAAATTGGCTCTGTTTAGACATTTACCACTCCAGGTGAACTTCTGCATATCCCATTTTTTGTCTCATTTCTCTTTTTTCCTCCCATTTCTTTGAACACACACACACACACAAATAAGCTTCATGCACAAGATTTCTACTTCTTAGTAAACAAAGCTATTGACTTTGCATAGTGATCTTAACCAAGAGGAACTCAGCATGTATTTCTTGAAGAGATTTAGAAGACTTTCATTATTCTCTGACTCACCTTTAACTGTGAAGCTTTATTCTCACATTTATTTTTTGTTGCTTGTTGTTATTGTTGATGAATGCTAAGAGAATTTGCTAAGAGAAGGTGCATTCTTGTACTCTATATTTCTGTACAAATCTTATCTGGTCTATTACATCCCTACTGACTGTTTCTATATACTTATTCATCTGTTCTTTCTCCACTTTCTCTTGATCCTAACTCTTAAGGAACTGGCTCTTTGGTTATGACAGTTTCATTTCCCATCAGCTGAAAAATATTTTGCTTTGATCTTTAACCTTTAGTTAAAAAATTATAAGCTGATATGGTTTTCTACCCTGAGCCTGAAGCAAATTGATTACTTTATCTTCATTACAGGAGGGAAAACAAAACCAAACAGAACAAATAAGCATTAGAATCCTTCAAAAATGATACTTCTCTTTTGCCTTTGAGAGTTTAATTTAGTAATTATTAATACCTATTATGTTCTGGGCACCAACATGCAAGTTTCCCGAGGGCAAAGTCTTTGCTTATATCACCGCTATGATATTTATCAAAATACTACAAATATAATATGGCCCAGAGCGGGAACTCAATATATTTTTGTGCCTGCACACCTGACTGAATAAATGACCTGTCCCTGCTCGTATGAGGCTGACATGGCTTTTATCAACTTTTTCTCTGTCTACAGATAGCTCATATGTGGAACACTGCCCCCTATCTTTGGTTTTATTGGGAAATATACACAAATATTTTCATTATATGTTGCATTATGTTTTATAAATAAATAGGGTGCGTTGGGAGCTAAGAAAGGGGGCACTTGAATTAGTATGCTAGTTCTTATAAGACTTCCTGGAGGAAAATAAGCTGAATCTTGAAAGCGGTAGAGGAGTTCACTAGCTGAAAATGACAATGGCTGTGCTTGAGTGCACCTACAGAAAACAGGTCATGTATCTGAGCAAAAGCAGGTCTGGCTATCTATTTACAGAGCCCAGTGCAACTGCATAGGCTACATGCCCACGAATTTGTTCCTGGCAAAGAGGTATGTATGCACATTCCCTCATACACACTGCCAGGTGGGGGCTGTGGTAACTTGGAGAGCCCAGTTACATCTGAAGTGACAGCACAGTTCAGTCTCAATGGGAAAGCAGGCTCCATGCTACCAGAACTTCTGATTCCTGAAGAGAAGCTAAAAATTAAATGGTTAAAGTTGAACTACAATTCAAATATTTTAGCTCAATTAAAAACAAATTAAAATATAATTAGCAAGCCAAAATAGCAAGGCCACAGGTCCCATCTGTCATCATGACCATTGATTTGTTCCTCTAATCCCAGAGCATTCTTCCAGACAAAAGTTACTGACAAATTCTATTGAATGGAGAATATTTTCCAAGAAAATCCTTTTCAGATATATTGTGACTCACTGTTAAAGTTCAGAAACAATGTTCTTGCATTTTTCCCTGGCAGAATTCTCAAAAATGTTCATAATACTTAAAAAGATGCTTCCTTTCTTAAACATGAGTCCAAAGAACCTTCAAGAGTGATGATGTTACCCTGAGTAACCATGAAATTTGAACACTACTGATATCAGAGAACAATACCAAGTCTATTGAATCAGAATCTATGGGGATATAGACCTAAAATTCACACTTAGAAAAGAAGTGTGCACACAGATGACAATTATTATATTAGTCTTTGGGTTGATTAGAGTATGCTTGGTACTAAAATCAGGTATAAGTATCAATATTTCTATTGATCTTGTAAGTAATATAGCGATATTATCTCCATGTTTAATTAAAAGGTTTCACATGTATTAAGATAACATAAAAATAATAATTAGAAGATTACAATATTACTTTTAGAAATAGAATGAAACAACTTATTGACAAATATTGACATACATAATATATGTATTACATAATCATTAAATTTTATACATGAAAGTTATTATATTTGTGATATCAAGTAGTCAGTACAGAAAAAAAAGTCAACCAAAATGTTGGCATCATCCTCCATGTAAAAACTAATTAATGGTTGTCAGTATGACTTATAATTAATAGACTCTTGCCTAGCTATGAGTTATGCATACTTTCTGTCAATATAAAAGTTTCTGTTTATGTATAAATTACTAGAAAATAAATGTGAATATACTAGGCCTAGTAAAATGCTGGGAATCATTTTTTAAAGAAAGTAATAAATATTTGACTTGTTAATTTTTAAAAGGTTTTAATGAAGTAATTCTCCTAAAAATACTCTGCAACATTTTGGGAACAGCTATAATCATGTAACGATGAGCATATTTCAAACAAATGACATTATTCATGCATGATTAGCAAGTTACAGCAACTTTTGAAGTACCACCTTTCTCTTAAATGTTTTTCAATTTTGGTTGCCATAACAACATAACATTGGTCTTTTATTCCGAAGGAGAAAAACTGCTGTATTTTTTATTTTCCCTAAAGAAGCTTAAAACATGATAGGTGAAATGTCACATTTAATAATACCAAATTTGGTGTAATTAAGAGAGTTGGGGGAAAAATATCCACAGTTCCATTAATCATGTTAATTCCCCCTTTTCTTCTTTAGGTATTTCAATGTGTTTTGCCAATACAGCATTATATTTGGAAGTTGTAAAATTATTTTGCTTACTAGTAACTATATTTTTAATATTATGATATTAAATAGAAATAACTGTCATGCTAAATTATACTTAGGAAAATATGTAAAAAATATAATATATATGTGCTATATATATATATATGCTTTAAATAAAGTAAGCATTTAAAAAGCTGAGACCCAAACGTCTCTCCCATTCTAAGAATTTTTCTCCAAAGTGGAATCACTTTAGATTGCCTATATGAGAGAGAGAAAGTTATAGGTTAAATAGCTAAGAACTTAAAGACCAAAAGATCATTCAAAAATTAGGTTTAGGGTTGTGGAAATTTAATTAGAAAAGCTAGAATTAAATAAAAATGAACAAAAGAACTATTGAAATAAATAGAAAACATGACCCAGACCCAAGTCCCTTCTTTGGAAAAGGGAATCCCAGAGACAAGTTTGTCTCTGTGTGCTCCTTATCCAAGGGACTAGGTTTGAATATTCCCAACACCCATATTCAAATTTACATTAATATAATCAATCAATTTCCTGGATGCCAATACTACACAGAGAACTTTCCATGTATATTTTTATGAGATGATTACTTCTGCTGAATGGTGAACTAGAGTAAGGTTCAGTGACTACTGTGGGTCAGGATTCCCCTCCCAGACCTGCATACCATTTAACAATCCCAGGAAGGAATTAGGCTCCCAAACCACCCTCCTATGACTCAAAGAAAACAAACAAACACACAGAAGTTATTTTTGGCTCTTTCCATCTTCCTCCCTCTTAGTTATAATTCATTTATGAGTTTTGTAAAATATTTCTATAATTGCTCCGTTTCACTCAGTTTCTGCCACCATCATCTTTGTCCAAGCCACATCATTTCTTTTAGATATTGGCAATAACTTTCTAACTGACCTCACATTCATTCTTATTCCTCTTCAATGCATTATGTACATAGCCATTGTAATAATCTTCTTGAATCAAATCAGATTGTGTTATTTCCTGGCTTTACCTTTCAATGATTTCTCATTATTTTTAAAATAAAATACAAAACTTCAAGGTCAGCATCATCAAGAGAGAAGGCAGCTATACATGTGATTTTTCCATCATCCAGAGAGAAAGAGAGAGGGAGGGAGGGAGAGAGAGAGAGAGAGAGAGGGAGGGCGAGAGGGAGGGAGGGAGAGAGAGAGGGAGGGAAGGAGAGAGAGAGATGTGTCACCTCAAGGAGCAAGGCTGAATATATAATTTAGGTTTATATTCCACTGGGGAAAACCTGTCCCCTCATTTGTCTCCTTTGTAATAATCAGGCATGAAAGCAACCTTATTAATAGAGGACATCAGACTGGCTGAGCATCAGAGAGTCTGGATTTGAAGGATCCATTTTTATAGAAATGGGAATTGTCTATGAACTACAGGTGATAGCTCCTGGCCCAGGTGACAAAACATACTGATTTCTTGTGAAGCTGAGCTCTGAAGGAGATTCTCCATCAGCAGAAAGGACAGGTGGTGAGAGCAGGGTTTGTCCCAGGTATCTTATCCAAATCTGAACAATCTGTATGGAACACCAGAACATTTTTGGACAGTCCTGCTCTTTTCATAACATCCAGATACTGTCTTTCTCTTATAATTTTATTTTCTTTAGAGCATTTATCAAAATCAATCTTACCTTGTTTATTTAAAACAGAATTTAAAAGTTTTTATTTGTGTGTTATTATTATAGATACTTGTTCATTATCTTTGTCCTTCACAAAAATGTAAATTCCATGGGCTTTTCTGTCTTGTTCAAAGCTTTATCCTCAAAAGAGGAACTACATAAGTATTTGTTAAATAAACACATGAAGAATTATTATTAATTGCTAACAGGTTTTTTAAGCCTAAAAGAAGAATTTTTTTCAACTTATTAGGTAAATTAAATAATAAATTTTTATTTTCTTATCTTAACCATGTTCTTTCAAGTGACACGGTTTTGTCCCATTAATTACAGAGTATTCATAACATTTACTATCCAAACTGGCTACTTTTGAGGGTGAAAAGGAGGCTATTAAAAGCATGCCAGGACACACAAGAACTAAATAGACTTTTTTTTTTTTTTTTTTTGTAAAGAAGACATTCAAATAACCAACAGGTACAAGAAAAGATGCTCAGCATCACCAATCATCAAGGGAAATGCAAATCAGAACCACAGTGAGATATCACCTCACACTTGTTAGAATGGCCATCACAAAGAAGACAAGAAAGAACAAGTGTTGGCAAGAATGAGGAGAAAAGAAAACACTTATGCACTGTCAGTGGGAATGTAAATTGGTGCAGCCATATGGAAAACAGTATGGAAGGTCTTCAGGAAATTAAAAAGACTATGATATAATTCAGCAATCCCATTTCTGGGTCTATATCTGAAGGAAATAAAAACAGGATATTAAAAAGATATCTGCACTCCCACGTTTATTACAGAATTATTCACAATATCCAACATATTGAAACAACTTAAGTATTAATTAATGAATGAACAGATTAACAAGATGTGGCATATAAATAAATATACAATGGAATATTATTCAGCCACAAGAAAAAAGGAAATCCCTCCACTTTCAACAAATGAATGACCTTGAGGGCATTATTTAAATGAGATAAGTCAGACAGAAAAGAATACTGTCTGATCTCACTTATATGTGGAATCTACAAAGGAAGCCAAATTCATAAAACAAGTTACCAGGGGCTGGGGTGGAGTGGTGGTGAGGAAATTGAGGAGATGTTGCTTAGGGGGATAATATTGCAACTAGTAGATAAATTAGTTCTGGAGATCTAATGCACAGCATAAGGATTCTAGTTAACAATACTCTATTACAAACTTTAAAGTTGCTAAAAGGCTAGAACTTAATTGTTCTTACCACACACACACACACACACAAAGATAATTATGTAACATGATAGAACTGTTAGCTAACACTATAGTGGTCATCACATTGCAATATATAAATGTATCAAATCAACATGCTGTACACCTTAAACTTACACAATGCTGTATGAAAATTATGTCTCAATTTTTAGAAAGTATTCAAGGACAACAAGCAGACAACAAGCATAAATAGAGATCATCCTGGGAAAACTGAAATTACCTTGGGCAATCCAAATTTTATAGTCAACCTACTAAATTGTATTCTACAGTTACAAAGTTTGTTTCAACCCTCTAGAATAATTTTCAAATTAATTTATGGTATATCTAATGATCACTTCTAACTTAGAATTTACCAGGAAGAATAACTTATACTTTGATATAAGTCTTACCATGATAAAAATTAAAATTAACACATATGATTACTATATACCAGGTTATCCATAAGTGTTTGACTTATTTTAACTCATTTAATCCTCACAAAAATTTTATAATGTAGACATTGTTATTGTCTTCATTTTAGAGATGAATATACTGAAATATAATATTATATTTTAAACTTCAATAGTTTTAAATTTTGTTGTTTCAAAATTACTTTTAAGAATAACATTGATTTCCATTTCTGCCTATAAGGAGCTTGGAAGTTGCCATTCTATCCTAACCACAACTAAAAAGCTGAACAGACTAAAAAGTCAGCAACTCTTTTCAGGTGCTTAAGACACTAGAGGACACAGGGCAAATGGATGTCTCCAAGGTTGGAGAGACAGACAGGTGAATACAGAAAGTCACATGTACCTGTGCAGAAACTCAAGAGTAGACACCACCACAGGAAACAGAGCTGAAGTTGGAAAACCAACAAATTATTGGAATCTCCATGTGAAAAAGTCTGGTATTTAAGTATTCCAAGGGGATCCAGTCATAGGAGAGGCATCCACAATATTATGAGATTTATCTCCAGTACCTCGACTATGTTCCCACACTAAATATCCTAAATAAACCATTTCGAAATACTCCAGAGCACTGTCCTCTTAACAAGGCCTTTACTGGTGTAAAAATAATTTAGCAAAGCTTAACCTGCTGGAGTATTACACAAAGAGTAACTGACCTAGGGAAAGAGAAATACCTAATTCAAGACAGCTTTAGCCTTCCACATAGAAGGGACATACCCTACTCCAACCAGTACTAGTTATATGGTCTTACCCAAAAGGGTGGCAATAAACTGATAGATACTTGTGAAGTTCACAGTCCAGAGGCACAGGCTCACTAAAAGACTGAGGCCTAATCATAAGACTATAGAACATGTTTCCTCCTTACCACCACACTACTAAAAGTCTATTTATAGCTGTTACTTTTACCTGGTACATCATGTCTGGCTATCAGGAAAATATTACAAGGCATGCCAAAAGGCAAAAAACACAATTTGAAGAGAAAAACCAAGCATCAGAACCAGACATGACAGGGATGTTGATACCATCAAACTGGAAATATAAAACAACAATAATTACTATCCCAAGGGCTCTATAGATAAAATAGACAGCATACAAGAACCAAGGAGCAATGTAAGCTGAGAGAAAGAGCCAACAAGAAAGGCTAGAGATAAAAAAATGCTGTAACAAAAATGAAGAATGCTCGTGAGTATATTGCACAGTGCTGAGTTGTTAAAAAGTAAAATTCAACAGAGTGAATTTGAAGCTCTAAATAGCTCTGTTAAACAATTCACAAATTGAGCAGCATCCCAACAAGCAATGAGAAGGGTGCTTTGAGGGGTTATACAAAATGGAGGGATTCGTAAAAAGAATGGTGGGACAAGGAAGCTATCAACAAAAGAAAAGAAAGGGTTATGTTTAGACCCAGGCATCTTCTTTTGGGTGGAAGGGAATGGCAAGGGTTTTTATCATGCACATTGCCTCTTCTTTCTATGGGGGATGGAGAGGGCTCATGTGACAGATTATCTTACTACTACTTGACCAGAAAATTCCAGACTGGTTGGTTAAGACTATATTTCTAGGAAAAGTCAAAACAGCAATTTGATCAGGTGCTAAAATCTTGGTTTGATATCATGGGCATTAGCACAAGAGACACTGTTTTGGGCCTTTGGTTTTCTCTTTAACAGTGGAAAGAATCCCTGAGTTTTAGGATATATCAATAGAATCCTAAGAAATTAAATCAAAGAGAGCAAAGACTGAATAAAGAAAAATCCCACAAAAAAAGCAACAGAAAAGAGTGTGTTATGAAATTAAAGGGGCCTGTTTGCCTGCACAAATCAGAGCCCAATAAGATACAAACAGGATTTTGCAGCAAAGAAAGTAAGGGTTTATTTTCAGAAAGTGACAGGTGACAGGTGAGCTAATGCTGAAAGGCCTGGCTCCCCGATGGCTTCCAGGGAATAGGTTATATGGGGGGAAATTATTAATCACAGTGACTAAGGGAGTTAGGGTCCTGGTCTGGTTTTGATCTCTACTGATTGGTCAGTGCCAGGGTGGTGGGGGGCATTGGTCAGTGCATCTGGTCCTGATGTAAACCATGGTGTCACTTCATCTGGTTTAGCCACTTTTCTGCGCCTGAAGCTGAAACACAACTGAGGCCTAGATGTTATCTCTAGCTTGACCAAAAACTTTCTCTCTGTGTTCAACAGACCTGAGGCTTTTGATATAATAGTTAGACAGACATGAGCAGGGTAGGAACAATAGGCTAGGTATAGAAGGTCACCAGAGCTATAAGCCCCAGTTGCCTAGCCACAAATAATTTTAAGGTGGGACACTGCCCCCAAGGTGACCTTTTCTCCCCTAGAATATTGCTGTCATGTGGTTTAGAGCCCCCTGACCTTTCAAATCACAGATCATGTGGTTTGAACTGTCTCCTGACCTTTCCTCCCCTAGCATGTCTCTAGTCATGCAGTAGGTCCCTTAGAGGACGAACAAGGGGGGAATCAGAGAAAAGTCTCATATAACTCTCATATAAGCCCTTGAATGACTCCTCCTTAAGCATTAAGCCCTAAAGACAATGAGGGTCTGACTCCCATCAAATAATCTTAGGTGCAAAGCCTCATATCTGTTAACTGCAGAGATAGAGTTTTGGTCAAACTAGAGTTAACATCTAGGCCTCAGTTGTGTTTTAACTTCAGGCCCAGAAAAGCAGCAACGCCAGAAGTGACACCATGGCTGACATCAGGACCAGCTGTGATGAATAATGATCCACTGTCCTGGCACTGATCTAATCAGTGAAGACCAGACCCTGAGAAGACACACCTGGAAAGTTGATTAATATTCTATTGAGATCCTCCCAAGACCTCCAGATAAAAGCACTTAAGAGAAAGGAGCCAGCACTATACTCTCTCTCTCTCTCAAGCATGCCCACATCTTTCCCTTTCTTCTCCCCCCAGGTGCATTTTCTTTGTCTTTCTCTCTCTTTTTTTTTGTTTTTTGTTAATCCCCACCTGAGGATATATTTTTCCCCATTGCTTTTAAGAGAGAGTAAAAGGGAGGGAGGGGAAGAGAGAGAGAGAGAGAGAAACTTCGATGTGAGAGATGTGAAAGAGACACGTTGACTAGTTGCTACCAGTTGCCTCCTGTATTCGCCTGGACCTGGGGTGGGGAGTGAATCTCCAACTCAAGTACTTGCCCTTGCCTGAGAACTGAACCTGACACCCTTCAGTGAGGAGGCTGATGCTGTAACCACGTAGCAACACGGGCAGGGCTTCTTTGCCTTTCTCTTAATCTGCAAGGGCCCTCTTTTGCCTCTGTAACTTGTTTCCTGAGCCCAAGTAGCCCAGCTGGCCCACTTCTCCCACAGCTCACTTCTATCTCTGTAACTATCTAAATAAACTTTTGTATATTTGAGTCTTGGCTCTGAATTTTTTCTTAGCCAAAACTGAAGGATCGAGGTTGAACATGCTGGTGTCATTTGCCATTAACACTTTGTTCTTAAGATTATTTGATACAGATGAGAACCTCATTGTTCTGAAGGTTTATTGATTAAGGGAGTGGTCGTGAATGGGAGAAGGAGGCAGGTGAGTCAGGGTGCTGGATGAGGCCAGTTTGAATAAAAAAGAAAAAAGGAGAAAAGGTCATATTAAAGAAGTGAAGTTTCTAAGCTGATACAGATATCCAAAAACTAGGGAACAACTACAAAAGTTTTAAAATTCATGTACTAAGAATAACAAGAGAGAATCGTAAACCTAAACCTAGCCCTCACTCTAGCCTTAATAATTACACTAACACCTAATTTAGCCCTAACCCTAGCCATATACCTAGCCCTAATACAACTCTAGATCTAAATTTAGCCCCAACGCTAACCCAAACACTGATCTTAACCCTGACTTTAGCACTAGATTTAACGTTAAACCTAGCTCTAGCACTAGTCCTAACTCAAACCCTATCAAAAAAAAAAAAAAAAAAAAGGGGGAAATGAAAAAGAAAAAATAAAGGAAGAAAAAACGAGAAAGAAACAGAAGAAATATTTGAAATAATAATGACTGAAAACTTTCCCAAATTAATGTCAGACACCAAATCACAGATCCAGGAAGTTCAGAAAACACCAACCAGAATAAATACAAACAAAAACAAAACAAACAAACAAATTCACCAAGACATATCATTTTCAAACTACAGAAAATCAAGAAGAAAGAAAAAAATCAAGAAAGAAGTCAGGGGGAAAAAACACCTTACCTATAGAGAAACAAAATATGAATTACACGCAACTTCTCCTCAGAAACCAAGCAAGCAAGAAAAGAGCGGAGTGAAATATTTAAAGCTGTGAGAAAAAAACACATCCTAGAATTCTGTACCCTGAAAAATTATTCTTCAAAAGTGTAAGAGAAATAAAGAATCTCTTGAAAATTGAGAATGTTTGTTGCCAGTAGATCTACATTGTAAGAATGCTAAAAGAAATTCTTTAGAAAGCACAAAAATAATATAATTCAAAATCTTGGATCTATATAGAGGAAGAGAACATAAAAAAAAAAAAAAGAGTAAAATAAAAACTTTTCTTTCTCTTATTCTTAATTGATCTAATATATAACATTTTGTTCTAAATACCAACAATATATTTGATTATGTATGCTTATATATAGCTTATGTAACTATTTACTTATGCTTTTATATAACTGAAATATATAACAGCAATGGGTCAAGGTATGGAAAGGAGAAATTGGGATTATTTTGTAATTCACTAGCTGTAAAGAGGTTTAATGTTATTTGCAAGTGAATTTAGATTAGCTGCAAATGTACATTGCAAACTCTAGGGAAACCACTAAAAAAAGTAAAAAATTAGCATAACAAATATGTAAAGAAAGGATATAAAATGGAATCCTATAACATGCTCAGTTAAAACCAAAAAAGGCACAAAAAGAATGGAAGGCAAAAATAGGAACAAAGAACAAGGGCAACAAATAGAAAACAGTAACAGATATGGTAGATATAAATCCAACTATTTCAGTAATTACTTTGAACTAATTGGTGCATTTAGTTAATAGTCTAAATGCACCAATTAAAAGACAGAGTTTGTCAGAGCAGATTAAAAAAACAAGACTGAAATACATGTTGTCTAACAAAAATAAAGAAACATATAGATTAAAAGTAAATGGATGAAGAAATATATACTATTCTAACACTAATCAAACAGGAGTAGCTATGTATTAATTTGAGACAGATGAGACTTTAAATCAAGGAAAGTTTTCAGGAATAAAAATGGGCATTATAATGATAAAGGGATCAATTCTACAACAAGACATAATAATTCTCATTGAGTATAAGCCTAATAACACAGTGTCAAACTATGTGGGGCAAAACTAATAGAATTGCAAATAGAAGTAGATAAATCGACTATCATATTTGGAGATTTCAATACTCCTCTATCAAAAATGGGCAGATCACACAGGCAGAAAAGCAGTAAGGACATAGTTAAACTCAACACCATTAATCGACTAGATGTAATTGAATTATAGTCAATACTCTATAGATAGACTACTTCATGCAACAACAGCAGAAAACAAATTCATCTCAAGCTCACACAGGAGACTCACCAAATTGACTACATTCTTGGCTGTAAAGCACATTTTAAACAAAATTACATGAATAAAAATAAAACACTGTATGCTCTCAGATCACAATAAAATTAAATTAAAAACCAATAACATATAGCTGGAAATTTCCCACATATGTGGAGATTAAACAATACACTTTAAATAAAGTCTGGGTCAAGAAAAAATCTCAAGAGAATCTAAATAAAAATGAACACATGTGAGATGCAACGAAAGCAGTGAAAGGGATATTTATACCACTGAATGCATATATTGTAAAAAAAAAAAATCTTAAATCAATAACCTAAGTTTCCACCTTTGGAAACTAAAACAACAACAGAAAATTTAATCCAAAATAAGCAGAACATCAATAGTAATTAGAGCAGAAATAAATGAAATCGAAAACAAGAAATCAATAGAGAAAATCAATAAAACCAAAAGAGGTTTTTTAAAAAGGTTAATAAAATTGATATACCTCTTTCCAGGCTAACTAAATAAACAAGAAAGAGGATACCAATTACTAATATCAAAAATTAAAGAAAGGACGTTACTACAGATCATATAGACATAACAAAAATGATAAAGGAATACTATGAACAACTGTATGCCCACATAGTTGACAATCAAGATGATATGGATCAGTTCTTGAAAAACACAATATGCCAAAACTCAAAAAAGAATAAATATACAATCTGAATAGGACTATATCTATCAAAGAAATTTAATCTATAATTAGAATCCATCCAAAACAGAAAGCACCAAGCCTAGATTGGTTCATCGTTAAGTTCTATCAAACATTTAGGGTCTGTTTGATACACAAATTTTCTACAATCTCTTTTAGAGGATAGACACAGAAGAGATACTTCCTATTTCATTCTAGGAGATCAAATTACCTTAATACCAAAACCAGAAAAAGACATTGCAAGAAAAGAAAATTATAAACACAGATCCCTCATGAATATAGATGCAAAATTCTTCAACAAAATACTATGAAATCACACGTCCGGTGATGGCGCAGCGGCAGAGGCAGGCCGAGCGCAAGACCGCGGCTCTGGCCGCTGCCTCGGAGCGGAACTGGGGCCCGAGGAAGGCAGGTCTTGTTATTGTCCCCAAGGCGTTCATTGCGCGCCGGCGGCAGCTCAGGAAGGACCTGGAAGTTGGGATCTGGAAGACTGAGCATGATGTGGGGGTGGAAGCCAGCACCAGCCTGCCCAAGAAGACCCCACATGGCGGAGGCAGCCTCTTCCTCCTCCACCCAGACGTCTCCCTAAGGACACGGCCCCTGCCCCGTGTTCAGACCTCTACAGGGGACTCCGCAGGCAGCACCACGGGTAAAGGAGCCCTGGTCCCCAGAGCTTTGGGTTGCAGCACAACCCTGAATGGGGGGGGGCCCGGCTGAGAGCCGGCGGCTGAAGCCCCCTAGCCGTGCGGCACTGCCCGGGAGCCAGGAACCCGGCGGGGTCCCTGCGGAATGTTCACCAACTTTCTGTACCGCTCCGCTCCCCCCGCGCCCCAGCTTCTTTGTCCACTGGTTTAGCGGGAGCAATAAAGCTGGCTTTGTCATTACAAACAACAACAACAACAAAACCCTCTATCAAATCAAATGCAACAGTGTAGAAAAATGCACCATGACCAAGTGGAATATATTCCAAGTGTGCAAGGCTGGTTCAACATTTAAAAATCAATTAGCACAATCCGTCACATCAACAGGCTAAAAAAAAATCACATAATTATATTAATATATGCTGAGAAAACATATGACAAAATTCAATGTGTTCATAATAAAAATTCTCAGAAAAACCAAAATGGAGAGGAGCGTTCTAAACTTTATTAAGGATGTCTACCAATATCCTACAGTTAACCTCGTACTTAATAGTGAGAAAACTGATGCTTTTCCTCTCAGAGCATGTGCAAAACAAGGGTGTCCTATCCCACTACTTCTCAACATTGTAATGGAAGTTCTAGCTAATGTAATGAAACAAGAAAAAAAAGGTATACATACTGAGAAGGAAGAATTAAAACTGTCTTTGTTTTTAGGTGACAAGATTGTTTATGCAGAAAATCCAAAGGAGTCTACAGCAACAACAAAAAGACTAGAACTAATAAGTGATTCTCGCAAGGTTGTAGGGTACATGGTTAAATACAAGTTATTCATTATCTTATATACAACCAATGAAAAGGCGGAATTTGAAATTAAACCACAAAAGCACTTATATTAACACCCCCAAAATAAAATATTTAGTTATGAATCTAACAAAATATGTATAAGAGCTATATAAGGAAGACTTATAAAACTGATGAATGAAAAAACCCCACTAAATCATGGAGAAATATTTTATATTTATAAATAGGAAGATTCAATATTGTCAAGATGTCAGTTCTTCACAACTTGATTTATAAATTCAATGCAATCCCAATAAAAGTCCCAGCAAGTTATTTTGTAGATATTGACAAACTGATTCTGAAATTTATGTGGAGAGGCAACAGACCCCAAATATACAACAGAATATTGAAGGAGAAGAACAAAGTTGAACAACAGTCAACTATCCAACTTGAAGACTTAGTATAAAGCCATAAAAATCAAGGCTATGCGATATTGGCAAAAGAATAAATAGACCAATGAAACAGACTAGAGAGCTCAGAAATAGGCCCACTTATAAATTCAACTGATCTTTGACCAAGGAGAAAAGCAATACGATGGAGGAAAGACAGTCTTTCCATAAACGGTACTGGAACATCTGGACCTCCACATGAAAAATTAACTAAATAAATTTATACACAGAATTTATACCTTTCACAAAAATTCACTAGAAACGAATCGCAGACCTAGATGTAAACCAGAAAATTATAAAATTTCTAGAAGATAACAGGGGTAAACCTAGATGACCTTGTTATTGTTATGACCTTTTGGATAAAATAAATAACTGGCAAACTAGACTTCATTAAAGTTAAAATTTTCTGTGAAGGTACATGGGAAATTTCCCTTAACTTGACTGGGAACTTAGACTGCTCTAAAAATTAAAGCCTTAATAAAAATTACATATTTTAATTATAAATTATTCAAAATAGAAAAGAATATAATAAATATTTAGCAATCAGCCAAAATCTAATCATCTGAAGCAATTATTGTTAATAAAAATGAATATTATATAATGTGCATCATATTTAAATGTAGAGGTATAAATAGATAATTTTATAATCAGACTATGTTATTTTTAAAATATAATTTCAACTTCAATTATTATTGCATTTAACAGAATTTAAAATCTGAAGTTAAACTGATGGAATTTTTGAACTGTAGATAAAATTTATCATCACAAAGATATAATTTCTCAAATTATCTATCAGACAACTGTCTTTCTTCTTTTATCCCATCATTTCCAATCATGCATCTTTAGTTGGTTGGCTTTTTAACATCAAGTAATTTATTTCTTTTTTTCCAGAAAAGGCTCATGAATTGTATATTCTCTGAATAAGCTTTTGTTGCTGCTTTTTAAAGAGTTATAAAGTGTGTTCCTGTTGCCCAAGTTATTTGATAACTTAGTTGTATGTAATAATCTTTAGTTATACTTTATTTCCCATTGAATGTTGTTAACATTTGTTTCCTTTTCATCTGATGTCTTCCAGCACTGGGTTAGGTTTAGTAGCACTCTGGGACCAGTCTCACTCTACACCTTTTATTATTGATACACATATATATATGTGCACACACATTATTTTTGACTGAAGAATTTTTTATTTACCTCAGTATTTTTCTTAGTGTAGATTGTTGTGGACAATTCCTGGACATCCTTTAGATCTGCAATTCATACTCCTTATTTTGCTTGATTATACTTTGAAGCTGTTTTCTTTTGCCTTTGTTGATTTCCCTACTTTGGGGACACTAATTGAGGAACCCTGGGGTTAAGTATACCTATTCACTTTTTTAAAAAATTTTATTTTTGTTTAAAATATTACAGATGTCCCTTTTTCTCCCCAATGACCCGTTCCACCCCATCCCGTCCCCCTCCCCAGTCCTTCTCCCCACCATTGTCCATGTCCTTGGGTTGTGCATATATGCATATAAATTTTTTGGTTACTCTCTCCCCCTCCTCCCACCCAACCTCCTCCATCCTTCTGACATTTGTCAGTCTCATCTATGCTTCCATGTCATTGAATCTATTCTGTTCATCAGTTTATTAAGTTCTTTAGATTCCACGTATAAGTGAGATCATGTGATGTTTGTCTTTTGCTGCCTGGCTTATTTCACTTAGCATAATATTCTCCAGGTCCATCCATACTCTTATTACAAATTTCTCCAAATTGGGGTGGAAAGAATAGTACTAGGGAATAATCTTAGGGATTTTAGTTGTCTTTTTCCCTCAATACTGATAAACCAATTTCAGTATTCTATTGTATTTTAGTATTCCATTTCAGTACTCATTAATTCTATTTTACAGAATGACTAATGTTATTTATTTTTCTGTTAACAATATATTAATTTACAAAGAGTATATGATCTTATTCATTAAATAAGTATGTAAAATAGTACATAGACATAGGGTGTGATAGTAACAGAAATATAAAAATAGATGAACAGAGATAGAAATGTACATATGTGATATTATTTGATATTTCTTGATTTGCAATGAAATATTCTTACCTAAAAGAGCTAATTTTGAGCTTTTTTCAGAAAAAAATTTACCCATATCCCTAAAAGTATAAAATTTTTTACAGTTACCACTTGTGTTATGCACTGGGATGCATATGACAAAACAGTAATTTCATTAAAAAACAATAACTGTTATCCTTTGGTGTCTTGAATGATTGTGGTTATCACTGTGGGTAAAGAGCAATAAAACTTTGTAAACAGAAATAATAATACCCACAGGTGCCTCACATATTTGGTTCTCATTTGAATTTCTCAAATTACTTAATGATACGTTATTTCAAAATTGCCTTGTTTTTCAGATCTCAACTGAGATATCACTGAGATATGTTTTTATTTTACTGCTTTGTCTCCGATTTATTGTTCTGCTCAAGCTAGCCCAATGAAATCTCAATTCAAGGCATTTTCTTCTTAGCCATAGTTTATTGAAATGTCAACTAGTAGCAGAGTTTTCCTTTCCCTGGATTTTTGATACTCAGAGTGATCTTAGCTTTTACATGATACTTGAATAATGCTGCCAATCCCCTGATCAGTTGTTCACATCAGCTATTTAGCCCCAATTTGTAACACTTGGAAGTCTCAAAGATTCTCCTCAGGTTCTGCTTCTGCATTCCTAGAGTTATAAATATTAAGTTGTACTTCCCCAAAGCAAAAGTATATTCAACAAGATATTTGCTGAAATCAAGAGTCTCTGAGCCTCATTTTAAAACACTAGAATTAAGACCACAAAATGTATGACATATGAAAAGTAAGAGAAACAAGAATTCAGAATTTTTAAAATAAAATTAAAATAGATCCATTGGTTGAAAGGAACCCTGAGTAATGCAACAGAACATTTCACATGAGGCTGATGTTGAATTCTATTTTTTAAGACAAATGAGAGGCCTCTTGGATTTTGACATTGTAATGACTACCTTTGAATTTCATTTGTATAGCCTTCCACAGATTTTAAACTTTTAGGCAAGTAAAATTTAAAAAACTAATTCTATATGGTAAGTTACATCTATGTATTTCAATTACATAATAATATTGTTTGCATAGTAAACATCAACCTAACCATAAAAAATTATTTCTGCTGAAAGTCCTAGCTAATATAATTACAGCATCATACTAAAATTTTGTAATTATTTTAAATAAGGAAGAATCAGTTTTAATTCCAAATAGAGTTTCTTGATCATATCCATTTTCCTCAAAGAACATAACAAGATAGACCATCCTGTAGGCTATAGGACTATGGCATTATAATAGAGCAGCTTTGAATCTTACTAGCCTTCTTTGAACTATTATGGATTTTTACCTTATTCAACTTATAAAGGAAAAACTTGACTATGTTTTGTAATTTTTTTATGTAGCCTTTGAAAGAAAGCAGACTGTTGACTTTGAAGGTTCCCAGACATAGATGCAGAGTCTAAAAGGTCTCTGAATTTAAATTCCAAAGTGTGCACACTGTGCTGCACAGATAGTAAACCACAATATACTATCATCAAGCCTCCTGAGGAAAGTCAGATCATTACTCTCAGGAACTCGAACTCGCCAATACCAGAGCTACAATCTTAATAAGGCCTGTTCAACAGGAGTATCTCCCTAGGCTATCACATTTATTTTACTTTTCTCACACTCAGCAGGGAGAAATCTTTAGTGTTACTCTTGTCTCAAATCAAATCCAGATGTTCTAAGAATCTATAAGTTAGGAAAACACACACACACAGAATGCAAAAAAAAAAAAAGAAAAGAAAAAGAAAATACAAAAAGATAATCAAGAACTCAGCTGACTAAACTCGCAATTTGGCTCCAAGTCAACAGTTGCAACAGCAAAGAGAAAGCTCATGTGTAATACCAACAATCAGGGCCAAAGAGGGTCACACTAGATCTGGACAGTCCGAAGAAAAACGGTGGAGCTGAAGGAGGATGAGTCATGACCTTTATTCTGCAGACTGCGGGTCTGAACATGAGAAACAAACCATCTCTTCCCAGTGGGGGTCAGCCAGGCATACATGGGGGACAAATCACATGCCGGGAGACAAAACCCACCTTTGGAGGACATAACCAAACATCAGAAAGTCCCAGGCCAGTCTTATAGGACCCACAACAATAGTGGCTTTCAGCCAAGGATGGGTTAGACATTAGTCAGCTAACATAACGTCTGTTATGACTATGCTATCTCATGTTTACATAAGTGAGGCCTTCTGCTGGGAGAAGGTGGCGAGAAAGCCTAAATGTTTTCACTTTCCCCGCATCATATATTACTGAAAACACATAAGCAATAGGGACTTTAAAGTAAGAAAATTAATACATGTTAGATGTAATAAACTTATTTTAAAAGTTTAATACTTATGCATTGCCAGGTGAATTGAATCTAATTCTTGGTAGGATTAATGTTTAAGGACCTCCAAAATTTGGCAATAACCTTTTCCAGTCTCATTATACCAAAATGTTTTATAAAATGTTCCATCCAAATATCTCTATTGCCAGCAAAAGTCATGTTATATCGAATGAGTCTGAGATACCTAATATACTTTTATCTTTAAAAATAGTGCATTTTGTTTTAATAGGAAAAAACAATCTTACTTATCACTGAATTAAATGCATATTCCCAGAAATGTACCATCTTAACTTTGTAGCTCAAGTTAATTTCCAGTGCACTGTCTCATGTACTTGAGGATATTAGCATTCCAGTGTAAGAAGCTAGTGAAAGAGCTAAAGCCTCAGGTTCTAGTCTTAGCCTGCCATTTATTAGTTATGTGACACTGGGTGAACCTTTCGTATCATTCTTGCAATCAGTTCCCATCTGAAAATTGAAATGATATTACACTAGTGAATTTCATTCCCCCCCCCCTTTTTTTTTAGCTTATGACATTGGTATGTATAACAGATAAATGTGTGTCTTTTCTGGTAGAAGAGGCCAAGAGTGTCATACCGGAAGATCTGTGCTACAAGGTTTAAAAATCACAGGACTGGATGATATGAGTCCCCTACTCCTTCTCTTCTGGTTATACTTTTACAGTATTGTCATTGCCTTTTCTCATTATGTTGAAATATTTGCACACTTCCTGAAACCAGTATAAATACCCCATATCTCTATGTTTTCCCACCACCTTGCTTTTGGACTGAATTTGTTCTACACATAGTGCTCTCGCATTTGTTCTTTTTTTTAAAAAAAAAATTCTCTTTATTGTTGAAAGTATTACAGATGTCTAATTTTCCCCCCAATTGACCCCCTCCACCCCGCACCCACCCCCACCTCTGAAGGCCTTCACTACACTATTGTTTGTGTCCATGGGTTATGCATATATGCATATAAGTTCTTTGGTTAATCTCTCTTCACCCACTCCCTCACCCCCACCTACCCTCTGAGATTCATCAGTCTGTTCCATGTTTCTATGTCTTAAAATTCTGTGTACCTCTCATTGTTCTCATTAATGTTATTATCTCTTGAAAGATTTTAGTTTTCCCTGTCAGAAGAAATTATTCTCTCAACTTACAAAAGACTTTTTTCATTTGATTTGTATTAAATTTATTGTGGTGACACTGGTTAATATGATCATATCGGTTTCAGGTATGGGTTTCTATGTTACAAGATCTGTATATTGCACTTCGTGCTTAACACCCAAAGTCAAATCTTCTCCCATCACCATATATTAGGCCCCCTTCAACACCCACCCCCTTCCCTCTGTCAACCACCATGCTGCTATTTGTGTCCGTTAGTTTCAGTTTTATATCCCACATATGAGTGAACTCATATAGTTCTTAACTTTTTCTGACTGATTTATTTCACTTAAACATAACAGTCTCAAGGTCCATCCATGTTGTTGCAAATTACACTATTCTATCCTTTCTTATTGTTGAGTAGTATTCCATAGTGTACTTGTACCACATCTTGTTGTTTTCAGGGGGACAAAATACTTTTTGTTTTTTCTATTTCATTGTCTTGAGTACCTATTTGTTTTCTAATCTGCTAGGTAGTAAACTTCTTTACTAACAGAACCACCCTTTATTTATTTGTAGCAGGAAATAGTACATTGCTGCTCTTTATGCACCCTCCCCAAATTGTAAGATCTAACAGAAATAAATGTTGTACATCCCAGAAGACTAAACAAAAGTCCTTTATAGTCAATATAATTGTTTTAATTTAATGTAGGTTAGGTCTGCAATGAATCATGCTCTCTACAGTAAACTAAGGCTCACGTGCCTGAGATTTGCTTCAGGGGCAGGCCCGGGCCAAAGAGTGCATTTGAGCAAATGGCAAAGAGATGGTGGATGTAGGCCTGTTACAGGGCACACACTGGCGGAATCAAGTGTAGGCTGAAGTTTAGCCTCTCCCTGCTCTTTCAGCTGATGTTTGTAAAACTTGCACAACTTTGTGTGTTGACCTCAAATGCTTCCCTTGCAACCAGGGGGAAATTTAATGGGTAGAGAGTGAACTTGAATTAGCACCCTAGGTTTTCTATTTCAAGAGAACTTTTTAGAGCTTTCAAATAAAGCTTGTGGTCTTCAGTTTGCAAACACATTGATGGTACAGTTGGGGTAGGGATGTGATACTGCCTTCAGTTGCAGGGAAAGGAAAGAAGAGAACTGAATTGCTGGATGGGGCAAGTTGAAAGAGGATAATTGAGGCGAGCAGCCATTAGTGAGGAAATAGCAAAGGAATGTGATAGCGTTTTCTAGAAGGACCTAGTTTTCAGCCTGTAATACCAAAAATTATTCCCATTCATGACTGCTCTAATAATTTTTACTCTGCTTTGCTATAAATGAACTTTGTATTCTTGTACTGGAACTAAGTATAAGATACAACAGCATTTTGGACAAGATACAACAAAGTACAAGATACAACAGTATTTTGTCCTAGAAACTTTGTGAAGCAGGACTCATGTAGGTAATGTAATGCCCTGTTAGAAACAGGGTGAGCTACACATATCCTCACTCCTATGACTAATCTGCACAGTTATTTGCATAGACTTGGAGACGCAAAGGCCAAAAGTAGCAGAGATGAGTCCATTGGACAAAAAGGAGATGCTACCTTGAACAACTCTCCTTTGTGTCATATTTTTGGTATACTTCTATTCATCTTTCAAACCCAGTAAAAATGTTGTTAAATACTTATTAATCCATTTCTAAAATTTTCAAAGAAAAAAATGAGAGTATTTCTCCACTTACTATGAGGAGGTAGTATTAGAAAGGGCATTTAATCCCTATTCCATAAGAAAAATGAAGTGATACAGCCACTAACAAGCCTACTGTCCCTTTTGGAGCTACAGTTACGTACTGCATAACATTTCAGTCAACAATGGACTCTGTATATGATGGTGATCCCCTAAAATTGTAATGGAGCTGCCCTAGCTAGTTTGGCTCTGTGGTTAGAGTGTTGGCCGGTGGACTGAAGGCACATACTTTGGTTGCGAGCTCAACCTCCAACCCCAAAGGGATTGAGTGCAGCAGGCAACCAATCAATGTTTCTCTCACATCTCTCTCTCTCTCTCTCTCTCTCTCTCTCTCTCTCTCTCTCTCTCTCTCTCTTTCTCTCTCTCTCTCCCACTCTTGCTGAGAGGCAATGGAAAAAATATCCTCAGGTGAAGATTTAAAAAAAAAAATTGTAATGGAGCTGAAAAGTTCCTATCACCTAGTGATGTCATAGCCATCTTAACATCTTAGCACAATGCGTAACTCACATGTTTGTAGTGATGTTAGTGTAAACAATCTTACTGCACTGCCGGTCATATAAAATTATAGCACATACAATTACACAAAGTATAGAATAGTTGATAATGATAACAATTATGTTTATGTATTTACTATAACAACTATGTTTATGTATTTACTATAATATACTTTTAATCATTATTTTAGAGTAAAAATTTTCTAATTATTAAAAAATGTTTGCTGTAAAAATAATATGCTGAATTATGCCAGCAGCAGCCTCATAAATCTCGTGTTTACTGCATGTCTTGATTGCATCATTTATCATGTGCTTGATTTAATCTCATGTTGTTTTGTACAGTAACATATTGTATATGGGTTTGTAGATTAGGAACAATAGGCTATACCACATGGCCTACAAGTGTACTAGGTTATACCATCTAGGTTTGTGTAAGTACACTCTGTGATGTTCACACAATGATTAAATTTCCTAACAACTAATTTCTCAGAATATATCTCCATCATTAAATGGGATGGGACTGTATATTACTTTGTTTTGTTTTAGATTTACTTATTTAAAAATGTGTGGCTTCCTCTTCTCTTTCTGGACCCATAAGGAAATTACATTTGAGTCAAGACAAAAGGCTTATATTCAGGAAACTAAGCTAGAAGTCCATCTTTCTATGTCCCAGTTCTCTGAGATTCATGAGGGCAAAGGCTGGTGTACACTTTGCAGATCCTATATCTCTATTGGTGGAAGCCAAAGTCAGACATTGGGGAAGTGGGGTAGGAAGTCTGATCCTGGCTGCAGTTCTAAGCTATGATATGCAACCCACTTTTAGCAAATAAGTCATCAAATTGATTTCACTCTGACTGCCTACTCATGGGTGTGTTACTTAGCAAGTATTTAATACAAATTTATTGGATTATTAAATGACGGATGTCAATCATTCCAACTCTTCAGAGCAGCTTATAGAAAACAATCTTAGAGGCAGCTTTTCTGATTTTCCAACCTAATTTTTATTCAACGTTATGGTGTTCCATTAATCACACTAACCTCATAGAATTAAATAAAAGAAATATCTTCTAATGCCTTCTGTTTTCTTTCCTAAGCATGAGCCCAGTAAGCAGTCCTTTCTGTAATCAAAGGAACTTAGTTACTTGATAAACTGTCTTAAGCTTCTTCTTTTAGTAGAACTTATTTGCTACTGGGTTTGCTAATTTCTTTAGATGTTATGGATACAGTATATATTAGCAACTCTCCTATAGCTCCAAATAAATCACTTACTTATACCATATAACATTACCTTCAGTAAGATTTCGGAATTGCCAAATATATATATATATATATTATATTTTGTGTTATATATAAAAAATAAAGTACAAGATACCTTAGAACATTAAAAATAAAGCAAAACAGTTATTTGATAATAATATATATGTATAGAACTTATTTACCCTTAACAAAAGATTATAAATAAAACAATTATTCATCTTTGCTATATTTCCTTTTCTGAATGATAATCATTCAACATTTTATGGTCATTACTCGATTATGACCATATTTGTGAGGTTTCCCTTAAGTCTTCTAAATTTGATGTTGAGTTTAAACCATGACACCACTTCAACATGCTGACTCAATCCAGATAACATTCCAATGTCAGGAATCACTTTGGCAGTGTTTTGACTATTGCTTCTTCTCAGTTGCATTCTCTGTCTAAAGTTCTTTTGTTTGTCAATCCAATCTTTTCAACTTTTACTTTGTAGCAATAGCTGATTGCTCTTATAAAAAAAAAAAAAATCATGTCACAATAACAATGCACTAACCTGGCTGATGGTTGCATATGAAGAGCTGTTGGAACTGAAACAATCTTGCTGTGGAATACAAGTGTTAATAAATTAGTTTAAAATAGGTGAAAATATCTTCATGTTAGTTCTACTTTCTCTTTCACAAAGTAATGTTTCCTGTTATCTTTCTAGCTGATGCATCATTTAGTAAATGGATTAGCTGCAAGGTAATCTGCATTTCCACCAACACTTAACTATGATGAACAACGTCAGACATCACAAGAAAGGTTCTTTGTAAAATGAAGGAGTAAAATAAATTTTATTCATGTTTGACAAAGCATGGATGATAATTTCTATTCTTACCAACAATAACAATTATTATTATAAGAACTCCATTTTTGTACCTGTTTCTCTAGACATCATCCTGGGTGTGTTATGTAATCTAATTCTCACAACAACACAGTGAAAAAGAAATTATTTTCCTCAACTTACAGACAAGAAAATTCTGTAGAGAAAAAAAATAATTTTCTGATTTTTATACAGTCAGTAAATGGAATGATTACAGATTAAATGCTGTGTTTTAACAGCTGCTCTTTTCCTAAACAGTTTCCATAATTTTTTATTTTCATTTTTGTTTCTAAACCGTTCTGGCATTAGAACTGAGATGTTTCCTGTTTTGAGATGCAGTAAAAATTCCCACAGTAGGAGCAATGATGTACTCTATCAACAAAAGAGTACTTTAGGAAAAACTATTCTAGTTAACTTTGGATCTAGTGAGCTTGGCATCAGATGTTCTCTCCTACTGGCTAGATAGTCTCAGGTGTATCCTAATTCTTAGTTTGTAAAATACAGTTCCCATAACAGTAGCTCTAACATACTCAGCAAATTATTCAAATTGAACAGAAATAAACCCATCTCTAGCAGAGACACTTCAGCAGATATTCTAGGATGTGTTTCATGAGACTTCCTGTAGATCCATAAATTACACTTTGTAGGTGGCTATCAGCTCTACAGCTTGGTGATCTTGGCCACAAAGCTATACTTTTTTCTAAAAAAAAATTAAAGAGTTTCTGGAGAGTAGAAAGAGCAATATTCTGGTTCCTAATATGTAAGAGAAACCAAGCAAGAATCCTACCCACAGGACTAGTGCATAAGTCAGGTAAAAAGTATTTCAAAGGTTTTTTAGATTCGACACATTACTATTACCAATATAATAGTAATCATATTATAACATATAAATGTATCAAATTAATAAATTGTATACTTAAACTTATACAATGTTATATGTCAGTAATATCACAATGAAAATAAAAGAATTGTTTAGTTTTTTAGTGTTTCAAGGTAAGGATTTACATGTGCAAGAACATGAGAGGAATCAATTGAGATTCCAAGATGGTGGCAGATTAAGTGAAAGCTACACTGACACTCTCCTAGAACCAAACTGGAATTGCTAAAATATTAAAAAACCACCCTGAATAATCAACTGCAACTGAATACTAGCTGGGGAGCAGCCTCATAACCAATGACAAAAAATAAAGACCACATAGAGACTGGTGGGAAGTGAGGAGGAGCAAGAAGGCTAGCTGGGGTCTCCCAGGCAGCAGCTGAAATTCTGGAGGGATATCTCAGCTGTGGGAGGTTCCCACTGAGAATTCTGGGGTCTAAACCCCAAGCTGGGTTACCAAGTTATATTCTTCCTGAACTGAGAAAGATGCCCATATAACACCTAGTTGTGAAAAACAGTGGGGAGACCTGTCTGCCGGGAGAGATGGCTAGAAATGCAGGCACTCCCTTAAAGGGCCAGTGAACAAAATTTTTGTGTGCAGCCACTCACATTGGGCTCCAACAGAGGGAGGGCAGAATGGACTAGTGCTGTGAGAGGAGACTACGGGGTTGGGAGCTCTGGCAATGGAGCTTAGATTCCTGCACAAAATCATACCCCCAGACTGTAGCAGACATCTATCTTTGGCAGACCTTTGCCATCCAAGCAGCTTTTCCCTGGGGTGGGGGAAAAATTGTCCCACTTTATTGAAAAACCTCTCACCCCATCCTGTGGAGTTTATGACTTGCTGTGACATACAGGATGAAGCTCATTAAGAAATAAAATAACAATCATCCTGGAGGCAAAGGCAGAACTCTGGATGCTTTGAGATTTTTCCTGATCTGCTCTGGACCCGGGGCTAGAAAAAGCAGACCTTGGTGCACATTTTCAACCTTTTGAAACACACTCAGAAACAGCGGAGGGAGCCACAAATTGTGGATTACTGATAGCTCCAAACATGGTACTCAAGGCCAGTCACAAAGAGCATCTGGCATTGGCTTGCATCAGAAACTATCTAAAAGACTGGGAGTCCTAACAGATCTATTTAATAGATAGAAAAAAATCTGAAAAGGCAGCCAAAATGGAAAGACAAATAAAGAAGTCCCAAAGGAAATAACAAAAGGACTCTCTAGAAGAGCTAAATTAAAGGGAGATAAGCAATATATCAGATATAGTGTTCATAATAATGATTGTAAAGATGCTTGACAACTTCAGAAAAGATATGGAAACTATGAAGGAAATTAAGAATCACATAGCAGAAATAAAGAATACATTGAAAGGGATAAAGAGCAGATTAGTGGAAGCTGATAATCCAATATGTCAAATAGAAGACAAGGTAGGAAAAAATCACTGAATCAAAGAACAAAAAAAGAGACAATTTTATAAAGGAGAGTTTAAGGAAGCTGAGGGACAACATGAAGTGTAACAATATTTGCATTATAGGACTACAGAAGGTGAAGAAAGTGAGAAAGGGATAGAGAACTTATTTGAAGAAATAATGGCAGAATACTTCCCTAACCTGGTGAAAGAAAAAATCACACAAGTTCAAGAGACAAAGAGAATACCAAGCAAGAAGAACCCAAAGAGGCCCACGCCCAGACACATTAAAATTAAAATGCCCGAAATTCAAGACAAAGAGATATTAAAGACAACAAGAGAAACACAATTTGTTACCTACAAAGGAGGTCCTCTAAAACTGTCAGCTGATTTCTCATCAGAAACACTATAGGCCAGAAGGGAATGGCATGAAGGATTCAAGGTTATGAAAAGCAAGGAACTGAAACCAAGAATAGTCTATGTAGCAAGGCTGGCATTCAAAATAGATGGTGAAATAGAGCTTCTCTGACCAAAAAAAAAGCCTAAAGGAGTTGATCTCTACAAAACCGGCATTGCAAAAAATGTTAAAGGGACTGCTATAATAAGAAAAGGAAAAAGAGAGAGAGAAACAAAGGTGTAAATAATTAAAATAGCAATAAATAAATACCTATCAATAATAACATTAAATGTTAATAAACACTCCAACCAAAATACATAGGGTAGTTGAATCAGTAAGAAAACATGATCCAAATATATGCTATCTACAAGAGATGCATATTAGAACAAAAGACTCACACAGGATAAGAGTGAAGGGATGGAAAAAAAATTTCCATGCAAATGGAAATTAAAAAGAAGCTGTAGTAACAATACTTATATCTGACAAAATTGACTTCAAAATGAAGGCCATACAAGAGTCAAGAAATGTTACTACATAATACTAGAGGGATCCATCCAACAAGAGGATATAACCCTGATAAACATATACGCACCCAATATATATATAAACATAAACTTCTGGAGAACTTTAAGGGAGAGATTGACAGCAATACAGTCATAATAGGGGGATTTAACACTCCACTGACTTCACTGGATAGATCTCCCAGACAAAAAATCAACATGGAAACAGTAACTGTAAATGACACACTAGATCAGATGGATTTAATTGGCATTTACAGAACATTTGACCCCAAACTGCAGATTATACATTCTTCTCAAGTGTACATGGGTCATTCTCAAAGAGAGACCATATGTTAGATCACAAAATGAGTCTCTACAAGTTCAAGAAGATTGAAATCATATCAAGCATCTCTAATCTCAATGGCATGAAATTAGAAATCAACTACAGCAAAAACATTCAAACACACGGGGGCTAAATATCATGCTATTAATAAATGAATGGGTTACTGATGAGATCAAGAGAGAAATAAAAACTTCCTGGAAACAAATTAAAATGAGCACACAACAACCCCAAATCTATGGGACATGAAGAAAGCAGCCTGTGAGGAAAGTTCAAAGCACTAGAGGCCTACCTCAAAAAATAAGAAAAATCTTTAAAACACATGTAAACCTACACCTAAAAAATACTAGGAAGAGAAGAAGAAGAAAAACCAAGAGTAAGTAAGAGGAATAAAAAGAGAAAGATCAGAACTGAAATAAATGACATGGAGACTAAAAAAAAATAATAATAATGCAAAAGATCAATGAAATCAAGAGCTGGTTCTTTGAGAAGATAAACAAGATTTATGAACCTTTAGCCAGACTCATTAAGAAACAAAGAGAGAGGACTCATATAAATAAAAGCAGAAATAAAAGAGGCAAAGTAACAACTGACATCACTGAAATACAAAGAATTATTAAAAAATACCATGAACAACTGTATCACAATAAATTGGACAATGTGGACAAAATGGATAGATTCTTAGAAAAATACAATCTTAAAAAACTGAATCAGGAAGAATCAGAAAACTAGAATAGGCCAATACCAACTGATGAAATTGAAGCGATAATAAAAAAAACACACCTCTAAGCAACCAAAAGCCTTGGTTTGAATGGTTTCACAGGAAAGTTTTACCAAACATTCAAAGAACTAGCACCTATCCTCCTCAAACTATTTCAAAACATCCAAGAGGAAGGAACACTTCAAAGTGTTTATGAGGCAAGTATTCTAATTCTAAAACCAGGTAAAAAACACTACAAAGAAAGAGAAATACAGGCCAATAACCCTGATGAACACAGAGGCTAAAATCCACAACAAAATATTAGCAAATTGGACCCAGCAATATATTAAAAAGATCATATGCCATGACCAAGTGGGATTTATTCAGGGATGCAAGATCTGTCCAACAATCACAAATCAATAAATGTGATACATCACATAAAAAATCGAAAGACAAAAAATCACATGATCATGTCAACAGAAACAGAAAAAGCATTTGACAAAATCCAACACCCATTTTTGATAAAAACTCTCAGCAAAGTGGGAATAAAGGGGTCATATGTTGACAGAATGAAGATCATGTATGACAAACCTATAGCCAACATTATACTCAATGGGCAAAAACTAAAATCATTTCCCCTAAGAATAGGAACAAGACAGGAATGTCTGCTTTCACCACTCTTACTCAACATAGTACTGGAAGTCCTAGCCGTAGGGATCAGACAAGAAGAAAATTAAAAGGCATCCAAACTGGAAAGTAGGAAGTAAAAATGTCATTATATGCAGATGACATGATATTGTAGAGAAAATCCTAAAGACTCCACCAAAAGACTACTAGATTTAATAAATGAATTTGGCAATGTGGAAGGGTACAAAATTAACACCCAGTAATCAATGGCATTTTTATACACCAATAATGAATTCTTAGAAAGAGAAACTAAAAAATCAATCCTACTTACCATTGCAACAAAAAAATTAAGATACTTAGGAATAAACCTAACCAAGAGGGTAAACTCAGAAAACTACAGGCTGTTGCAAAAAGACATAGAGGAAGATATAAACAAGTGGAAGAGTATACCATGGATTGGAAGAATTAACATCATTAAATTTTTTTTACTACTGAAAGCAATCTATAGATTCAGTGAAATGCCTATTAAATTACCAATGGCATATTTCACAGATCTAGAACAAATTCTCCAAAAATTTATATGGAACCAAAAAGACCCCAAATAGAGACAAGATAGTAGTGTAGGTAACTGAGGTACCTGCTGTCTCCCACAACCACATCAAAATTATAACTAAAACAGAGAGCAACCATCATTCAGAACCTCCTGAAATCTAACTGAAAAGAAGTCGTACAACTAGGGAATTGAAGAAGCACATTGAGACTGGTAGGAGAGGTGGAGACATGGGGTGGAATCTGGGTGCAAATGCAGAGATGCAGCTGCAGTCCCACACCCAGATGTAGTGGTTTAAAGCTGGAAGGGATATCTCAGTGGGGGATGTTTCCTGGAGGAGCAAGGGGTCCCAGCCCCACATCAGCCCCCACCCCCCCCAGCCCAGGATTCCAGTGCAGGGGAGAGAAGTCCACACAACTTGTAAAAACCAAGGGGATTGTGACTGAGTGAAGCTGAGGCCGCTGGAGTCCCAGGCATCTGCTCTTAAAGGGCTCAAGCATGGACTTACTCAGACACATTCCCTCTGAGTTGCAGTGCCTGGCAGCAGCTTGAAAGGAACCTGGGACATTGGGTAAGTAACTAACTTACCCGGGATCAGGGTGAGAGCTGGAGGGGCAGCTTTTTCCCAGACAGAAGAGCTGACAGAGGCCATTGCTTCTTTGATGAGCCCTCCTCCCACAGAGCTGGCAGACTCCTTTTCTGAATCTCCATCAACCAGGCTCACACCTTTCTCCTCACCCTGGTGAATTCCTGATATCCTGCCGCTCCCTACCTGCAAGCTCATCCAAGCCATTTCCAGTAGCTTTCCTATGCAAGTGGTGTCTCTAGCTTCATGCTTAGGACTTCCTTAAAATCTATCAAACAAGCAGCAGCTGGCTTCAGTGTACCCCATACAGCTCAATAAGTGGGCCCAGGCCTGGCACTACCGGCAGCCTGTATTGGTTCATAGCTTGGCCTCTCTTGGATAACTCCAAGCCCAGCACAAGTAGAAGCTTTCTATGGATTGCTGTGTAACTCATGCCTGGGTAGGGCACAAGCAGAGGCTGACTTTGCACCTACCAGGAGGCCCCAGAGACAGTGCACCTGGTGGTGACCTTCAACCACCCTGGATTACAATCCTACCACAATGAGTGACACACTCAAGGGGTGGACTCGATGAACACCAAAGCCCCGCTGAAGTAAATCTTGCTCTATAGGCGTGTCTCCAACACAGCAGCTATTTGGCTGTAGTTGCAGCTGGTCTTCATAGCCAATTGGCCTGGGGGTCAAGTCCTCTAAGTGATGCCAACAGCAACCAAAGCTCAACTACAATAGGACAGTGCACACAGCCCACACAGGGGAGCACCTAGAAGGCCCAGCTCAGGTTACTGGGGAAGCTGAGCCACTGGGCCCTACAGGACACCTACTTACACAAAGCCACTCTACCAACTGCAGGAGACATAGCAGCTCTACCTAATACATAGAAACAAACACCAGAAAGCAGCCAAAATGTGGAGGCAAAGAGGCATGTCACAAATGAATAAGAGAAATCTTCAGAAAAAGAACTAAATGAAATGGAGCCAAGCAAGCTGCTAGATAAATGATGATTATAAGGATGCTCAAGGAACTTAATGAGAATGTCAAGGATGTTAGTAAAACTTTTAAGGAAACTAGTGAGTTTGTCAATGACATTAATAAAGAGCCAGTCAGAACGGAAGGCTACACTAACTGAAATGAAGAATTATTTACAGAGAATCGTCAGTAGAGTAGAGGACCCTGAGAATCAAATCAGCAATTTGGAATATAAGGAAGTAAAATACACCCAATCAGAAGAGTAAAAAGAAAAAAGAATCCAGAAATATAAAAACCATGTAAGGAGTCACTAGGACATCAAGCATATCAACATTCCCATTACAGGGGTGCCAGAAGGAGAAGAGACAGAGCAAGAAATTGAAAACCTATTTGAGAAAATAATAATGGAAAACTTCCCCTACCTGGGGAAAGAAATAGACTTACGAGTCCAGGAAGCACAGAGAGTCCCAAACTAAAGGAACCCAAAAAGGCCCACACCAAGACACATCATAATTAAAATTTCAAAGGTTAAAGACAAAGAGAGAATCTTAAAGGCAAGGAGAGAAAAGCAGTTGGTTACCTACAAGAGTGCACCCATACAACTGTCAGCTGATTTCTGAACAGAAACATTTGAGGCCAGAAGAGGGTGGCAAGAAATATTCAAAGTGATGAAAAGCAAGAACCTACAACCAATATTGCTCCACCCAACAAAGCTATTATTTAGAATTCAGGTCAGATAAAGAGCTTCACAGATACGAAAAAGCTAAAGGACTTCATCACCACCAAACCAGTATTACATGAAATGCTGAAGGGTCTTTTTAAAGAAGAAGCTAATGAACAAAAGAAACTGACAAACAAAATAGACCCAGAAAGAGTAAAGCAAGCAACAGACTGTCTATCTTAGAGGGAAGAGGTAAGGGGTGGGGTGAGAAGAGATTAACCAAAGAAGTTATATGCATATATGCATAACCCATTGACACAGTCAATAATGGGGTGAAGGCCTGGGGAGGGGGTGGAAGTGAGGTGGAGGTGGTCAATGGGGGGGAAAATGAGGCACCTGCAATTCTTTCAACAATAAAGATAAATTTTTTAAAAAGAATACAAAAAAAGACCCTGAATATCTGCATCAATCTTGAGAAAAGAGAGCAAAATTAGAGGGATCACATTACCAGATATCAAGTTATACTACAAAGCCACTATAATCAAAACAGCCTGATACTGGCATAAGAACAGGCATATAGATCAATGGAACAGAACTGTGACCCCAGAACTTGACCCAAGGCATTATGCTCAATTAATATTTGACAAAGGAGGCAAGAGCATGAAATGAAGTAAAGACTGTCTCTTCAATAAATGGTGCTGGGAAAATTGGACATGTATACGCAAAAAATGAAAGTAGACCACCAACTTGCACCATACACAAGAATAAACTCAAAATGGATAAAAAACTTAAATGTAAGTTGTGAAACCATAAAAATCCTGGAAGAAAACATTGGCAACAAAATCTCAAACATATCTTGCAGCGTTATGTTTGCTAATATATATCCTGTGGCAAGGGAAACAAAGGAGAAAATAAATAAATGGGACTACATCAAAATAAAAAGCTTCTGCACAGCAAAAGAAACTGCCAACAAAATAGAAAGAGCCCACTGTATGGGAGAACATATTTGACAATATTACATCTGATAAGGGATTAATATCCAAAATATATAAGGAATTCATACAACTTAACAAAAGAAAGACAAACAACCAAAGTGTTCATACATATGGCCAAGGAACATATGAAAAAATGCTCAAAGTCACTAATCTTGAGAGAGGTGCTAATTAAAATGACAATCTGATACCACCTCACACCATTGAGAATGGCTACGATCAACAAATCAACAAACAACAAGTGCTGCAATGATGTGGAAAAAAGAGAACCCTAGTACACTGCTGGTGGAAATGCAGAATGGTGTGGCCACTAAGGAAAACAATATGGTTTCCTCAAAAAATTAAATATGGAGCTGTCATTTGACCCAGTAATCCCACTTCTCGAAACCCAAGATACCAATCAGCAAGAATTTATGCACCCCTATGTTGATAGCAGCACAATTTCCAATAGCTAAGATCTGGATACAGCCCAAGTGCCCATCAGTGGATGAGTGGATAAAAAAGCTATGGTACATTTACATAGTGTAATACTATGCAGCTGTAAAAACGAAGGATCTCTTACCCTTTGGGACAGCATGGATGGACCTGGAGAGTATTATGCTAAATGAAATAAGCCAATCTGAGAAAGACAAGTGTAATATGATCTCACTCATATGTGAAATCTAAACAACAAAATAAACTGATGACTAAAATAGATCCAGCGACACAGCATGGAACATACTGACCATTCTCAGAGTGAAGGAAGTGGTGGGTGGAAAGAGATTAATCAAAGAACTTATATGCATGTATGCATGACCCATAGACTCAGGCAATACTGTGGTGAAGGCCTGGGGTGGGGGGAGAGGCTGGTGTGTGATAGAAAGGGTCAGTGTGGGAAAAAAGAGGACATCCATAATACATTCAACAATAAAGATAAATTTAAAAAATTTTAAAAAGTAAAGCTGATAGAATATATGATGATAGAAAATGATGATAATAATGATTATTGTACTCACTGACTGCATATCAAAGTCACCAGAGAACTTTAAAAAAATACTATTGCCTGGGTCCTACCATGATTCTGTAACTCATATAAAAAATACATTTTATTTTTTATAAACTTTATAAAAAATAGGTAAATAAAAGCATAACTTATTTCAGACATATGGAAATCTAATAGTAGAACCTTAGCCAAAATATACTCTGTCAGAAAGGCTTTTCTGGCCTCCTCTAATCACAGCATTCTCAACTTATTAAAAAAGAAACTTTTTAAAAAAAGAGAGAGACAGGAATCCATTTACTGGACCCAGAGCCCAAAGTTAGACTGGAATATCATGGGGCTGAGCTTTGGAGTTATAGGTTCAGGCTTCTTAAATACTTCTTGATATGTGATAATTTGGTTCCAAGGTCTTCAGATAAACAAATAGGAATTAAAATTTTTGTAGTTTAAAACTATGTTAAGAAAGGATAAGGTGAGAAAACAGACAATTGAGTAGGAAAACACATGAGTAAGCAATTTAAGTGTGTGTATGTTGTGATTCTTGGTACTGTGGGAAATAGATGATCAGCAGGTTTAGAATCAGTGATTTAGAATCTTTCCACTTTGTATTTCCTCCTCTCCAAGCTTATTAACTTTATACTTAATTTTGTTGTTATTATTCAAAGAGCAGAGACAATTTAGCTCTTTGATAAGTCTTTGTTCTATATATTTTTCTCTTTTGACTATAAAGACAATACAAAGAAAAGTGTTTAAGGTTGTATTTCTGTGTGTGTTTGTATGTGTGTGTGTACCCACTGATGGGTCAAATAGAAATGGAATGGATTTGTTATATTACCTAAAATTGGCTTTTCATTAAAAAAAAAACACATTTTATTTTCACAAATGGAAAGTATAAGGTAAATGTCTGAAATACCACTTCTTTATCATAGTTTTCTTCATATCATCATATATAAGAGTGGTTATCAGTCTTAACTGCACATTACAACTACTTGGAGAGATTTTTAAAAATCCCAATGCCCAGGCTATACCCTAAACGAGTTACAGAATCATGGTGGGGCCCAGGCAATAGTATTTTTTTAAAGCTCCCGGGTGACTCTGATATGCAGTCAGTGAGAACAATAATCATTATTATCATCAGTTTCTATCATCATTATCACAGAATTTTATTTGATGTTTAATTATGTAAGGCATCAAGGTAGATGACACAAAAGGAAAATTTCTTAAAATGGAAGCCTGCTTTGTAGCTCTTCATAATCTAGAATTTTAGCATTCATTTATTCTTTTGTTCAATAATAGACGTATTCAATATATACAGACTAAAAGCTAGATGCAGTGCCAGATATTAAACATATGGTGATAAAATAGAAATAACTTCTGACTTCACAGAACTTTAGTCTAGCAGAATAAAACAAACACAGAGGATTATAGGAAATTGTCAGTTAATGTCCAAGACTTGTGTATGAAGATTTATGTTTTAAAATTTCCCACTTATATTTCTGCTGCTTTTGAAACAAACCACCACCACCAAGAAAAGCCCTTCTGCCTAATACATTAAATACATTTTCACCTCCTAATGAAAACCTTAGGAAGGGAAGGCATGGCTTACCTTTATACATTGCAGCAACAATCATTAGTTTTGAAAAAAATAATTAGTATAGAAAATGACTAATAAAAACCTTAATCCCTTGTTAGCTAACTGTTTATATCCTTCCAAATATTACATATAAGTGGTCATTTAGAAATGTAAAATAGTTATTTTAGATAAAATACATTAGACTGATCTATTAAATAGATATTCACAGAGCATAATTAAATTAGGAAAAATGTTAGAATTTAGAGTGAATATAATGCTTTTAAAAAATTCTAATGAAATTGTTCTAATTGATTTTTTAAAAATTTTGATTATGTTTCCTGGTCAAATATCATTACCATATAATAAAGGTTTCATGTGGCATACATCTGTGACAAAATTACTGTGGGCTTTGGGGTTCCCTCGCTGGGACTAATAATACATAGCTGAGCTAATTAGTCTTCTATTGTTCTTTTAACAGCAAGGCCAATGAGATGTTCTTATTTAGAATGGCAACATAAGAATTCTTCTTTCTCCAATGGTCATATTTCATAGCAGGTAGTTTTTGAGCATATTTTAAAAACATGTATATTTGAATATAGTTAATTTGTAAGTAATTGTAGGACTATATACTTACATGGTAAATTAGGAATGCTAGAACATTAATGAGCAAATTATAACAAGTTCCTCATCCCTCTATTGAGGATTAAAATGCAAAATAAATCTATAAATATTTTGATGCTTATAGCTGATGCCCTTTTTACTGCTTGCAATTTTAAACTTTAGCCAGCTGGGAAGCATATGTTAAAAGGGAAGCGCTCAAGTGAAACAAATTCTTCTTGCTTTTGTCTCCAAGTGAACTGCAGTGCGAAAGAACACAAAATGCATGTACAATGCCTGAGAGAATTGCAGTACAAGTTAAGGTGTATCTGTAGAGTAACTAAAACCTATTTTTACTACCACAAATATTTTAAAAATTTGGAAAAGCCTGTTCGCTTTTTGTTTTAACAAGTGATACAAGTCATTCGATTTTTCAGAAGTTTCTTTGTAGGAACATACATTTTTCAATAGTGGGTCCTGGTAGTTTCCCTGATAGAAGACAAATATTACTACCTGAAAAAATGTATAACTACTCAGGTGTATGAAGTGAAGTGCAGCTGAAGCACATTTTTAAAGAACAACCCTAATTTAAGAAATGAAGTTATTCATTATTTTTATCTGATTTATCAAAAGTCTTCATTACAGAATGAGAATGGTTTATTGCTTTACTTTTGCATTGCTTTACAAGAAAGCTATTCTAAAAAATTTGATGACCCTTCTTCTACCTTCCCCCCTTAGCTTGAAAGATTCTATTATATGGATAGTGGAAACAGGTCACTGCTTTCAATTTGTTAAGAAATGTTTTCATGCAATTGAGATATCAAACTATCTGTACATAATGTCAGCTTTCAGTAAAGGTCACATTTTGCAGTCAGATTCTGAGGGGATATGAACAGAATAATTTCTCCATATATTCTCTGTTTTTATACATCGAACACGATATTATATTACTTAGGTAGAAAATACATCTTTGGTAAAAATTGCTTTTGTTTATAATGAAAAATATTGTAGTCCATGTCCTTAAGATGTATATATATGCTACTTAATTTGATGAGCATTAAAATTTTGGGAAAATGCATTTTGAATATTTTGAATTTTTAAAATTAAAAGCAATGCAACATAGTGCTTCTCAATGTTTTAGACAGGTAATGATGGTCTGGTTCTGGTGATTTAAATTTTCAATACTGATTTTCCTAAGCAACTAAAGTACCTCTACTGTCTTAAATCTGCAAAACAGTGTCCATTTATATACTTTGGAGCAGAGTGCATGAATCTAGGTTCATTTTGCTTCACTGAAATATTGAACAAAGAAATCCATGCATTCTTTTAGATTATAAATACTTGCTTCAAATGACTGTAATGTGTTTATAGTGTAAAACTTAATTTGTAAAATTCACTCTTTACCAGCACTAGAAAATAACTCAGAACCATTGTCCTATCTTATCTTGGTGAATCAGTAGTATCACTGCCTTTTCTTGTGCAAGATGACAGGCAATTATGAGAGGACATTATATAATTATTTTTCTTGATAGATATTCCTCTAAAATGTGATAATTTGTTACCATTATATATTAAAATATTTTAATAGAGAACATATTTTAGTTTGCTCAGCTGGTACTTTGAATTCTAAATCATGATTTCTGTAATCACGGGTGGTATGTTACCACAAAAATTTCTCAATTATATTTTAAGAAAGTAGCCATAACCAAAAAGTAATTTTATAGTTTATCTTGATAACTCATTAGCTTTCTATATTTTACCAAAATTGGCCAACTCCTTTGAAAGCAAATATAAGCAGAAAATGTAGCATGTCAAATACTAGACATTTAAGCAAAGAATGAAATTTTAAATTTTTGAACAAGGAATTAAACAATATTAACTAATAAGTTAAACTTCACCTTTCATTAAAAATAAATCAGGTAGGACAATTTTACAAATTGGCATACTAATAAATATAAAGTATGTGTTAAAATAGAGAGAGAGAGATAAAAATTACTTTTCTTTGAAGTACTCATGTGAATGTCAACAGTTACTCTCACATCTAGTCATCAGCTATTGACATAAACCTCGCACTAAACTCAACTAAAATCTCTCACCAAAAAACCCTGAGGTCAGTTGTCAGAAAGCAATAACAATATTGAAAATGAAGGCTGGTGAGTGTTCTAATACACCATTTATAAGAGTTTATTATTAATTATAAGATACATGTATCATATAAATCATATTCATCTTCCCAGTCTACCTTAGACCTCCCTATTTTTGAAATATGTTGACTCTACCTGGGGCAGCCAACAAGTCACTGGCCCATTCTGGGTAACCAGTTGACCAGACTTTTGGTTTTCCCTGCCATTCCTAGACCCAGATGAAATACACATTTCAGGATCTGGAATCCTGAACAGCTACCAAGGATCCAGATGAAGCAACCTGGACATGTAGGGAAGTTAACTTTCCCGTAAGTAAACTTTTTCCAGTGAGAAGCAAGAGACAGAAAGGAACATGCAAATAAATTCCACCTTCTCCCTCCATCGCCTGGAGTGCTCTGAGGATGTTTGTTCATATAGCTCTCCTGAGATCTTCAACTTGCCCAGCACAAACGCCTACTGAAGGGCCAGCAGTGGTCATTGTAGGACTGTATGACTTTGCATTCTTCAATAACTCACTTTTTTATACCTATCTCTTGTTGTCTTGGGTTTTTGCAGCCTAAATAATCCTTGCCTTAGGGTCTGATTTCTAGAGAATCTGTGATGAAATGTATATCAAGCTGGATTGAGAAATATGCAATCAGGCATTCCCAATTTGATACTCCTGACTTCAAACTATGAAGCAGTTTTCTTTTTTCTTGAATAAAAGGTATATCTACATTCATATTTAAACATGCAGGAAATGCATTAATTGGGTAGTTGGGCAAGTGTTCTGCTTACATGAGGGTCAACCAGAATTAGTTTCTGATTATACATTTTACTGAAGAAGAAAGAAGAGAGAGAGAGAAAATCCATGAAAACACCTGGAATGAAGTGGAACAGGGGAAGAGGGTGAGAAGTACCGATAGTAGCACAGTGGATTAAAAGTGGAATAATCACCACAAGTAAAACTTTAAAGATGGAAGAGAAAACATGAATAATTCTGATAGAAGAAGATGCTGGCTGGAAATTGTAAGTTTTCATTTACACTTATATTCAGAATGAGAGATACCAGGAAGTAGGAATACTAAAACATTTTATATTAGAAGACAACTAGTAAAAATATGGAAATTTAGAAATAGATTAAGAGCTGAAAAAATATGTTTGCCTTTGAAAACAAGACACAAAACAATACAGACACTATATTTGAAGGAAGATACAAAATTTGAATATAGTACAATATTTTGGGAGATGTCTTAAAAGAAAAAAGAATTCCACTATTAAAGGAATGAACTGAAAAACAAGGTAATTAGAATGGTACTTATAAGACTTAGAAGCAGAAAATATCTTTGAAAATTATTTAATAAATGGCCAGAAGAAAATTTCAGAAAAAAATTTTGACATCTGAAACAGATTATAAGGAGGCACACCATTTCTTAAATAGGAGTTGGGATTCATAAAGAGAAAACTGAATAATATAAAAGGGTAACAGGATAAGAGGAAAAAACAATAATATGTGATAAGGAAGAACTGTAAAGAAATTAAAATGTAATAGTCCTGAGCAGAAGTGATACTGCAGAAAAAATTAAATCAGTGATATAAAGGATAGATTTTATAGATTTTAACAGCTCTTCTAGCCATCAAAGAAAAAAAATACTCAAAATGTTAAAAAGTAAAATAATAGGTATATGAGAGAAATGTAACATGTAGATAATTGCTATTTCTGAAGGAGAAAGTAGATCAAATGAAAATGATGCAGTAATTGATGATAAAATATGAGAACAAATTTCCAAGTCATAAACTGACATGGATTCAAAGAGGGTCACTACATTTCAAACCAAGCAAATGCAGAGACATCTTAACAAATCATAGTTATGTCATGATCTTTAAGAATAAAAATGTTTTAATCACAATTCATTAGGAAAATGGATTATTTACAAAGAAACAAAACAATTTAGCATTCAACCTCTCCCCTATAACATCAAATTTCTGAATACTATGGAATAACACTTAAGGAATTTTTAGTAGAAAAGCAGTCCCACACCAGGACTTTTGTAAATAATTAAGTTGTAAATTTTAAAAAAGGCAAGATAATAATATTCTCAAATTTCAAATGCACAAAAGTATACAAAAAATATAATGTGAAATTACATGAAGATTCATCCCAATTGACCAAGAAGTGAATCAAAAGTAAGAGTTTAAGAACTGTGAGGATATTGTGTGCCAATTATTAAGCTTGTCTCTCAGCTCCAAGCCCAGCTTTGTGATTCACACTGTTACACCAGCTGCATTGTACCATAGATGGTCCCTTCATCAGAGATCTAAATCCTACTTTTGGTGGGATCCTTCTCTGAACAAATAGATCACTAGCAGCAGTAAGGAATGTCATCTCCTCAGAGGTCAGGTTCAGATATTTCAGACATCTTTCTTTTGTTCTTTCAGCTGAGGGCTGCTTGCTGTTTCCTGTCATTACTAACTCATGTTGCCTCAGTGTTCCTGTTTAGCTTTTTGTCTTCCAGATCCTGTTTAACTATTTTTCCTGTATTACATTCTTTCAATTAAAATAACTAGTATGATTTCTATGTTCCTGACTGGACTTTGACTAATATAGTAGTTGGCATCGTGTCAGAATGGGATTTATTTTTGTATCATTGATTTTGGATTCATTGATCTTGTATACCCAATTTGATACTGGTACACAGTGGTATCACAATTAATCAAATTATCTCCTATTACTAAGAGTAATAGAATGCTTGCTGCTTTTATGGAAATAATAATGGCTATAGAATGAAAGAATTGGAGAGCTCCTTTTGGCTACATTGAAGAACTTACAGAAAGAAAATGACAAACTCAGAGCTCTAAATTCACAGGTTAAACAATGAGAAAATTTCTGTGTACCCCTTAAAAGAAAATTTATTTATTATAGTTACAGAATCTAATCTAAAAATCAGACTAAGATTTAATTGGTCATATTGCAAAATCATAATATAAAATTAGTTCAGATTTGTTAAGCTTTTTATGCAAAAGTTTGGGCAATGTTTGGCAATGAATAAAATCCTGATATTTGGAATAGGGATATCCAGTGTACTCAGAGGAAGTTGGGAAACCTGAACCACTCAAGGCTTTCTGAGTATCCCTTACCAATAGAAGCTATCTGTCTTCCCATTTGTATATGAGGATACTAGGCTTCTGTTACTTGAAAACTCAGTAGTAAGTCCAGTTGGGACACTGGGAAATTGCAAGGGAAATCCTTAATTTTCTCAAGATCCATTCCAATCCTCTCTGTTATTTTTGGATATATAACTATAATCATATCTTGGTGGAAGAAATAATTATAGAAAACTTCCTTAGGCTGGCGAAAGAGAAAGCCACACAAGTTCAGGAAGCACAGAGGGTTCCAAACAAGAGGGACCAAAAGAGACCCACTCCGAGACACATCATAATTAAAATGGCAAATGGCAAGGACAAAGAGAAAATATTAAGGGCTGTAAGAGAGAGACAAGCAGTGACCTACAAGGGAACCCCCATAAGGCTGACAGCTGATTTCTCAACAGAGAATCTTCAGGCCAGAAGGGAGTGGCATGAAGTTCTCCAAGTAATGAAAAGCAAGAACATGCAACCAAGATTGCTTTATCCAGCAAGGCTATCATTTAAATTTGAAGGTGAAATAAAAAGCTTCCCAGACAAAAAAAGGCTAAAAGAGTTCAGTACCACCAAACCAGCATTGTAAGAAATGCTGAAAGGACTGCTTTAAGAAAAAGAAGGAATAGTGAGAGAAAGGTACATCAGCATAAAGGGAAAAAATGGCATTAAATAAGTTGATATCAATAGTAACCTTAAATGGAAATGGAATAAATGGTCCAATCAAAACACAAAGGGTAGCTGAATGGATAAAAAAACAGGACCCAAATATATGCTGTCTACAAGAGACCCAACTGAGAGCAAAAGACTCACACAGGCTAAAAGTGAAGGGGTGGAGTAAAATATTCCATGCAAATGGAAAGGAAAAGAATGCTGGAGAAGCAATTCTTATTTCTGACAAAACAGACTTCAAAATAAAGACCAGAATGAGAGACAAACATGGTCACTACATATTACTAAAGGGATCAATCCAACAGGAGGAAATAACCCTTATGAACATTTATGCACCCAATACAGGAGCACCTAAATATATAAAAAATCTCTTGGGGGACTTGAAAGGGGAGATTGACAGCAACACAATCATAGTGGGGGACTTTAACACCCCACTGTCAGCATTGGACAGATCATCAAGACAAAAAATCAACAGGGAAATGTAGACCTTAAATGAATCACTAGACCTAATGGATTTAATTGACATTTATAGAACATTTCACCCAAAGCAGCAGAATACACATTCTTCTCATGTGCACATGGAACATTCTCAAAAATAGACCACAGGTTAGGGCACAAGGCAAGTCTCTACAAATATAAGAAGACTGAAATCATATCAAGCATCTTCTCGGATCACAATGCCATGAAACTAGAAATCAACCACAATAAAAAAACTCAAAAATATTCAAACACATGGAGGCTAAATGGCATGTTATTAAACATTGAATGGGTTACCAAGGAGATCAAGGAAGAAATCAAACACTTCATGGAAAGCAATGAAAATGAACAGACAATTACCCAAAACCTATGGGACACAGCGAAAGCAGTCTTGAGAGGAAAATTCATATCATTACAGGCCTATCTCAAGAAACAAGAAAAAGATCTAATGAACCATCTAACACAACAACTAAAAGAAATAGAATGAGAACAGCAAGAAAAGCCCTGAGGAAGTAGAAGGAAGGAAATAATAAAAATCAGAGCAGAGATTAATGACATAGAGACTAAAGAAACAATACAAAAAATCAATGAAACCAAGAGCTGGTTCTTTGAAAAGGTAAATAAGATTGATGCACCTTTAGCCAGACTCACTAAGAAACAAAGAGAGAGGACCCAAATAAATAAAATCAGAAATGAAAGAGGCGATATAACAACTGATCCAACAGAAATACAAAGGATTGTAAGAAAATATTATGAGCAACTGTATGCCAACAAATTGGACAACATAGGGGAAATGGACAAATTCCTAGAAGCATACAACGTTCTAAAGCTGAATCAAGAAGGGGCAGAAAACCTGAATAGGCCAATAACAACTAATGAAATTGAAGCAGTAATCAAAAAACTCCAAGCAAACAAAAGTCCTGGACCAGATGGATTTACAGGTGAGTTTTACCAAACATTCAAAGAAGAATTAACACCTATTCTATTCAAACTATTCCAGAAAATTCAAGAGGAAGGAAAACTCCCAAATTCTTTTTATGAGGCCAGCATCACCCTAATCCCAAAACCAGATAAAGATACTACAAAGAAAGAAAATTATAGGCCAATAATCCTGATGAACATAGAAGCTAAAATCCTCACTAAAATACTAGCAAACCGGATCCAGCAATACATTATGAAGATCATACATCATGACCAAGTGGGATTTATTCCGGGGATGCAAGGCTGGTACAACATCCACAAATCAATAAATGTGATCCATCACATAAACAAAATGAAGGACAAAAATCATATGATCATATCAATAGATTCAGAAAAAGCATTCGACAAAGTCCAGCAGCCATTTCTGATAAAAACACTCAGCAAAGTGGGAATAGAGGGATCATACCTCAACATAATAAAGGCCATATATCGCAGACCTACAGACAACATGATACTCAATGGGCAAAAACTAAAACCATTTCCATTAAAAACCGAAACAAGACAGGGATGTCCACTTTCACCACTCTTATTCAACATAGTACTGGAAGTCCTTGCCGCAGCTGTCAGATAGGCAGAAAACATAAAAGGTATCCAAATTGGAAAGGAGGAAGTAAAACTGTTATTATTTGCAGATGACACGATACTGTAGATAGAAAACCCTAAAGATTCCATGAAAGTACTACTAGATTTGATTAACGAATTTGGCAAGGTAGCTGTATACAAAATCAACATTCAGAAATCAATGGCATTCTTATACACCAACAATGAACTTTCAGAGAGAGAAACTAAAAAAGCAATACCATTTACCATTGCAACTAAAAAAATAAGATACCTAGGAATAAACTTAATCAACGATGTAAAAGACCTGTACTCTGAAAACTACGTGACACTGAAAAAAGAGGTAGAGGAAGATTTAAACAGGTGGAAGAAGATACCATGCTCATGGATTGGAAGAATTAATATCATTAAAATGTATATACTACCCAGAGCAATTTATAAATTTAATGCAATTCCTATGAAAATACCAAGAGCATATTTCACAGACCTAGAACAAACATTTGGAAAATTTATATGGAAAAAAAAGACCCCGAATAGCTGCAGCCATCTTGAGAAAAAAGAACAGAGTGGGAGGGATCACATTACCAGACTTCAAACTATATTACAAAGCCACTGTAATCAAAACTGCCTGGTATGGGTACAACAACAGGCTTAAAGATCAGAGACCCCAGAAATAGACCCATGCCATTATGGTCAGTTAATATTTGACAAAGGAGGCAAGAGTATCCAATGAAGTAAAGACAGTCTCTTCAATAAGTGGTGCTGGGAAAATTGGACAGATACATGCAAAAGAATGAAACTAGACCACCAACTTTCACCATACACAAAAATAAACTGAAAATGGATAAAAGACTTAAATGTAAGTCACAAAACCATAAAAATCTTGGAAGAAAACATAGCTAGTAAAGTCACAGACATTCCACATAGTGGACTTTTCACTGATACATCTCCTAGGGCAAGAGTAACAAAGGAAAAAATAAACATATGGGACTACATCAAACTAAAAAGCTTCTGCACAGCAAAAGAAAACAGCCTCAAAATACAAAGGAACCCCACGGTCTGGGAAAACATATTTGCCAAGGATGAAACTGATAAGGGGCTAATTTCCAAACTGTACAAAGAACTCATAGCACTCAGCAAGAGGAAGGCAAACAACCCAATTAAGAAATGGGTGAAAGACTTAAATGGACACTTCTCCAAAGAGGACATACGAATGGCCAAGAGACACATGAGAAAATGCTCTACGTGGCTAATCATCAGAGAGATGCAAATTAAAACCACAATGAGGTATCACTTCACACCTGCCAGAATGGCTGCCATCAACAAATCAACAAACAACATGTGCTTTCGAGGGTGTGGAAAAAGGGGAACCCTAGTACACTGCTGGTGGGAATGCAGACTGGTGCAGCCACTATGGAAAACAGTATGGAGGTTCCTCAAAAAATTAAAAATGGAGCTGCCGTTTGACCCAGTGATTCCACTCCTAGGAATGTATCCTAAGAATCCTGAAACATTCATCAGAAAGGATATATGTACCCCGATGTTCATAGCAGCACAGTTTACAATAGCTAAGATCTGGAAACAGCCCAAGTGCCCATCAGTAGATGAGTGGATAAAAAAGCTGTGGGACATTTACGCCATGGAATACTACGCAGCTGTAAAGAAAAAGAATCTCGTACCCTTTGGGACAGTATGGATGGACCTGGAGAATATTATGCTAAGTGAAATAAGCCAGGCAGCAAAAGACAAATATCACATGATCTCGCTTATATGCGGAATCTAAAGAACTTAATAAACTGATGAACAGAATAGATTCAATGACATGGAAGCATAGATGAGACTGGTGAATGTCAGAGGGGTGGAGGAGGGCAGGTGGGTGGAGGGGGAGAGAGTAACCAAAGAATTTATGTGCATATACGCACAACCCAAGGACATAGACAATGGTGGGGAGAGGTACTGGGGAGGGGGAAGGAACGAGGTGGAATGGGTCATTGGGGAGGAAAAGGGACATCTGTATTATTTTAAACAATAATAAAATTAAAAAAAAAAAAGAAAGAAAAAGAATTGAAAGACTGTGTGTGTTTGTGTGTGTTTGTGTGTATGTGTCTGTGCATGTTCATGTGTGCATCAGCAGTAACCTTGAAAGTGTTTATGGAAATAAATTTTATGGGTCCTGGACCACATGAAGGAAGGAATATAATGATGAGTTGAACCAAATTTATTGATATGGGTGCATTGACTGGCAATTCTGAATTCATGTGTTAGTTTATGAAGCTAAATATTGCTTGAACGGTTTACTTGTTTAGATGACTGAAACCTGCATTCAGTACTGTACTGGCCTACATTTACTGAGATTGATTACTTATTTGGCATAATGTAGAGAAAATAATCCAAATGCTTAGAGATATAGGAATGTTAGATAAATTTATCATGTAGGGCTTGTCTACCCCACTCCACCACATCTCCCAAGACGGAACAGGGGAGATTCTCTCCACTAGATAAATGAGAAAGATATTGATGGGAGAGAGGCATATTAGTGTTCTTAAAATTCTCAGTGAGTTAAGGCGATGATGGAATCTCATAGTAGTAGAGGCCAAACGGCAGTACTTAACTACTAAAAAGAAGGAAGGAACATGTACTAAAGTAGGTAGTGAGCATGAAGGAGTAATGAGAATGCTTTGGCCTGCAGGAATCTTTGGTGGCAGCTAATTGATAAGTATTCAAAAGAATGAACTGGATGGACAGTTTATTAAAATATTACTTGAACTGTATTTGTCGAAGAAAAAAAGAAACTCCAAACCTGGTAACCAAAATTATGATTTAAATCACCACAGTAGAAGACATGTAGCCTTTTACTCAGTTTCCAGAGATAATTATGTTCATAGCAACAGATCCTTAGACTGAAGAATAGATAGGGTCTCGCAGCAACAATGCCACAAGTATATATCATGAATCTTCCTTCAAGTTTGCACCACATTACACCAGGAGAAGGAAACTGTTTCACTACCAAGAAACTTTGAACAAAGGATATTACCATTTCATGGACCCAGGGAGTTTGGGAGGCAGGGAAGGGAAGGAAAATGGCTGGGAGTAGCCAAGTACTGAATCAGAATGAAGAAAAGTGCCTCAGTGCCCCCACCCAAGTCCTGCAATAATGGGGCCTCCTAGTGATGTCCCCTGGACTAGGAATACAGATATACATATGATCCCAGCTGGATCCAAGGGGTCTGGGGAGAGCAGCAAACCCCTCCAGAAAACTATAATGCACTGGCAGTGTATCAAGTCTGGCATGGGAATGGCATATTTTTCCATGTAGTCTGCCCACCAAAGCCTTTCACATTGCCTATTGTTGGGCCTAAAAGATAACACATAGGATTTTGGCCCAGAGCTAAACTTCTCAGATAGTGATATTGCTTTTTCTAATAAAGATGAGCTAGAGACCTGGTTGCATATTGATTACTTCCATCTTGACTGGAGCAGAAATCTGTCTTTACTAGAATACATACTTATTTTGAATATTTTTCCCTTGCCCACAAAGCTTCTACAAGCACCATTTATCTATGAACTAATGAATGCCTTATTCATTATCATGGCACAAACAACATTACTCCTGGCCAAGGAAGTCATTTCACAGCAAAATAAATGTGACAATGACACATATATATGGATTCACCAGAATTACCATGAGTCCTATAACTCCAAAACCATATAATAGAATGGTTTCCTGAAAATGAAGTTAGGATATTACTGGGTTGATAACAACTTGACATTTTGGGAGATCTATTTTACAGGATGCAGTATATACTCAGAAACAAAGACCAATAACATTGTTTCTTCCAAAGTCATAATATGAGAATCTAGGGAATTCAGGGATGAAAGAGTGGAAGTGGAGCCTGTCATTATTAAACTTAACACATTTTCAAAATTTTTGCTTACTTTCTTCAAGTTTTGAGCTCTGCCAATTAGAGATCTTAGTTTTAAATGGAGTAATGTTTTTCACCAAGGGACACAATGGCATTAACTGGAGGTAGGAAATAGTAGTGTGTTAGTAACACTTAAAGGTTGATATAATAATATAAATCTGGCTTTAAAACTAAATGTAATAGAGTAATTATAATTAAATGAAAATCTATACTATTTAAAAATATGTAATACCTAAAATCAGTACAGAAATAATAGTAATATCATTAAAGCTTGAGCAGTGTGTATGTAGAGGGAATTATGTGAAGGGAGTCAATTTTTTCTAATTAAAGAAGAAAAACAGGACAGGGAAGATGGCTGCAAGGTGAGAAGCAGCAGAGCATGCCTGCTCCCAGCCACAGACTTGATTTACTCCTAAAATACTATGAAGGCAGCTTGGAAAAACCAGAGAAACATACTTGAGTAGACATAGTGTGAGTAGGGAGAACTGAAGAAACATCATAGAGTCCGGTAAGAGAGGGGTGGACGTAGAAAGGGGGAGTCCACCCTGAAGCCTGTGCTGTGCTCCAAACCCAGAGGCTTGGAGGCTGCAAAGGTCTCTCCTCTCAGGAGTATGGACTGGCCTCCAAAAGCGGGGATCTCACATTCAGAACAGAGGAGAGAGGAAGGAGTGCCTTGTGCAGAGGGAAGAGGAACCCAGGGGAGCGATAAGTCTGAGAGGAGGGGATGGTGCCTTCCTGGGAAACAAAGCTTCTAATGGTGGCCTCCTTGACCAGCATCTAATGCTCAGGGTGCTGACCATAGGAAAGGCTGTCCCAAAGTGTGTGGCACCCAAGTAGTAAGGACCAAGAGAACTGCACTGAGCAGTCCCACACAGGGACCTTCTGACTCCCTATGAGGCATTGTTTTGAGCTCCAGAAACCATTTAATCTGTGTGGTGCAGGGGAAGGGAGGAGAGCTCTCCTGCCCTGAGCTCCCAGTGTAGAGAGTCTGGGATTTGTGACCAGCCCTGAGGGGCACCATTGTGGTGCTCGTGGAGCTGTGCCAGCTTTGCTGAGATCAGTGGTGCAGAGAGCTTCCTGGAACTGACTTTGGGTCCCCTCCTGCTGGCAGCCTTGGCACACGGGTGGCGGGAACTTGCAGGGGAGATTCTGCCTGTGTGTTGCTTTGTGTGTTTTTTAGTTCTGATCACTGAACTGGCTCCCACCTTCCCAGAGTGCACTGGGAAGACAAACCAGCAGAGGCTGGGATTGAGGTCTGCACAACAGACTGTTTGAGGGGTGGGCCTGATGTGACCAGCCAACCAGAGCTGAGAAGGGAGGAGCTGAGCATACAGGCCTCACCTGCAGCCAGGAGCACCACCCCCAACAGGAAAGGTGCTGGTCCAGCTCACTGAGGCCCCAGACATACCCGCAGGGCACAGTCCTGAGGGGGTAAGGAGGACAGCTCACAAGAGGACATTACAAGAATAAGACTTTAAAGGACTATAGTTTGGGAACTGGAGGAAAAGCTGAAAACCCCTGCTGGGGCCTGGGAAGGCAAAGAGCTCACTGGAATGCTTTTTAATCAAACCCACTGAGCCCAGGCTGCTGAAATGGCCGGTACAGAAAAGGCAACAGACTGAAATCAATCTGAAACTGTAGCAAGACATTGCATGAGGAACTAGAATAGAAGGACAGGTTAGAAACTGAGGAGCTGGCTGTGGAGCAGAGACTAACTTCCTCACAGTGAGTACCTGACAGCAAAACCTCTAAGGGGAGTGATACACTGAGCTATACTAGCCATTCTGCACCCTAAAGACTCTACAAAAGACTCTGGAGTAAGACCAGGACACTACAGAGTTGCAAAATAGCTGAAAAAAGCTCCCTGGTCCATGGAGACCCTAAGATCAACCATCTACCTAAGGACACCAGAGCCAAACCTAGACAGTTCCTCACATTCACTGATACACAAGTATCTCCCAGGAGAATGGAAATCAGTATACAGAACAGAGTCTCAGACAACATAAGCTGCCCAGAAGCAACTCACCTGATTGAATTTTTTTTCTGTTTTTTGTTTTGTTTTATTTTTGTTTTGTTCGTGCATTTGCATGTTTTTTCTCTTTTTTCTTTAGCTAGAAAAGAAAGGGGAAAATATTTGTTTTTTCTTTTTAAATTTTATAAAAATTTTTTGAAACATTTTTTAATGAAATTTTTTTTCCCTTTTTTATAAAAGAATTTTGTTTTGATGAGATTGTTTTTTGTTTTGTTTCTCTTTTGTTTAGTTTATTTGCTTTGTTTTGTTTTATCCTTGCTTCTACTATCAAGACTTTCTGGATATCTCTGCTTAATGACTGCAACTTTATCATTATAATTAACAAGTTTACTGCTTTCCTCTATAGTTTTTCCAAATTCTCTTATTGGACTCCCTCCCTGCCTGGGCTTTATCTCTCTCTCTCCTCTTGATACACTGGCATAATGTTTTTTTCTTTTTCTTCTTCTTTTATTTCTTTCTTTTGCTATCTTTCCTTCCGTCTTCCTGTCTTTTTGTTCAATTAGTTTCTCTAATTCTCTTTGTTCTATTTTTATTTTCTCATTTTTAACTATTATCCTATTCTTATTCTCTCCCTTAATTTTTTTCTGGCCCTTCTTTCAGAATCTTTTCTCTGCCTCTATTATCTCCCAGTAGCTTCTCTATTTTTTACATTTAACTTTATTATTATTATTTTCTAAATTTTCATCACTATAAACAACAATATACTTCTGTGTATCTAAGAATTACTTTTCTTTCTTTTTAAAAGTTTGTGTGTGTGCATGTGTGTGTGTGTGTGTTCTTCCTTCACTCTCCCAGTTTTATTTTCACTTGGGTTGTTTTTATTGTGAATGTCAAGATATTTTGTAAGATATCCCTTGTTTCCTGGAAGTTTGGTTGTGTATTGGCCTTCCTTGCTAGCACTTGTACAACAGCTCACACAACAAGTTTGGGACTGAGGCACACAGTTAGTCAACCTGAGAAAAGAGTCCTCCAAGGACTGGTCAACATCAATCCTGACGCAACCACAACAGGAGAACATAAAGAAACCACAAAAGGGACAACAACAAAAGGGATACGCCTAGAGCAAAGAGCTCAGAAGTATAAGGAAAACACACCTATGGGCTCCACTGGACTCACAAGAAAAAATCTCACCCCAAAAGACTTAGAGACAGCAAACATATTTAATATATAGATACAAACACTAAGATCTACCAAAATGGATAGACAAAGAAACAAGCCCCAAATTAAAGAAAAGAAAAATCACCAGAAAATGTCTTTGATGAGATGGAGTTAAGCAAGCTATCAGAAACAGAGTTCAGAGCATTGATTATGAAGATGACCAAGGAACTTAAAGAGAAAAACAAGGCAATAGAGGATAAGATCGAGGACTTTAGGGAAAATATGAAAAAAAGAGGTACATAACATAAACAAAAATCAGACAAAAATAAAGAATGCTGTGTCTGATATCAAGAATACACTGAAAGGAATTAAAAACAGGCTCAACGAAGCAGAGGATAGAATAAGTGACTTAGAAGACAAGGTAGAAAAAATCACTCAATCAGAGCAGCAAAAAGAAAAAAACATTTAAAAAGCATGAGGACAGTCTCAGGGAGCTTGGGGACAACATGAAATAAAACAACATTTGCATTATAAGAATGCCAAGGGGGAGGGAAGAGAGCAAGGGATAGAGAACATGGTGGAGGAAATCATGACAGAAAACTTCCTTATATTGACAAGGGAGAAAGCCACAAAAGTTCAGGAAGCACAGAGGGTTCCAAACAAGAGGGACTCAAAGAGACCCACTCCAGGACACATCACAATTAAAATGGCAAATGGCAATGACAAAGAGAAAATATTAAGTGGAGCAAGAGAGAGAGAGACAAGCAGTGACCTAAAAAGAAACCCCCACAAGGCTAACAGCTGACTTCTCAACAGAAATTCTGCAGGTCAGAAGGGAATGGCATGAAGTTCCCAAAGTAATGAAAAGCAAGAACATGCAACCAAAATTGCTTTATCCAGAAAGGCTATCATTTAAAATTGAAGGTCAAATAAAGCTTTCCAGACAAAAAAAGGCTAAAAGAGTTCAGCACCACCAAACCGGCATTGCAAGAAAAACTAAAAGGACTGCTCTAAGAAAAGAAAAAAAGGACTGCTCTAAGAAAAGTGGGAGAAAGGTACATCAGCATAAAGAGGGAAAATGGCATTAAATAAGTATATATCAATAGTAAACTTAAATGTAAAAGAAACGAACGGTCCAATCAAAAGACACAGAGAAGCTGAATGGATAAGAAAACAGGACCCAAATATATGCTGTCTATAAGAGACCCACCTGAGACCAAAAGACTCACACAGGCTAAAAGTGAAGGGATGAAATAAAATATTCCATGAATTGGGAAGAAAAAGAAAGCTGGAGTAGCAATACTTATTTCTGACAAAAAAAACTTCAAAATAAAGACCATAACAAGAGACAAAGATGGTCACTACATAATACTAAAGGGATCAATCCAACAGGAGGAAATAACCCTTATAAACATTTATGCACTCAACATAGGAGCACCTAAATATTTTAAAAAATTCTTGGTAGACTTTAACGAGGAGATTGACAGCAACACAATCATAGTGAGGGACTTGAACACCCCACTGTCAGCATTGGACAAATCATCACGACAAAAAATCAACAGGGAAACACAGACTTTAAATGACTCAGTAGGCCTAATGGACTTAATTCACATTTACAGAACATTTCATCCGAAAACAGCAGAATACACATTCTTCCCAAGTGCACATGAAACATTCTCAAAAATAGATGTCACGTTAGGGTACAAGGCAAGCATCTACAAATACAAGAAGACTGAAATCATATCAAGCATCTTCTCGAAACACAGTTCCATGAAACTAAAGATCAAGCACTATAAAAAAAACCTCCAAAATATATATTTTTTCTTTTTTCTATTTTTAAAAAATATCTTTATAATTTCACAGAGAGGAAGGCAGAGGGAGAGAGAGAAACATCAATGATGAGAAAGTCATCACTTGGATGTCTCCTGCATGCACCAGACCAGGGATCAAGACCCCAACCCTGGTATGTGCCCCAACTGAGAACCAAACCACAATCTGCTTGATCTTATGTCAATGCTCAAGCACTGAGCTACACCCAGCCAGGGAGAAAAATTAAAAGTATTTAAACACATGGAGGCTAAATAGCAACTATTAAACAATGAATGGGTTAGCAATGAGATCAAGGAAGAAATCAAACACTCCATGGAAAAGAACAAAAATGAAAGGACAAAAACCCAAAATCTATGGGACACAGCAAAAGCAGTCCTGAGAGGAAAATCCATAGCATTACAGAAACAAGAAATAAGAAAAAGCTCTAATGAACCATCTAACACAACAACTAAAATAACTAGAATGAGAACAGCAAGAAAAGCCCCAAGGAAGTAGAAGAAAGAAAATAATAAATATCAGAGCAGAAATTAATGACATGGAGACAAAAAAAAAAAAAAAAAATACAAAAAATCAATGAAACCAAAAGCTATTTCTTTAAAAAGATAAATAAGATTGATGCACCCTTAGCCAGACTCACTAAGAAACAGAGAGAGAAGACCCAAATAAATAAAATCATAAATGAAAGAAGTGATATAATAAACAACCAAACAGAAATACAAAGGATTGTAAGAAAATACTATGAGCAACTATATGCCAACAAATTGGACAACATAGGTGAAATGGACAAATCCTAGAAGCATACAACCTTCCAAAGTTGAATGAAGAAAAGGCAGAAAACTTAAATAGGCCAATAACAACTAATAAAATTGAAGCAGTAGTTTAAAAACTCTCAGTAAACAAAAGTCTTGTACCAGATGAATTTACAGGAGAGTTTTACCAAACATTCAAAGAAGAATTAAACCCCTATTCTATTCAAACTATTCCAGAAAATTCAAAAGGAGGGAAAACTCCCAAACTCTTTTTATGAGGCCAGGATCATCCTAATCCCCAACCATATAAAGACACTACAAAGAAAGAAAGTTAAAGACCAATATCCCTAATGAATATAGATGCTAAAATCCTCAACAAAATACTAGCAAACTGGATTCAGCAATACATTAAAAAGATCATACACCACGAGCAAGTGGGATTTATTCTGGGATGGAAGACTGGTATAACATTCACAAATCAATAAATGTGATACACCACATGAACAAAATGAAGGACAAAAATCATATGATTATATCAATATATGCAGAAAATCATTTGAGAAAATCTCACACCCATTTCTGATAAAAATTCTCAGCAAAGTGAGAATAGAGTGATCAAACCATAACATAATAAAGGCCATATATGACAAACCTACAGCCAACATAATACCTAATGGGCAAAAACTAAAACCACTTCCCTTAAAAACAGGAAAAAGACAAGGATGTCCACTTTCACCATTCTTATTCAACATAGTACTGGAAGTCCTAGCCATAGCCATCAGACAAGAAATAAACATCAAAGAAGGTATCCAAATTGGAAAGGAAGAAGTAAAACAGTCATTACTTGCAGATGACATGATATTGTCCATAGAAAACACTAAAGACTCCATCAGAGTACTACTGGATTTGATAAACGAATTTGGAAAGGCAACTGGACACAAAAACAACATCCAGAAATCAATGGCATTCTTATACACCATCAATGAACTTCCAGAGAGAGAAACTAAAAAAACAATATCATTTACCATTGCAACTAAAAAAATAAGATACCTAGGAATAAACTAAACCAACGATGTAAAAGACCTGTACTCAGAAAACTACATGACACTGAAAAAAGAAATAGAGGAAGATATAAATAAGTGTAAGAATATACCATGCTCATGCATTGGAGGAATTAATATCATTAAAATGTCCATACTACCCAAAGCAATTTAGAAATTCAATGCAATTCTGATTAAAATATCAACAGCATATTTCACATATCTAGAATAAACATTTCAAAAATTTATATGGAACCAAAAAAGACCCCAAATAGCTGCAGCCATCTTGAGAAAAATGAACAGAGTGGGAGGGTTCACATTACTGGACTTCAAACTGTACTACAAAGCCATTATAATCAAAACGGCCTGGTATTGTTATAACAACAGGCATATAGATCAATGGAACAGAATAGAGACCCCAGAAATAGACCCACACCATTATGGTCAGTTAATATTTGACAAAGGAGGCAATAGTATCCAATGGAATAAAAACAGTCTCTTCAATAAGTGGTGCTGGAAAATTGCACAGATACATGCAAAAAAATGAAACTAGACCACCAACTTTCACCATACACAAAAATAAACTCAAAATGGATAAAACACTTAAAAGTAAGTAAAGAAACCATAAAAATCTGGGGAAAAAACATAGGCAATAAAGTCCCAGACATTCCACATAGTGGAAATTTCACTGATAGATCTCCTAGGGCAGGAGAAACAAAAGAAAAAATAAACATATGGGACTACATCAAACTAAAAAGTTTCTTCTCAGAAAAAGAAAATAACCTCAAAATACAAAGGAATCTCATGGTCTGGGAAAACATATTTTGCAAGGATTGATCTAATAAAGAACTAATTTCCAAAGTGTACAAAGAACTCATACTACTCAGCCAGTGGAAGACAAACAATCTAATTAAGAAGTGGGCAAAGAACCTGAATAAACACTTCTCCAAAGAGGACATACAGATGGCCAAGAGACATATGAGAAAATGCTCAACATTGATAATCATCAGAGAGATGAAAATTAAAACCACAATGAGGTGTCACTTCACACCTGTAAGAATGGCTACCATCAACAAATCAACAAATGACTCCTGCTGTCTAGGATGTAGAGAAAGGGGAACCCTAGTACACTGCTGGTGGGAATGCAGACTGGTGCAACCACTATGGAAAACAGCATAGAGGTTCCTCAAAAAATTAAAAATGTAGCTTCCTTTTGACCCATTGATTTCACTTCTAAGAATGTATCCTAAGAATCCTGAAGCACTAATCAGAAAGAATATATGTACCCCTATGTTCATAGCAGCACAGTTTACAATAGCTAAGATCTGGAAACAGCCCAAGTGCCCATCAGTAGATGAGTGGATAAAAAAGCTGTGGGACATTTACACCATGGAATACTACGCAGCTGTAAAGAAAAAGGATCTTGTACACTTTGGGCCAGTATGGATGGACTTGGAGAATATTATGCTAAGTGAAATAAGCCAGGCAGAGAAAGACATGCATCACATGATCTTGCTTATATGTGAAATCTAAAGATCTTAATAAACTGATGAACAGAATAGATTCAATGACATGGAAGCATAGATGTGACTGACAAATGTCAGAGGGAATCAGGAGGGTGGACGGGTGTATGGGGACAGAGTAACCAAAGAACTTATATGTATATATGCATAAATCAAGGACACTGGACAATGTTGGGGAGAGGGACTGGGGAGGGGGATGGGAAGGGTGGAATGGGTCATTAGAGAGAAAATTTGACATCTGTAATATTTTAAACAAAAATAAAATTTAAAAAAGGAGACAGACATAGTTTTTATGATGACAGTTAAATAAGTTTTAAATTGCTTTTGAGAACTTTGATATATTGTAGAAGGATTAAAATCAGTACTTATTTTGTAAAGCATTGAAGAAAAAATTTTTGAAATAAAAATTAAATGCTCATATAAAAGAAGAGAAATGAGTAGCTATATAAATTGAGAATATAAAAGATTAACATAAGTAAAGGCATATCCCTCTAAATTACAAAAGAAATTGGACTTCATTTACCAAATCAATCCTCAGATTCAATTTTTAAAATTAAATTCAACTACAGGATGTTCTTGATTGAGACATTCCAAAACACACCTACAATTCCAAAGTATCATGAGAGCCAAGTTATATTAGTGAAGCGTAATTAAAATCAGAACAAATATTGTTATTACATTGAAAATATAATATATTATATGAGACAGTCATTTTATTTTGAAAAAAATATTATTAAAATTAAAATATGACTCTCATGAAACATTGCATGTCAGAGAAAATCAATATATATAATATTAATCACTGGTCACAAGTATCCATGTGTTTCCGTGTCTGAATGTTGCTGACTGGTCATGAGTTAACCTGTGTCTTCACTCACATTAATTTAAGTAGTTTTAAGCACCTTCCTGACCGGTCATGAGTATTCGAGTGTGGTCAGGGGTATTCTAGCCATCCCCAAGGGATAATTCTGGCTGGAACTAATCAGTCAGCAAGGCATTTAATATATATCCACAAAATGATATATATCATATATTTTCATTTATAAAAAATGAACATTATAATAATGTCAATTTAACATATTATGTTCTAATATGTATTATATTTATTCCAGTCATTTTTGCTGCCTCAAACTTGGATCTTTGTCTCCTCATCTTTTGAGGACCACCAACCTTGCTCTGCTTGCTCCCTGTGCTGTGAAACTAAAGAATTACCCTTAGGAAGAGAGTTGGAATAAATATGCAATTCACCTTGAGACTTTGTCTTCTTTCAGATATCATGCTTTTATGCTTCCTACTGTCCAATGCTTAAAAGAGTTGCCTCATGTATTATTTTTGTTTCATAGTTTGTTTTGTTTTTTTAATTTATCTTTATTTTTGAAAGTATTACAGATGTCCCCTTTTCCCTCATTGATTCCCTTCACCCCGTATCTTCCCCTCACCAGGCTTTCTCCACACTGCTGTGTGAGTCCATGGGTTATGCATATATGCCTATAAGTTCCTTGATTAATCTTTCCCCATCCCCGCCTTCCCTCTGAGATTCATCAGTCTGTTCCATGCTCACTCATGTGTAATATAATGAACAAAATAAACTGATGAACAAAATAGATCCAGAGACATAGAAACATGGTTTTTCTTTTGTGTGTGTGTGACGGAACAAGTTCAGTACCGGTTTCAGATAACTACCACAAGTAAGAATAATTTTTCTTTCTTTTTCTTGCTTACTGGCATTTTCTTATCCTACATATATATTGTATTTGCAAATATATGCTATAAATTACTTCAAAAGAATGTTATTCAAATCAGGAAAAAGGAAATGTAACATCCAATTATAGTTCGTAGAAATTAGAGAACACATTTTGTGAGATAACATCATAATCTCATTAGGATGTGTTTTTATATTTAAGCTTTGGATTTTTCTAAACTAGACTACAACTTCAAAGGTGATTAAAAAGAAAAAGAATGGGAAGAAGTAAGGAACAATAAACTCTGATGCTTAAGTAGTAGCTAATCTATATAAATTAAATTTTTCTAACTCCCTAACTTCTAGGGTTATACATTTTAAGTATTCATAATTAATGTTAAATGTACTCTGAAATACTAATAGGGTTAATGGTTTCTGAGTTGATATACATTATTTATTGAGTACATACCATATATCAGGCACTGTGATATATATATGTATATACACATATATATACACACACACATATATATACTTTATGTACTTTATTTTCTTTAATTTTCATTACAACTTCCAAATGAGGACAAAATTATACCTATTTTATTCCTATGAAGAAACAAGCTTAGAGCAGTTAAGGACGCTACTAGAAATTCTTTCTTTTGGTAAAGGAAATTCCTGGACAAATATTAGAAGTGACATATTTATGTGCACCTGCATATAAGAGTGTAAGGGGGAAGTTTACTTAGAATAAGACCTCTAACTCATTCTCAAGGATAATTCTGTTATTCAATGGATTTCAGTATGCCAAATAATACTTATAGAAGTTTCCCTATAGTTACACTTAGCAAAAGTACAAAAGAGCTAAAATTGATTCTAAGGCGTAGGCTTTAAGAAGCAACACCTATTATTCTATCACTTTTTTTCTTAATTTACTTTACAGGTGGCCTTGATTATTTTATTTATTATAAGATATGTGGTATGTGTCTATGCCTCAGGATGAAGAATATACTTTGTAATCTAAAACACATTAGGGGAAAAGGAAGATGGCAGCACCATGAGAAGCAGCAGAGTGTCCCTACTCCCAGTCATGGGCTCAATTTATCCCTAAAATGCTACATAGCCAGCTTAGAAAAACCAGAGAAACATACCTGAATGGACATATTGCAAGTAGGGAGCACTGAAGAAACATAGAGTCTGGTAAGAGAGGGAGGACATAGAAAGGGGGAGTCCCCCATGAAGCCTCTACTGGGCTCTGAGCCCCAAGGCTTGGAGGCTGCAAAGTTCCCTCCTCTCAGGAGTGCAGACCAGCATCCAAAAGTGGCGATCTCACACCTGGAGTGGAGGAAAGGGGAAGAAGAACCCTGCATGGAGAGCATAGGAACCCAAGGGAGCAGTGAGTCTGCGAGGTGGGGACAGCACCTTCCTAGGAAACAAACCTTCTAATGGCAGCTGCAACCAGTGTCTAATGCTCAGGGTGCTGACCATAGAAAAATCTGTCCCAAAGCATGTGGCACCCAAGTAGTGAGGGACCAGAGGTTGGCACTGAGCAGCCCCACACAAGGATCCTCTGCCTCCTGTAAGGCATTGTGTTGAGCCCCAGAAAGCATTTAATCTGTGTTGTGTGGGAAAGTGGAGGAGAGCCATCCTGCCCTGAGTCCCAGTGGGGAGAGTCTGGGATTTTGCACCGGTTCTGAGGGTTGCCATAATGGCGTGTGGAGATGTCTCAGCTTTACTGAGATCAGTGGTGCGGGGAGGTACATGGAGCTGACTTTGGGTCCTCTCCTGCGAGGTGCCTTGGCATGCAGACAATGGGACCTTGCAGGGTGGACTCTCTGCCTGTGTGTTGCTTTGTGTGTTTTTGAGTTTTTGATCATGGATCTGGCTCCCACCTTCCCAGCATGCACTGGGATGACAGACCAGCAGAAGCTGGGATTGAGGTCTTCACAGCAGACTGAGGGGCAGACCTGGTGTGACCAGCCAACCAGACCTGGGAAGGGAAGGGCGGAACATGCCTACCTCTCCTGCAGTTTGGGAGCACCACCCCCAACAGGAAAGGAGCTGGTCCTGCTCACTGAGGCCCCAGACACATCCATAGGAGATAGTCCTGAGGGGGAAGGGAGACGAGGTCACAGGAGGACATTGCAAGAATTTGACTCTCAGGGACTGTGTTTGGGAACTGGAGGAAAAGTAGAAAACCCCTGCTGGGGGCTGGGCAGGCAAAGAGCTCACTGGAATGTTATTTAATCAAACCCACTAAGCCCAGGCTGCTGAAATGGCCCATATAGAAAAGGCAGCAGGCAGAACTCAGTCTGAAACTGCAGCAGGCCAGTGCATAAGGAACTAGATTCAGAAGATAGGGTAGGGACTGAGGAGCTGGAAGTGGAGCAGAGAATAACTCCCTCACAGTGAGTGCCTGACAGTGAAACCTGTAAATAAGGGGAGTGATATACTGAGATACACTAGCTATCCTGCACCCTAAAGACTCTACAGAAGACTCTGGAGTAAGACCAGGCAACTACAAAGTTGAAAAATAGCTGATAAGAGGACGAGGTCAACAGAGAGCCTCAGTTCAACCATCTACTTAAGGACACCAGAGCCAAACAGAGACAGCTCCTCACATTGGCTGATACACAAGTACCTCCCAGGAGAACCAAAATCAGCACATGAAACAATGAGCCACAGGCAACATAAGCTGCCCAGAAGAAAATCACCATATTGACTGTCTTTTTTAATTTGTTTGTTTTTTCTTTTTTTCTCTTAAGAAAAATAGAAATGGAAAAAATTATTTGTTTTTTCTTCTTTTTAAATTTTATAATAATTTTTAAAATTTAATTATTAATAACTTTTTTCTTATTCTATTTTATTTTTTAAAGATTTTTTTTTTGCTTAGATTGTGTTTTATTTTGTTTCTTTGCTTTGTTTTGTTTTATCCTTGCTTCTAATATCAAGACTTTCTTTATATCCCTGCTTAATTGCTGGGACTTTATCATTATAACCAACAAGTTTACTGCTTTTCTCTATAGTTTCCCCCAAATTGCTTATTGGACTCCCTCTCTGCCCTAGCTTTATCTCTCTCTCTCCTCTCGATCCATTGGCATAGCTTTCTTCTTCTTCTTCTTCTTCTTCTTCTTCTTCTTCTTCTTCTTCTTCTTCTTCTTCTTCTTCTCTTTCTTTATTTTGTTTTCCTCCCTTCTGTCCTCCTGTCTTTTTGTTTGATTGTTAGTTTCTCTTATTCTCTTTACTGTATTTTTAGTTTTTCATTTTCAACTATTATTCTATTCCTATTCTCTTCATTAATTGTTTGTTGGCCCTTCTTTCAGACTCTTTTCTCTGGCTCTGTTATCTCCCAGTAGGTTCTCTATTTCTTACATTTTAGTTTATTATTATTATTTTCTAAATTATTGTCACTATTAACAACAATATACTTCTCTCTCTCTAAGCGTAACTTTTCATTCTATCTTCTTTTTACCTTTTTTTTCTCTCTCTAAAATTTGTGTTCTCCCTTCACCCTCCTGGTACTATTTTCACTTGGGATGTTTTCATTGTGACTGTCAAGATATTTTGTAAGATACCCCTTGTTTCTTGGAAGTTTAGTAATGTATTATCCTGCCTTGACAGTATCCATACAGCAGCTTACATGACAAGGTTGGGGCTGACACACAGTTAGCCAACCTGAGAGGAGAGTCTTCCCAAGGACTGGTCAACAACACTCTATTCTCAACCACAACAAGAGAACATAAAAAACCCACAAAAGGGACACCACAAAAGGGACACACCTAGAGCAAAAAGCTCAGAAGTATAAAAAAAAAAACCTATGGGCTCAACTGGTCTCACAATACAAAATCCTACCCCACAAGACTGGGAGACAGCAAATACATATAATATAGTGATACAAACACTAAGACATACCAAAATGAACAAAGAAACAAACCCCAAATTAAAGAAAAGGAAAAATCAAGAGAAAACGTTTTTGATGAGATGGTGTTGAGCAAGTTATCAGAAACACAGTTCAGAGTATTGATTATAAAGATTTTTAAGGAACTTAACAGGACACTAGATGATAACATCAAAGACCTTAGTGAAAACATGAAAAAAGAGATACATAACATAATCAAAAATGAGACATAGATAAACAATGCTGTATCTGATATCAAGAATGCACTGGAAGGAATTAAAAGTGGGCTCAAAGAAGCAGAGGAAAGAATAAGTGACTTAGAAGACAAGGTAGAAAAATAACTCAATCAGGGCAGCAAAAAGAAAAACTCTTAAAAAGCATGAGGACAGTCTCAGAGAGCTTGGAGATAACATGAAGTGAAACAACACTTGCATTATAGGGGTGCCAGAGGGGGAGGAAAGAGAGCATGGGATAGAGAACTGGTGGAGAAAATCATGACAGAAAACTTCCTAAACTTCCTTATGCTGACAAGGGAGAAAGCCACACAAGTTCAGGAAACACAGAGGGTCCCAAACAAGAGGGACCCAATGAGACCTACTCCAAGACACATCATAATTAAAATGGCAAATGTCAAGGACAAAGAAAAAATATTAAAGGCTGCAAGACAGTGACAAGCAGTGACCTACAAGGGAACCCCGATAAGGCTGAGAGTTGGTTTCTCAACAGAATCTCTTCAGGCCAGAACAGAGTGGCATGAAGATCTAAAAGTAATGAAAAGCAAGAACATGCAACCAATATTGCCTTATCCAGCAAGGCTATCACTTAAAAATGAAGGGTAAATAAAGAGCTTCCCATACAAACAAAAAGCTAAAGGAGTTCAGTACCACTAAACCAGCTTTGCAAGAAATGCTAAAAGAAATGCTCTAAGAAAAAGAAGGAATAGTGAGAGAAAGGTACATTAGCATAATGGAGAAAAATGGCTAAATAAGTTGATATCAATAGTAACCTTAAATGTAAATGGAATAAATGGTCGAATCAAGAGACAGAGTAGCTGAATGGATAAGAAAACAGGACCCAAATAAATGGTGTCTACAAGAAATCCACCTGAGAGCAAAAGACTCACACAGGCTAAAAGTGAAGGGATGGAATAAAATATTCCATGCAAATAGAAAGGAAAATAAAGGTGGAGTACCAATTCTCATTTCTAACAAAATAGACTTCAAAATAAAGACCATAACAAGAGACAAAGATGGTCACTACATAACACTAAAAGGATCAATCCAACAGGAGGAAATAACCCTTATAAACATTTATGCACACAATATAGGAGCACTTAAAAATATAAAAAATTACTTGGTGGACTTTAAGGAGGAGATTGAAAGCAACACAATCATAGTGGAGGACTTTAACACCCCATTGTCAGTACTGGACAGATCATCAAGACAAAAAATCAACAAGGAAACACAGACCTTAAATGACTCAGTAGACCTAATGGACTTAATTGACATTTACAGAACATTTCATCCCAAAGCAGCAGAATACACATTCTTCTCAAGTGTGCATGGAACATTCCCAAAAATAGGCCACCTGTTAGTGCACAAGGCAAATCTCTACAAATACAAGAAGATTGAAATCATATCAAGAATCTTCTCAGATCACAATGCCATGGAACAAAAAATCAACCATTATAAAAAAACTCAAAAATATCCAAACACATGGAAGGTAAATAGCAACTATTAAACAATGAATGGGTTACCAACGAGGTCAAGGAAGAAATCAAACACTTCATGGAAAAAAACAAAAATGAACAGACACAACCCCAAACCTATGGGACTCAGCAAAAGCAGTCCTTAGAGGAAAATCCATAGCATTACAAGCCTATCTCAAGAAACAAGAAAATGATCTAATGAACCATCTAACGCAACAACTAAAAGAACTAAAAGGAGAACAGCAAGAAAAAGCCCCAAGAAAGTAGAAGGAAGGAAATAATAAAGATCAGAGCAGAAATTAATGAAGTAGACTAGAAAAACAATACAAAAAAATCAATGAAACTAGGAGCTTGTTCTTTGAAATGATAAATAAGTTTGATACACCTTTAGCCAGACTCATGAAGAAACAAAGAGAAAGGAGCCAAATAAATAAAATTATAAATGAAAGAGGTGATATAACAACCAACCCAACAGAAATACAAAGGATTATAAGAAAATACTATGAACAACTCAACTATATTCCAACAAATTGGACCTCATAGGTGAAATGGACAAATTCCTGGAAGCATAAAACCTTCCAATGCTGAATCAAAAAGAGGCAGAAAACCTGAACAGACCAATAACAACTAATGAAATTGAAGCAATAATTTAAAAAACTCCCAGAAAACAAAAGTCCAGGAACAAAACAGGCAAGTTTTTCCAAACATTCAAAGAAAAATTAACAGCTATTCTATTCTAACTATTCCAGAAAATTCAAGAGGAAGGAAAACTCCCAAGCGTTTTTTATGGGCCAGCACCATCCTAATTCCAAAATCAGATAAAGACACTACAAAAAAGAAAATTAAAGGCCAATATCCCTGATGGATATAGTTGCTAAAATCCTCAACAAAATACTAGCAAACCAGATTCAGCAATACATTAAAAAGATCATACACCATGACCAAGTGGGATTATTCTGGGGATGCAAAGCTGGTGTAAAATTCGCAATTTAATAAATGAGATACACCACATAAACAAAATGGACCAAAATCATATGAACATATCAATAGATGCAGAAAAAGCATTCGACAAAATTCAGCACCCATTTCTAATAAAAACTCTCAGCAAAGTGGGAATAGGAGGATCATACCTCAACATAATAAAGGCCATATATCACAGACTTACAACCAACATCATACTCAATGGGCAAAAACTAAAACCATTTCCCTTAAAAACAGGAACAAGACAAGGATGTCCACTTTCACCATTCTTATTCAACATAGTACTGGAAGTCCTAGCCACAGCCATCAGACAGAAAGAAAACATCAAAATCATTCAAATTGGAAAGGAGGAAGTAAAACTGTCATTATTTGCAGATGACATGATATTGTCCATAGAAAACCCTGAAGACCCCATCAAATACTACTAGATTTTGTAAACAAATTTGGCAAGGTAGCTGGATACAAAAATCAACATCCAGAAATCAATGGCATTCCTATACACCAACAATAAACTTTCAGAGAGAGAAACTAAAAAACAATATCATTTTCCATGCCAAAGAAAACCCAACATACCTAAGTATAAACTTAAGCAAGGATCTAAAAGACCTGTACTCAGAAAACTACATTACACTGAAAAGAGAAATAGAGGAAGATATAAACAAGTGGAAGAATATACCATGTTCATGGATTGGAGGAATTGATATCATTAAAATGCCCATACTACCCAAAGCAATTTAGAAATTCAATGCAATTCCGATTAAAATATCAACAGCATATTTCACAGATCTAGAACAAACATTTCATGAATTTGTATGGAACCAAAAAAGACCCCAAATAGCTGCAGCCATCTTGAGAAAAATGAACAGAGTGGGAGGGTTCACATTATCAAATTTCAAACTATACTACAAAGCCATTATAATCAAAATGGCCTGGTATTGTTACAACAGCAGGCATATAGATCAATGGAACAGAATAGAGACCCCAGAAACAGACCCACACCATTATGGCCAGTTAATATTTGACAAAGGAAGCAAGAGCATCCAATGGAGTAAAGACAGTCTCTTCAATAAGTGGTGCTGGAAAATTGCACAGATACATGCAAAAAAATGAAACTAGACCACCAACTTTCACCATACTCAAAAATAAACTCAAAATGGATAAAACACTTAAAAGTAAGTAAAGAAACCATAAAAATCCTGGAAGAAAACAGGCAGTAAAGTCACAGACATCCCATGTAGTGGGAATTTCATTGATACATCTCCTAGGGCAAGAGAAACAAAAGAAAAAATAAATATATGGGACTACATCAAACTAAAAAGTTTCTTCTCAGAAAAAGAAAATAACCTCAAAATACAAAGGAATCTCATGGTCTGGGAAAACATATTTTGCAAGGATTGATCTAATAAAGAACTAATTTCCAAAGTGTACAAAGAACTCATACTACTCAGCCAGTGGAAGACAAACAATCCAATTAAGAAGTGGGCAAAGAACCTGAATAAACGCTTCTCCAATGAGGACATACAGATGGCCAAGAGACATATGAGAAAATGCTCAACATTGATAATCATCAGAGAGATGAAAATTAAAACCACAATGAGGTATCACTTCACACCTGTAAGAATGGCTACCATCAACAAATCAACAAATGACTCCTGCTGTCTAGGATGTAGAGAAAGGGGAACCCTAGTACACTGCTGTTGGGAATGCAGACTGGTACAACCACTATGGAAAACAGCATGGAGCTTCCTTAAAAATTTAAAAATGTAGCTGCCTTTTGATCCAGTGATCCCCCTTCTAGGAATATATCCTAAGAATCCTGAAATACTAATCAGAAAGTATATATCCACCCCTATGTTCATAGCAGTGCAATTTACAATAGCTAAGATCTGGAAACAGCCCAAATGGCCATCAATAGATGAGCCAATAAAAAAGCTGTGGGACATTTACACCATGGAATACTACAAAGATGTAAAGAAAAAGGATCTCGGAGACTTTGGAACAGCATGGATGGACCTGGAGAATATCATGCTAGGTGAAATAAGCCAGGCAGAGAAAGAGAAAAATCACATGATCTACCTTATATGTGGAATCTGAAGAACTTAATAAACTGATGAACAGAATAGATTCAATGATATGGAAGCATAGATTAGAGTGATGAATGTCATAGGGATGGATGAGGGCCAGAGAGTGGATGGGGAGAGATTAACCAAAGAATTTATATGCATATATGCACAATCCAAGGTCACTGGACAATGGTGGGAATAGGGACTGGGGAGGGGGATAGGATTGGGTGGAATGGTTCATTGGGGAGAAAAAAGGACATCTGTAATATTTTAAACAAAAATAAACAAAACAAAATAAAATAAATTAATAAAACGCATTAGAAGTGTAATAGTAATACCAATCTTTAAAAGGATATTTGTTTTCCAGACCGTGGGGATAAATCTCTCCACATGTACAAACATTTACAAGTATTTGGACCAAGGCAAGTTAAAATGGAGTTCCAGAGGTGATTTATAGAGAAACTTGAATGAATGAAATCATCTAAGTGGGAAACTTTAAATATCCAGTTCCCAGATGAGAAATTTTTTGTTTTCTGACTTTTGATAAAAGGATTAGGGAAAATAATTGTAAATATTTTTAGAATCTACATTAATTGGACACAGTCTTATAACTCTATAACATACTGTTATGACCAATCACATTTTATTGGTGATGAAATTGAGAATTAAATGTTTTAAATGATGTACTTGGGGTTACATACATTGTAGGAGACAGAGTTAAAACCTGGGTACATGTAGGCTGATTTTCAAGTTTGAACTCTTAACCACTATACTGTTATGCCTTGAAACTCATCGAATACTGGAATTAATATATTAGAGAATTTATGTATTTTCAGTCATTTTTTATGTATTAAACTGAGATAAATTCTAAATTGTTGGGGGGCCCCTCTGGTTATAAGGTTTCCAACTTCTGATAAATGTTTTCTTAGGCAATTATTTGCTAAGCCCTTTTTCCCCTGCTGTCACCTTGCTATTTTTTCTAGCCTCAATTTTTAGTACACTGTCCTATTTGAGCCCTGTGAGAGCTTCATGGAACCAAAAAGCATAAAAAGGGATCCTAGTTAGTTTTTTTGTTGTTCCTATTTTAAAGGTGATTTCGGTTGGAAAACTTTCAATTATGTCATGAACGGGCAACACTCTCTTAGGACTATAAGAAGAAAAGCACAGTAATTTTTATTTTTTACCTTTAAAGCAAGCAAGAAAGTATAAAATTATTTTTCAATTTAAGTCTCTGTCTTGGCCCATGGATTTAAGATATTCAGTGTCTAAAGAATTTGGCTTCCCAGGAGTGGTAATGTCAAATTTAAGCTATAGAATTCATTGAATTAAAGCAAATTAGTAAAATGCATACTTTTACTGGGTTAATATCATTTTTTTGATAGAACTGTAGTTATATGCAGCTGTATGCTTTATTTTCACCACTGTCACACAATTGTTTCCATTAAATTATTAGGATATTCAATATTTTTTCATCATAATAGCAGTTGTTCAATTAAATTAATCTTATCCAAATTGCACTGATTCATTTTGGAAACAACAGGGTCACTTGTAAATGAGAAAACAAAAAGTAGAGCAAATATTTTATGATAAACAGGCATTAGCACTGGTGTTTTTTGTTTTTTATAGAGCTATATTTGGATATCAGCATGCTTTGGTTTATCTGTCTAGGTAGACAGTAGTTAATCACTGTTTTCTGTTTGCCTCTCTTAATTATAAGGTGTGTACTTTTGCTGGTTTCTCCTTCCTTAGGATTTTCACATATCTCCCCATAGTTTCCAAGCTAAATCTGGCAGAGGAAGATGAAAAGTAGGCTCCTTATTAATTGGCTTTCTCATCCTCCAAATCATGTGACTAATATATCATCCATGACATAATATATCATCCAAACTTACATATTTTGTCTAGGACAAATGCTAAATTGAATAGGATTCTGGGATAATAGGAAAACCAGGACTGTTCTGGGAAAACCCTCGAGTTTTAGTTACAATTTTACATTGTCCCTGCTTCTTCCTCACTGATCCCTCCAGGATATGGTTCTTTCAATCTTAGTGATTAGATACATATACTGATTACAAGCCTCAGTTCTTCCATCTCTACCATGAAGGCTTAATCCATTAACATGGAGTTTTTGCCTCAATTTTACTCTCAAATTTGGTTCAGTTAACCATTTTCTTAAAGAAATTATCTTTATTTTTGAAAGTATTACAAATGCCCCCCTTTCCACCGCTGATCTCCTCCACCCTGTGATCCTCTCCCCATACTTCACCACACTATTGTCTGTAACCATGGGTTATGTATATATGCATATAAATTCTTAGGTTAATCTCTCCCCACCCACCCCCCCCATTACCTCTGAGATTCAACAGTCTGTTCCATGTTTCTATGTCTCTGGATTTATTTTGTGAACCACTTTATTTTGTTCATTAGATTCCACATATGAGTAAGATAATGTGATACCTGTCTTTCTATGATTGGCTTATTTCCCTTAGCATAATACTCTCCAGGTCCCACAATGCTGTCTCAAAGGGTAAGGGATCCTTCTTTTTAACAGCTACATAGTATTCCATAGTGTATATGTCCAAGAAGATACTTGATATGATTTCAGTCTTCTTGAACTTGTAGAGACTTGTTTTGTGTCCTAACTTGTGGTTTATCTTTGAGAATGTCCCATATGCACTTGAGGAGATTGTATATTCTGTAGCTTTGGGGTGAAATTTTCTATAAATGTCAATTAAATCCCTCTGATTGAGTGTGTCATTTAGAGTCACTGTTTCCTTGTTGACTTTTTGTCTGAAAGATATATCCAGTGAAGTCAGTGGGGTGTTAAAGTCCCCTACTATGACTGTATTGCTGTCAATCTCTCCTTTAAACTCCTCCAGAAGTAATTTTTTTCAGCCTGTGTGAGTCTTCTGTTCTGAGGTGGGTCTCTTATAGACAGAAGAAATTTGGCTCTTCTTTTCTTATCCATTCATCTACGCAATGTCCTTTTATTGAAGCATTTTATCTATTTATATTTAATGTGGTTATTGATACATACTTACCTATTGCCATTTTACTTCTTTATGCTTATGTTTCTCATTTTCTCTGTTTCATCTTCTTATTACAGTAATCCCTTTAACATTTCTTGCATTGCTGGTTTGGTGGTGATACACTCCTTTAGCCTTTTTTTTTTTGTCTGGGAATCACTTTCTTTCACCACCTATTTTTAATGATAGCTTTGCTGGATAGAGTAGTCTTGGTTTCAGGTCCTTGTTTTGCATTACCTTGAATACTTCTTGCCATTCCCTTCTGGCCTGTGGAGTTTCTAATGAGAAATCAGCTGACATTTTTATGGGAGCTCCTTTGTAGGAAACAGATTGTTTGTTTTTGTTTTTGTTTTTCCTTTTTTTGTTTTTTCTGCATTTAAGATTATCTCTTTGTCTTGAATTTTTGGCATTTTAATTATGATGTGTCTGGGTATGGACCTCTTTGGATTCTTCTTGCTTGGGACTCTCTGTGCCTCTTGAACTTGTGTGACTTTTTCCTTCACCATGTTAGGGAAGTTTTCTGTCAGTTCTTCAAACAGGTTCTCCAACCCTTGCATACTTTCTACCACTTCTGGCCTCCTATGATGGGAATATTGTTACGTTTCATGTTGTCCCATAGGTCCCTTAAACTATCCATCTGTTTAATTGTTTTTTCTTTTGGTTCTCTGATTGAGTGATTTTTTCTATCCTGTCCTCTAATTCACTGAGCTGATCCTCAGCTTCCCTTAATCTGCTGTTTATTCCTTCCAATTTTTTTCCCTACTCTGTCATTCTTAATTTCTGTCATAGTTTTTATATCTTTTCTCATGCTCTTGAGCATCTATTATCAGTATTCTGAACTCTATATCTGACTGACTCCATTTCATTTATCTCTTCTTCTGGAGACTTTTCTTGTTCTTTCATTTGGGGCTTATTTGTCTCCCCATTTTGTCTGCCTGTTTGGATTTGTTTCTATGTATTAAGTAGATCTGTTACCCAGTCTTTTGGAGGGTCTCTGGTACGGGTCAATGTCAGACGCTTTTTGTAATTGACCTTTAGTACCCTGTTTGAAGCTTTCCCCACTCCACAGCTTGTGGTTCCTTCTGATGAGCTGGGTGTGTTTGGACAGGATCAAGATGTGTACCAATATCTGCCTTTTCAAGCCCTGGGTTCAGAGGCAAATCATGCAAAGACTCAAAGCAGAGGCTGATTATTATTCAGTCTCTTAATGAGCTTCAGGCTATAGAAACTCCACAGCATGGAGCAAGAGCTTTCCCAAAAAGGTGGGGCATTTGCTTTCCCCAGCAGGCAAAATTTTCTTTGAAGGTAAATTCTTCCTGTGAAAGATGTCCTCTGCAGTATGGAGGAATGAGTAAATACAGGAATTCAGATGGCTTCCCTCTGAGCTCTATCCCCAAGCTAGCACTCATGGATTTTCCCCTCACAGCTCTAGTCCACTCTGCCCTCCCTCTGCTGGAGCCCAAGTTGAGTGGCTGCACAGGAAACTTTGTGTGTCAGCCTTTTCAGAGGGTGCCTGCATTTCAAGCCACCTCTCCCTGAAGACCAAAACCCTCCTGCTTTTCACAGCCAGTTGTTATGTAGGCACCTTTCTCAGTTCTGGTACTCTGGGCTGGGGAACCCAGTCTGGGGTTTAGACCCCAGAGTTCTCAGTGGGAACCCCCCACAGCTGAGATATCCCTCTGGAATTTCACCTGCTACCTGTGGGAGCCCATCCAGCCCTCTCACGCCTCTGCATTTCCTACCAGTCTCTTTTCTGTCTCCACTTTATATCCTTGGTAATGAGGGTGCTCTCCAGCTAGTATTCAGTTGCAGTAGATTATTCAGGATGTTTTTTCTATACTTTAGTTGTAATTCTAGTTTTGTCCTGACAGAGTGTCAGTGTAGCTTTTACTCAATCTGCCACCATCATTCAGTCCGTTTACCTTTTACTTTCAGTGCCAGAATTTTGCCAGAAACCTCAGCCTAAGACCTTGGCATCTTGCCTTAAGCTCAACAGCCTTATATTTAAATATCAACCCAGATGCTGAGGCCTACTCTATCTGACTTGTCACCTCCCTGAAACTCAGAGCACTGCACATCCTGATTTCTGTTATTGTACTCTGTAAACATGGATATAGGATCTGTGACCCTGACTGCTTTGTTTTTCCTTTTTTTAAACAAATATTTTTTATTGATAGTTAAAGAGAGGGGAACGAAGAGGGGGGGAGACAGAGAAACATCAATGTGAGAGCAAAACATCCCTACCAGGGATCGAATCTTCAATCTGGGCATGTGCCCTAATGGAGAAGCAAATTGGCAACTTATAGGTGTATGGAGTGATGCTCAACCAACTGAGCTACACTGGCCATAGCTGATCACTTTCTTAATGTTGATATGTGCTCCTGTACTTCCTGTCTTTGAGATTTTTATATCTGTATTTGCAGAATAACACGCTTTAAGTAGTTCTTTCCTTAATTTTCACCTATCATTTTTTAGTAAGTTTATATCAAATATTACTCTTTCTCTCATGCTTCATTCATGACCTTTGTAGTCTTGAGAGGATCATCATTCTGTTCACCAGAGTGACAAATTTTACTAAGGATCTTATAGACTGTGATAGACATAATTTGAAACACAGAGATTGAATATAAATTTATTCATTGTTTTACTGAACTGAAGGGGTTTATGTGCATCCAAGCCCAATAACATATGTGAACAAGAGTTTGTTTGCAGCAAAATAAATAACAAATAAATAAACAAACAAACAAAAAATAAAATAAAATAATAAAATAAAATAAAATAAAATAAAAAAGTTTATTTAAGAAAATGGCACGAAACCCTGAGACAAAGGGGAGCTAATGGCCTAAAACCTGGCTCCCCAATGGTGTTCTTAAAAAAATATGTTTTTATTGATTTTAAAGAGAAAGAAAGAGAGAGGGAGGGAAAGAGTGTAAAATGTCAATAGGCTGCCTCCCACATGCTCCTTACTAGGGATTGAAATTGTAACCTGGGCATGTGCCCTGACTGGGATCAAATCTGTGACACCTTGGTGAATGGGACAATGTTCAATTAACTAAGCCACACTGGCCAGGGTTCTGATGGGTTCTATATGGGAAAATCACTGATCATGGTGACTAAAAGAGTTATGGCCTGGGTCTACTGATTGGTCAAGGCCAGTAGGAGTAGTTGATCATTGCAACATGTCCTGATATTAGCCATGGCATCATTCTGTCTGGCTTTGCAAGGATGATTGGTTGGGTCATTCTGCTTTCATGGGTATGGAGTTTAAACATAACTGAGGTCAAGATACTATCTTTAACTTGACGAAAATTCCATTCTCTTGACCCACAGACCTAAAGCTTTGTTCTTTGAGATAATTTAATGCTGACCAGAACCTAATTTTTCTGAGAACTTATTAAGGGAATTGACATGCATTATGTGCAAAGTTGGAAGAATCAAGTTAGTCATGGTGCTATTAGAGTGGCGAAAGCTGACTTTATTTAAAGAAAAAGTCATATTAAAGAAATAAATTTCCTGTGTTGTTATAATGGTTGGATGAATTATAAGAGATTGGAAGAAGGATTCATGAGAATTATCTCACTCCAGCCAAGAGATAAAGAGAACCAAATTAAGATAGGGAAAAAAGTTAGGAAATGATTTCATAGAGACATTGTATCAATTAAATTTTACTGATGGTAAGCAAAATGAATTAACTCAAAATATAAGTGAAAAACATACTTCTTTGAAGGACATTGGAGTACTATGTAGAATAGAAGGAAGAGTTATATACCTGTAATACGCTTGGCTCCTGGTCTTTCAGGACTGAGGCTCTCATTCTCTGGGTGCTACATCATGTTGGAAGCTGACAGCTCTCAACTGACACTGTGTCTGCAAATAGAACTTGGCTGAAGAAAGCCACCTTCCCAGGAACACTACTTTGATTAAGGGTACTCTCTTAGAATTCCCCAAGATGGCTGCAGCATAGCCTGAGGCTGAGGCCCTTTCTCCCAGCTAAGGATTAGATTTACAAATAAAATATTTTACAATCAACTTGACAAACCAAGTGATGTGCAGTTGATAGGACATCTAAAGAGCACTAAAGAAACCATGTAGAGACTGGTAAGTGGAGGGGAGTCACAGAAAAGGGGAACACCCCTGGAGCATGTGCGGTGGGTCTCAGCCCAAGTGATACAGGCTGAAAACCTCCCTCCCTTTGGCTGTGTGGGGTCTCAACTCCATGCAGGGATTCTAAAGCCAGAGAAACAGCACCTTTCCAGTGAAGGAGCACTCCTGTTGTTAGTAGCCCCAGCCTGAGAAGTTTGTATGGGCTCTGACTCCTGGAAAGTCTGCCTTGCAGTGTTTAGGCCCAGCAGAGAGGCCTGTCAGTGACTAAAATGCTTGGCCTGGGGAAAAGGGGAAAAGACTCACTTCAAGTGAGAGGTTGGAACCCCTTCCTCCACCTGTGGAGCCTCCTGGAATTCTCCCTTCTGCTGGGTTGGCAGCACAGGGTAACAGCGCAGGTTGGGGATTTTTGGTCCACAGTGAGGAGAGTATGGAGCATGAGTGGAGCTGGGAATTTCAGGACCCTGCTTAGCTGAAATCAGCCATCTAGTGAGGCCGTAGTTCTGGTCCAGGCTAATTTTCTAACCCCTTCCATTTGGTCTGGCAGTACAAGAGTGCCATTCTGTGAAGTACTGTATCGCTCAGCAAGGCTTCTATTTTGGAGACAGCCAGGAGAGTGATGGTCTCTGTGTCTGTATGGTGGGGGAACTGATCTGATTTCTCTGTGAGTTCCCCCAGGCAATCTCAGGAAGGAGAGGTAGAGCCTGGTTGCCACACCTGTAGGCTGCAAACACCACTACCAACAAAAGACTGATTTGTTCAGCTCTGTGAAGTCCTGGATACCCTGCCGGGCACAGTTCTGAGGGGAATGGGAGAGTGGCTCAGAGCAGGGCATTCTAAGTAAGAGACCCTCAGAGGTTATTGTCTTGGAATGGGAGGAAGTGCTTAGCCTCTTTGTGAAGGCTGGGCCTGAAACACTCTCAGCCTGAGACCCATTTGATTAATGTCCCAGAGCCAAGGGTAGCTGAAACTGTCTCTGCAGAGAAGACTGCAGGCTGTACCCAACCTGGACCTGCAATAAGCCCCCTTAGGGAGAATTAGAGTTGGAGTCTCTGGTAGAGATTGAGAAGTTTGACTTTGAGGCAGAGATTAATTTTCCCTCATTGAGTGCTTAACTATGTAATGGCCAAGCAGAGGGCCCACTAGGCCAAGCTAGGATAGCCTGGGTCCATCCTGCAGACTCTCTTTGGAAAGCTCTGGAGGAAGACCAGGCAACCTCAGGGGGCAGATAGAGTATCTGAAAAGTGGAGGCAGACCTCAGGGATCCTGGGTCTGACCACAGATCTACCCCCAGCTTTAAGCTAAAAAAAGCCCACCCATTTACAAAGATTGGTCCCTCCTACAAACACACAGGTCTAAAAGACACAGACACAAATAGTGAACAGAGTGGTAACTACATATAGGCAATCCAAGAACAGTTATAAACAACCTCTTACAGTGACCTGCATCTGAAACCCACCCAAAAAGACCCTGAACCAATACAACAAATGGTGGGCCTCATAGCATACCATAGCTTGGCTCAATTAGACACACAAATTGCACACACAAAGGTGGGTCTCAGCAGGCTCCATACCCTGCTGGGAATAAGCCTGCCTAGATGGGGAGCTTTTGTACAGTGCCTCATACATGATGATAAAGGTTTACCTCTATAGACACCTAGCCTGAAAGGTTAAGGATTGTGCCACTGAGTCCATCAAGACACCTTTAGACTGCATGTGTACAGTAGTATGCATGCCTAGGGTGGGGTTGAGCCTCACAGTCAGGCAACCTGATGATCAATCCCAACTATGAAATGGACATCAGCAATCAATGCCAATTACAACAAGAGGGTCCAAACAACCCACAAAAAAATTCCTAGATCAAGCAGCTCGTGAGATCAAGAAGACTGAACCACTGGGAGCCACAGAACACCAACTACAGAATGCCACCCCACCAAGACTGGGAGTCATAGCAGTGTTGTCTAGAACAGAAACAAACACCAAGGGACAGCCAAAATGGAGAGACAAAGAAACCCCAAATGAAAGAACAGGAGGAAACTCCAGAAAAAGAGCTCAATGAAATGGAGGCAAGCAATTTATCAGAGAGAAAGTTCAGAGTAATGGTTATAAGGATGCTCAAGAAACTTAGAAGGAGAACAGCATGAAAAAAGATTTAGAAACCATGATAAATAATCAGGCAGACATGAAGAATGCCATATCTGAAATATAAAAATCACTGGAAAGAGTAGTCAGTAGGCTGGAGAAGGCAGAGGATCAAATTATTGAATTAGAAGGCAAAATACAAAAAAAAAATAATAATCAGAACAGACAAAATCATTAAAACGCAGGAGGACAGTTTAAGGGAACTTTGGGACAACATGAAATGTAACATCATCCACATCTTAGGGGTGAAGCAAGGAGAAGAAAGTGAGCAAATCATAGGAACCTGTTTGAAAAAATGACAGAAAACTTGCCTTGCCTAGTGAAAGAAAAGGTCATACAAGGTCAGGAAGCACAGAGAGCCCCAAACAAAATAAAGATAAAAAGATCAACACGAAGACACATCATAATTAAAATGGCCAAGATTAAACACAAAGAGAGAATCTTAGAGACATCAAGAGAGAAACAGTCAATTACCTACAAGGGAGCTCCCATAAGACTGTCAGCTTATTTCTCAACAGAAACACTTCAGGCCACAAGGGACTGTGATGAAGTACTGAAAGTAATGAAAACCAAGAATTTGCAACCAAAGACTGCTGTATTTAGTAGGGTTATAATGAATCGAAGAACTTATATGCATATATGCATAACCCCTGGCCACAGACAATAGTATGGAGAGGGCCTGGGGGGGGGGGGTGTAGATGTGGGGTGGAAGGGATCAAAGGGGGAAAAAAAGAAGACATCTGTAATACTTTCAATAATAAATATAAATTTAAAATAAAATAAAAGGTGAAATAAAGAGCTTCTTAGACAAAAGAAGACTAAAGAAGTTCATTACCACCAAACCAGTATTGCAAGAAATTCAAAAGGGACTGCTTTAAGAAGAAAAATAAATATAGACAGAAGAACATGGGCATTAAAAAATGGCAATAAATAAGTACCTATCAATAATAACCATAAATGTAAAAGGATTAAATGTTCCAATCAAAAGACAAAAGGTAGCCAAATGAATAAGAAAACACAGCCCACATACCTACTGTCTACAAAGAGAGACACCTCAGATAAAAAGATACAAACAGGCTGAAAGTGAAGAAATGGAAAAAACATTCCATGAAAATTGGAAGGGAAAAAAATGCTGGAATGGCAGTACTGATATGTACAAAATAGTCTTTAAAACAAAGTCCATAACAAGAGACAAAGAAGGTCACTACATGATAACAAAAAGATTGATCCAACAAAAGGATATAACCATTATAAATGTATATGCAGAGGATATAGGAACATTAAAGTATATTAAAAATACTTTTGGTGGGCATTAAGAGAGATATCAAGAGCAATACACTCATAGTAGGGAATTTTAACACCCCACCGTCATTAGTGGATAGATCTTCCAGACAAAAAGTCACCAAGGAAACAGTGACCATAAATGACATTCTGGATGAGAGAGATTTAATTGTTATTTACAGAACATTTAATCCCAAAGCAGCAGAATGCACATTCTTCTCAAGTGCACATGGAGCATTCTGAAAGATAGACCACAAGTTAAGATACAAAGTCTCAATAAGTTTAAGAAGACTGAGATCATATCAAGCATCTTCTCTGACCACAATAGCATAAAACTAAAAATCAACCAAGAGAAAGGACTAAAAAATGGCCTGATCTGCTTCTGGACCTGTGGCTTAGAAAAGTAGAACTTGGTCCATACCGTGGTACTTTCCAAATAAACCTAGTCCCAGCAGAGAGAACCATAAGCTGTGGAGTGGGGAAAGCTTCAAATAAGGTACTAAAGGCCAGTCACAAATAGCATCTCATATTGGCCTGCACTCAACACCCTCCAAAAGATTGGGGGTCCTAGCAGATATACCTAATACACAGAAACAAATCCAAACATGCAGACAAAATGGGGAAACAAATAAACAAGCCCCAAATGAAAGAACAAGACAAGTCTCCAGAAGAAGAAATAAATGAAATGGGGATAAGCAATCTATCAGATATAGAGTTGAAAATACTAATCATAAGGATGCTCAACAGCATGAGAAAAGAAATGGAAACTATGATGGAAATTAAGAATGACATAATAGAAAAAAGAAATTAGAAGGAATAAATAGCAGATTAGGGAGAGCTGAGGATCAGATCAGTGAATTAGAAGACAGGGTAGAAAAAAAATCACTCAATCAGAAATCCAAAAAGAAAAAAAAAATTAAAATCCAGGAGAACAGTTTAAGAGTTCTGTGGGACAACATGAAATGTAACAATATTCCCATCATAGGAGGCCAGAAGTGGTAGAAAGTATGCAAGGGTTGGAGAACCTGTTTGAAGAACTGACAGAAAACTTCCCTAACCTGGTGAAGGAAAAGTCACACAATTTCAGGAGGCACAGAGAGTCCCAAGCAAGAAGAACCCAAAGAGGTCCATACCCAGACACATCATAATTAAAATGGCAAAAATTCAAGACAAAAGGAGAATCTTAAAGGCAGTGAGAGAAAAGCAATCTGTTTCCTACAAAGGAGCTTGCATAAAGTTGTCAGCTGATTTCTCATTAGAAACTCCACAGGTCAGAAGGAAAAAGCATGAAGTATTCATGGTAATGAAAAACAAGGACTGAAATCAAGACTACTCTATCCAGCAAAGCTATCATTCAAAATAGATGGTGAAAGAAAGAGATTCCCAGACAAAAAAAGGCTAAAGGAGTTTATCACCACCAAACAAGCATTACAAGAAATGGTAAAGGGACTGCTTTAATAAGAAGTTGAAATAGAGGGAATGAGAGACATAAGCATAAAGAAATAAAATGGCAATAGATAAGTATGTATCAATAACCTTAAATATAAATGAATAAAAGTTTCCAATAAAAAGGCATTGGGTAGATGAATGGATAAGAAAAGAAGACCCAAATTTCTGCTGTCTGCCCACCTCAGAACACAAGACTCACACAAGTTGAAAAAAAAAAAACTTTTGGAGGACTTTAAAAAAGAGATAGAAAGCAATACAGTCATAGTAGGGAGACTTTAACACTCCACTGACTTCACTGGATATATCTTTCAGACAAAAAGTCAACAAGGAAACAGTGACTCTAAATGACACACTCGATCAGAGGGATTATTTGACATTTACAGACATGCCCCCCAAAGCTACAGAATATACAATCTCCTCAAGTGCATATGGGACATTCTCAAAGATAGACTACAAGTTAGGACACAAAACAAGTCTCTACAAGTTCAAGAAGATTGAAATCATATCAAGCATCTTCTTGGACATATACACTATGGAATACTATGCAGCTGTTAAAAAGAAGGATCCCTCACCCTTTGAGACAGCATTGTGGGACCTGGACAGTATTATGCTAAAGGAAATAAGCCAGTCATAGAAAGACAAGTATCACATGATCTTATTCATATTTTGTTCATATAATGATTAACTGATTAATATAATAGATCCAGAGACATAGAAGCATGGAACAGACTGTCGAATCTCAGAGGTAATGGGGGGGTGGGTGGGGAGAGATTAACCTATGAACTTATATGCATCTATGCATAACCCATGGTCATAGACAACAGTGAGGTGAAGGCCAGGGGGAGGGGGGCACAGGTGCAGGGTAGAGGGGATCAATGTGGGAAAAAGGGAACATTTTTAATACTGTCAACAATAAAGATAAATTAAAACATAAAGAAATCTCTAAAATACTCAGACACATGAAGACTAAATAACGTTATTAAACAATGAATGGATTACCAATGAGATCAAGGAAGAAATATAAAATTACCTTGAAACAAACAAAAATGTACACACAGCCATCCAAAATGTAAGGGACACAGTGAAAACAGTTCTGAAAGGGAATTTCATAGCATTTCAGGCCTCCCTCAAGAAGCAAGAAAAATCTCTAGTAAACAGTTTAACCCTACACCTAAAGGAATTGAACAACAAACAAATAAGCAAGCAAACAAAAAATAAAAACAATTGGGTAAAGGACAGAGTATGTAGAAGGAAGGAAATAATAAACTTCAGAGCAGAAATCAATGACATAGAAACTAAAAAAAACTCTCCAAAACAAAACAAACCAAAAAATATATATAAAAGATCAATGAAACCAAATCTGGTTCTTTGAAAGGATAGACAAGATTGATGAAACTTTAACCAGATTCATCAAGTAACCAAGAGTCAGACCCATAATCAGAAATGAAAGAGGAGAGGTAACAACTGACATCACAGAAATACAAAGGGCTGTAAGAAAATATTATGCACAACAATATGCCAGCAATTGGACAACCTGGGCGAAATGCACTAATTCCTAGAGACATGCAATCTTCCAAAACTTAATCAGGAAGAAGCAGAACACCTGAATAGACCAATAACAACTAATGAAATTGAAGCAGTAATAAAAAATCTTTGAATAAACAAAAGTCCTGGACTAGATGGCTCCACAGGTGAATTTTACCAAACATTCAAAGAACTAACACTTATTCTCCTCAAACTATTCCAAAAAGAATTCAGGAGGAGGGAAAACTTCCAAGCTTTTTTTTTAACTAAGCCAACATTATCCTAATATCAAAATCAGATAAAAGCGCTACAAAGAATGATAATTATAGGCCAATATCCCTGATCAACATAAATGCTAAAATCCTCAACAAAATATTAGCAAATAAGATCCAGCTATACATTAAAAAAAATCAAACACCATGATCCAGTGGGATTTATTCCAGGGATGCAAGGTTGGTACAAATAAATGAGAATAAATAAATGTGATACATCACAAAAACAAAATGAAAGATAAAAATCACATGATATCAATAGGTGTAGAAAAACCATTTGATAAAATCCAACACCTATTTTTGATGAAAACTGTCAGCAAAGTAGGAATAGAGGGATTATACCTCAACACAATAAAGGCGATATATGGAAAACTTACAGCTAACATCATATTCAATGGACAAAACTAAAAACATTATCCTTAAGTTCAGGAACAAAGCAGGATGTCTACATTCACCACTCTTATTCAACATAGTACTAGAAATTCTAGCCATAGCGATCTGGCAAGTAGAAGAAATAAAAGTCATCCAAGTTGGAAAAGAAGAAGTAAAACTGTCATTATTTGCAGATGACATGATACTGTATATAGAGAACCCTAAAAACTCCACAAAAATATACTAGATTTCATAAATGAATTAGGCAAATCTGCAGGATACAAAACAAACACCCAGAAATCCATGGCATTTTTATACACCAATAATGATCTCTCAGAAACAGAAACTAAAGAAAACAACCCCATTTACTATTGCATTAGAAAATTAAGGTACCCGGGAATAAATTTAACCAAGGAGGTAAAAGACCTGTACTCAGAGAACTATATGATATTGAAGAAAGAAATCAAGGATGATACAAATAAGTGGAAGCATATACTGTGTCAATGGATAGGAAGAATTAACATCATTAAAATGTTCATACCACCTAAAGCAATCTATAGATTCAATGCAATGCATATTACAATACCAATGGTATATTTCATGGAACTAGAAAAAATGTTCCAAAAATTTATGTGGAACCAAAAGAGACCCTGAATAGCCACAGCAATCTTGAGAAAGAACAATAAAGTTGGAGGTATCACAATGCTGGATATCAAACTATACTACAAGTTCACTGTAATCAAAAGAGCCTGGTCCTGGCATAAGAACAGGCATATAGACCAACAGAACATAACAGAGAACTCAGAAATCAACCCATGCCTTTATGATAAATTAATATTTGACAAAGGAGTCAAGAGCTCACAGTGGATTAAAGAGAGTCTCTTAAATAAATGGTGTTGGGTTAAATGGACCTGAAACTAGACCACCAACTTATACCATACACAAGAATGAACTCAAAGTGGATCAATGACAAATGTAAGTAACAAAACCATAATAATCTTAGAAGAGAACATAGGCAGTAAAATCTGAGACATATCTC